>NC_067225.1:30454454-31054454 GCF_019924925.1 Ctenopharyngodon idella
TATTATTCGTTATACATATGTCGCAAAAACAAATGCTTAAGCCCAAGATGTCATTTAAATGACAGAAGTCCTCCTCCTTGTCAACACGTTCAGCCTTCAGGTAAAACAGGCCAGAGAATCCAGCAAAACCATCTTTGTGAACAAAGAAACAAATATCCTGTTGTAAATTATAATATTTATTTCTAATTTAGTGTATGTGTATGTGCACATTTATGGACAGCGAAATATAGGCTACTGTTGCTTTAAGGGGGAACTGTCTATTTTAAATAATTTTCAAAGAAGAATTTTAACATCAGACAGTTGATTGATGGTAAATGTTAAGATAATTTTCGTATCGAGGTTGGTCTCACGCGACGCAAACTGCAGTTATTTGCGTCCACTTGTGGTAACATTTAAAAATGTTGGATGAACATCCAACTAAAATGTTTTAGAAAAAAACTTCCATGAACAATGTATAAATAATGTTTTTGTGCCAACGTTTTGAGAACATTACTGAAGACCAGATAATTTGAATGTCTAATAACATTACTGGAAGAATGTTAGCTCACAACATTGAGAGAACCTTGCCAGAACGTTAGTCAAAGTTCAGAGTAGGCCCACTATATAAAATTACATCAGTTTTTTCTCTTCTTATGTAGAGAAATAATTTATGATACATTACTTTTGGATATTCAGTAGTTTATATATATATATATATATATATATATATATATATATATAACCCTATTAGTGTAAAAAAAAAAAAAAAGCATGTAATCTTAAATTATTCAAATCCATTTACCCACAAAAACATATATTATTGTGGCAATTGTTTAAAATAGCTTGAGTGATTAAATGTTGATTAAATTCAGTGTTATTATTTAATACATTAATGAAACCACTAAATCAATACCAGAGCAGAGTTACGTTGCTAATGTGACATTTTAATCCTTTAACTGTAAACACACATAAAACCATGTGAGATCACTAAAATGTCCACGCCAAGCATGTACACCACAGTATACTGCAAGGACAATCCTCTGGAGATAACTGGGTTTTATACCACTTGTTCAAAGGCACAATGTTGATATAGCCGGCTCTTGGATTGGCCTCGGCAGAATATAATCTGTAGCCTAACCTTTTGGTACCAATCTCAAGTTTTATTTTATTTACAGTGCCACACCTCCCAACTTTGACATGTTTCCAAAGAGAAATACAAGTTGATTGTCAATCCATAAGCAATGCAAACAATGCCTCCTCTTGTTGATACACACGGTTTTGAATACCAGTATTATCAGTTTGATAACTTTTGTCAGACATGGGCTGAAGGTAATCTGAATTTTTGAAAACAGTTTGTATGGTGATTACTGAAACCACATTCAGCAGATTTACCAGGGCTGCCTGCCAACTTTTGAGTTTAGCTTGGAGTGAGAATTATGGATGGAAGTGGTTGATTCGATTCATAAGCTTGCGATTCGATTCTGATCTTGATAAATATGTAATATAGTGCATATATTTAGCAAAATGCTCCTCTCTAGAGTTAATTTTTCTAGCTAACTAACATGTTATATGGTTATTGATTGGCTTTACATGACATATTGTTCTCAAGCTGTTTTATTCACGTCTTTCCATGGTTGAAACACTCATTGAACGATTACATGAGACATGATTCATTTCAGAAAGCTGTACTGTATCTTTCAATATACCTTCTGATGTTCATTCATGTTTATTTGGTGCTATAACTAGTAATAAAGAGGAAGAACTGAGGCGCTACAGCGATCTGCCACGCCACATTAAAGAGCACCAAAATGCATTTATTGTTTGAATTTTGTAATAAAATTGACAGAATTTGAGAAAATGAATGTGAGAAAATAGATGTGTGGCATGAGAGCGCGAGAACAGTGTAATTTGCTTGATACCCCGTTTACACTAGTGCGTTTTTGTTTTAAAAGGTGTATGAACGGTCATGTGACATGTGTTTTCGGTTGTGTAGTGTAGACGGAGATCGTTTCTGAAATGCTGTGGATATGCCAGTGTAGACAAGGATCGTTTAAATGAAAATGCACTAGTGTAAACGGGGTCTGAGTGAGTCTCATGCTGAATGCGCAAGAGTTGGCAGCCCTGGATTTACAGTAGTACAGTTATTTTGTTTACAGTGATATACCCCAATTTTGAGATATGTCACAGGCTGCCATGTTTTATTTTTTTAATATTTTTTGTCAAAAAGCGGGGACTTTGTGGGGAAAAAAATTAAAACGCACCCAAAAAAACTGATGTCCTTTGGAATGGATGTCCTCTCATTTGAATGAGTTATTTGTTGTTTTTAAACATTTCAAAGACATCTATTTTATGCCTTTATTGTTCATAATATAGGCCATATTTTCTTTTGAAGGTGAAACAAGAGGCATTTGATTCATCATGAGTGCAAGAGTTCAGTGTCGATGGAGTCTCTGAACGCCGTGGAGCTCCGTGAACTGGGGGATGGGAGCAGGCGAGAACCTCCTCAGGCCTCCTCAGGACCGCGGCCTGCCACTGGCATCGAAAATGCGTCGTTTGAGGACGAGGATCCGGGAACGAGGATCCGGGTTACCTCCAGAACATCTGGAACTGGCTTCACCTCTCTCGATTATCAGTCAAATCCGTTGCCTATTCAGAGAGAAGTGCCGTCACCACGCTCCGAAGAAGAACCTGAGCTCGAGTATAACGACCATTCGGTGGACTACGGGTTCATTTTCGCACTAATTTTCCTTGTAAGCGGAATCATATTAGTGGTAATTGCATATACGATCCCAAGAGAGGCTAAAGTCAACCCGGACCAAGTGACAGCACGCCAGATGGAGAAACTAGAGATGTACTACGCACAACTCGGTTCTCACCTCGACAAATGTATTATTGCGGGACTTGGTTTGCTTACTCTGGGAGGAATGCTCTTATCAGTTTTATTAATGGTGTCTATATGCAAAGGGGAACTGTATCGCCGAAGAACTTTCGCTAGAAGACCCATGAAATCTTATGGATCCATTAATATGAGGATGAGGCAGTTAGCTGAAGGTGATGGAAGGGAGACTCTCGTGGAATGTGAACCTAACGTCACCACAGATGTCGTGAACGGTAATCAAGTTCCTACTGGAACGCTGAACACGTAGCACAACCGAATCACATTGACAAATAGATTTGCATTCCCAAAAGGAAATAGTGCTTGCAAGGCAGCATAAATAACATGTTTATGTAATTGATTATCAGTAAATGGCACATCTCAGAGCCGCGGTTGCTGTTGTCATGACATTCAGCGTCCGTCTTTTTTTGTCTGCTGTGTTGCCAGATCTCAAAAACTTGGTCTCAAAAAAAACAAGCCCAAATAAAGAAACTATCCTCACTAAACATAAGCAAATAATAATAATAGAATTATGAAAATAAGATAATTGCTTACAGGAATAGTCCACCCAAAAAAAATTCTGTCATCATTTACTCACCCTCATGTCATTCCAAACCCGTAAGACTTTCATTCATCCTAAGAACACAAATGAAGATCTTTTTAATGATGTCCCTCCATTGACAGTCTGCTCAACTACCATTTTCAAGCCCCAGAAAGGTAGTAATGACATCATTACAGTAATCCAAGTGACTCCAGTGGTTTAACCTCTATTTTATGAAGTGACGTGAATGCTTTGTTTGTGCAAAAAACATAATGTACCACTTTATTTACAATATCTCCAAATGCGCTTTCACGAGAGCACTACAATGCATGCATGTTATGTTGACGCGAAAGCAGGTGTTGTTGCGTGAACGTGCATTGGAGATTAATATTTTATAAATAAAGTGGTAAATTATGTTTGTTTTGTTTTTTTGCGCAAACAAAGCACTTACGTCGCTTCATAAAATTGAGGTTAAATGACTGGAGTCACGGATTACTTTAATGATGTCTTTACTACCTTTCTGGGGCTTGAAAGTGGTAGTTGCGTAGGCTGTCAATGGAGGGACATTTCAGTAAGCTGTACTGTATCTTTCAACATACCTTCTGATGTTCATTCATGTTCTTTTGGTGCTGTAACTAGTAACAAAGAGGAGACCATTCACCATTGAGAATAAGCTGAAAATAAGCTCAATAAACTGCAACCCATGACTGCCCACATTTATAAGTGACTAAAACAAGCACTGAGTCGCATATAATAGGACATTGCAACACCCAGCAATGCACAAGGATATTATATATATGATTTAATAGAAAACAAATACCATTTATGATTCAGTATGCAAATTAATGCAAGAAAAAAACAAATAACATATATTGCTATGGCATCATCTCTGAAATTTTCAGTAGTACACACTCCAAAAATGAAAGTCAAAGGCAGATTTTCACACTTTAATCTTAAATTTCTTTAAAAAGTCTGCTATTTTCAATAAAACAAAGTTTGAAATGAAAGAAACCTGTTATGGACATGCCCTCCCCATTCTCATTTTACTACAAAATGATTCATTACTGTAATGTGAAAAAATAATTATGTATATATTTTCAAATATAACATATTAATATATATCATAGTAGTAATCATACTGTTTTTTGTTTAGAAAAAAACTGTAAAGGCAAGCGTTATAGTTCTTATAAAACAACATGTAACATGATTTACCATGACTAATTGGCCTTCCGGGTTGACTGAACAGTTTTTTGTCACAATGCCAAAAACAGGCTTCGTTTTCCTTGTGCCAAAATATACATTCTTATTTTTTCCTTTTAAGTCTGGGGTAAAATGTGACATGTTTTCATATACCTGTTCATGCTGCCCTGCAAGCACTGTCAACATTTTAAGTTGTGGTTGTAGGCAAACACGCAAAACACATAATGTAACGGTGCAAAAAGAGATGCTAAGGACTCAAAAGACAAGTGAATGAAAGCACAACGGTGAAGCTTCATAATAACGTAACATGCTGCAGAACAAACCGCCATCAGCTACTTTACAAAACTTGAAATAAATGTCTGTATAATCTATAACATCACTAAAGACACTATGAGTGGAATATATACAAGCTATTATTATCCAAGGATGCAATATGCCTTAAGACTTTACAAATGTTCACTGTCAACACAAACATTGGCTTATTTGTATTTGTATACTGTTTGTGTTTTGTATATGTGTCACACACTTACTCGTTGTCATCAACCCACGTTCTTGGATTAGAGGACAATGTACTGCAACCAAGGGAATAGACATATGAATGCTTAATGTTTTAAACAAGATATCTATTTTACAGTATCTATCATTATGGTACTTTAGTAGATTTGTGCTAACAATTAACAAAAATGTGAAGTTTTACTGTAATGGTGCAATATGCATAGATTCCAATAGAGAAATATATATTTCCATATCAATGTTCAGGTCGCAAAGTTGTTGTCTTCTCAATGACACAACAAATATAGGCTACTGTATGCTTTAAAATGCCCCTAATATGCTTTTTCAGATATTACCTTTCGAAATATAGCAGTTTGTGAATGTAAAAGGTCTGCAAAGTTTCAAATATCAAAGAGTTATTGTTTCCTAAAAGAAAGAATCGATTCTGAACTGCCTGAAACGAGTCGTCAGTAATTCCAGTCTCTCTTCCTGCATGCTGGAATTGATTAGGTAAAACCGACGCCATCTTTACTATTCATATCACTCACTATGTATCAAGTGCTGAGGAAGAGCTGAAGTTCAGATATGGTAGTGAGCGTTTTGTTTCCGACACGCGCTATAAGCGGTAGACCAATCACAACAGACTGGGCCATCTGACCAATCAGAGCAGAGTAGGCTCTTGGAAGGGAGGGGTTTAGAGAGACCGAATCTTCGAACGAACCGTTTCACACACTGACAAAAGAGGTGATGTGCAATGCATACTGATGAGAAAATGAAAGTGTTTTTTGACCTTGGATGCATGTAAACCTATTGTAGAAGACTCCAAAACAAAATTAGGAACCATTAAAATAGCACAATAGGGGCACTTTAAGATTATGCTCATCACCCCTTTTAAAATAAAGTCAATGTAATAGCACATAAGCAGGTTACATTTGACATTCATTGTGTACTTGATCCCAGATGAAGCTGCCTGCACCTTGGTCTGGTTTTTCTGCTGAGGTAACTATTTTCTATAAGTACAATATTCAGAGATTGTAATCAAAACTAAGCAGAAACCTAATAAGAGCCGATGTATTACATGTCTTAGATGTAGTAAAGATTACCCTGGCCTGTTATGATATATTTCCGGGTGTGAGGCATCCAAAATACATACTCAGTATATTACTCTGTGCAGAACAGCTTTGTAATGGTATTTATGGAAGTGATAACTAATATAACACTGTGTCTACACAAGATGCGACCATTGTCGCTTGCGTTGCAACAGCTACACTGGACGCGACGCCCGTTGCAAAGCATTTGTCCTTCGTGTCAGTACGTCATAAATAAAACGAGCCATCAGTTTACTGTTGGAGATGTGTCTCGCGTCGCGCCGTATCGAGTGTAGACAACATCACTGATTAGAACTGGTTCTAGTGTCTTTTGTCGCATCGTGCCGCTCGCGTCCGGTGTAGACACGGTGTAAGAGTTTCAAAAGTGCACTTGATTAACGTCTTAAAACATGATTTTAAGGATCAGAATGCAAGTGAGTCACTGTAAAATTAAGGTTAGCTTAAAAAACGAAAACACAAAGTAACAATTTAACAAGAATTTGTCACTGTTACACTAAATCTAATGGTTAATGAGAGCACATTGTATCCGAGAGAGATAGAATATTGTTACAGACCATAATTTATTTCACATTCCAGCGTATTAAATATTCTTTACACTATATATTTACTAAAGTCTAAAGATTGTTCGAACTTTACTATATACTGTCCTTTGGTGGTGTATAAAGTGTGATGCGTTCACTTGCTGCTTGATGCATCACTAACTTAAGTGCTGTTTAAATGCTGATTAAAGTGAAATGGACTTCTTGTAAAGTTTCTTTGACGCCATCATGTTTCTCATCGCATCCCTAAATTATAGTGAATATATCTGTCATTTATTAACTGTAAGATGTTGGTTATGGTGTGATGTAAAATTATAAGGAGAACGGGACGTGGTGAAATGCTTTTATGTCTTCAATTGTGTAAAATATTGTCTTGTAAGCACAGAGGATCTAGTATTGAGCACACTAAGCATTTATCTTACACCAAATCTGTGCTCTTGGTCACATTGCTCATGCACAAGCCCATAAATGAATGTGAATGCCGTTAAAATACCTTATGAAATGTTGTAACACTTTTTTAACACGACAACCTGAACGGAGCAAGTCACATTGACTGTATTAAGAGTGAAATACTAGCGTACTTACACTATTGTTTAAATGTTTGGCATCAGTAAGATTTTTTAAATTAAGAAATTAATACTTTCATTCAGCAAGGATGCATTACATTGATCAAAAGTGACAGTAAAGAACAAAAATAATTTTCAACTTTCTATTCATCAAAGAATCCTGAAAATTATGGTTTCCACAAATAATATTAAGCAGAACAAATTGATAATAATAAGAAATGTTTCTTGAGCAGCAAATCAGCATATTAGAATCATTTCTGAAGATCATGTGACACTGAAGACTGGAGTAATGATGCTGAAAATTCAGCTTTGATCACAGAAATAAATTACAATTCAAATAGAAAACAGTTATTTTAAATTGTACTAATAATTCACATATTTACAGTATTTTGATCAAATAAATGCAGCCTTGATGAGCATAAGAGACTTCTTTCAAAAACATTTTAAAATCTTAGCAAACCAAAATTTTTGAACAGTAGTGTACTTAAAAACAGCCTCACCCTATTGCATGTTATATTCAGCGAGTGGGATCCAAAAGTCCTGAATAAATGTGATTATTTAAATACAACTGTGTACTGCACATTTCATCAAACGTAGTAGGTCATCTGTGTATTCCATGCATACAAAAATGTGCAAATATTGTAGTATGGTAGTATGCTATTCAAATGAGCACAATTATGGGGCTTGTATAGTTGTTTGGGCTGATTAGAAGCAGCTGCTCATCTTTGTTACTAAATTATCATCATTGTACAATCTGTGAAGGTTAATCATGGAGTCAGGCTATGAAGAGTTCCTAGAAATCCTCGGGAATTACAAACACAAGTGCAGCTTTCTAACACTGCAGAGGCTTAATGATGTGCATAATACTTGTGTGAGCCAAACAGACTGTTATATATTCAAATTAAATGCAGTACCATGGTACTTTTGGGCCTTTTCACTCTGTTTTTTAATGTAGAGAGCGGGGGTGTTTGAATTGCATGTGTATAATGTGAGCTGTGCATTTTAAGTCTGTAACCACTTCATGTGTGTTCAAAGCAAATGTGTCACCTTTTTATACTGTTTCCATGCGTGAAATAAATCTTTTTTGTTGCGATACCTGTTTGATTTAATTGATACATGGAATGTAGAGGAATCGCATGGGATAGTATTTGGGCAAAAGTATCACTTTAAAAAGTCTGAATATCATTGCACAAGATAACAAAAGACCCATTTATTTCATTAAAAATGTAGCACAAGCACACTTTTCAAGCAAAACATTTCATATTTTAAAGAGGTTTGTTAACGATAACCTTAGGATGATCAAAGTTAAAGCATTAGTTCACCTCCCCCAAAAATTCTGTCATTAAATACTCACCCTCATGTCATTCCAAAAGACTTTCGTTCATCTTCAGAACACAAATGAAGATCTTTTTGATGAAATCTGAGAGATTTCGGTCTCTAGACAGCTATGCAACTACCACTTTGGCGCTTCAAAAAGTTCATAAAGAGATTGTAAAACTAATCCATATGGATTGAGTGGTTTTGTCCAAATTTTTTGAAAAGACTCGATCACTTTATATGATGAACGTATTTAATTTAGGCTTTTATTCACATATAAACATTGATCAGCAAACATAAACAGAAGCTCAACTTAACCTGCTTAACACGCAAGAACAAACCTAACTGGTTCTTGCTGAAGCTCAAACATTCTGCGTAACATGAGAATGAAATGAAAATGAACCTCATTGGTTCTTGCTGAAGCTCAAACGTGCTGCGTAACACGAGAATGAACCTCATTGGTTCTTGCGGAAGCTCAAACGTGCTGCGTAACACGAGAATGAACCTCATTGGTTCTTGCTGAAGCTCAAACGTGCTGCGTAACACGAGAATGAACCTCATTGGTTCTTGCTGAAGCTCAAACGTGCTGCGTAACACGAGAATGAACCTCATTGGTTCTTGCGGAAGCTCAAACGTGTTGCGTAACACGAGAATGAACCTCATTGGTTCTTGCGGAAGCTCAAACGTGCTGCGTAACACGAGAATGAACCTCATTGGTTCTTGCGGAAGCTCAAAAGTGCTGCGTAACACACGAGAATGAACCTCATTGGTTCTCGCATGTCAAGCAAACATGCTTGAGCTTCCGTTTAACACAACTGATGTGTGAGTTGATGAATGTTTTTGTAAATAAAAGCCTAAATTAAATCTGTTCATCATATAAAGTGATCGAGTCTCTTCAGAAAATTTGGACTATAAACCGCTCAATTCATATGGATTAGTTTTACGATTTCTTTATGACCTTTTTGGAGCATCAAAGTGTCAGTTGTGTAGCTGTCTATGGAGGGACAGAAAGCTCTCAGATTTCATCAAAAAGACCTTCATTTGTGTTTCAAAGATGAACGAAAGTCTTAGATTTGGAACGACATGAGGGTGAGTAAATAATGACAGAATTTTCATTTTTGGGTGAACTAACCCTTAAAGTTTTAAAGTGTTTGGGCATTTTCCCTTTAAATGTGAAGCACAGAAGTATTTTCACTCTATTGTGACTAACAGCTCTTTATCTTCTAAATTCCCTAAACAAATAAGCACTTGATTCTCACAGTGATATCTGCTACTTTAGTGCAGTCATGTCTAGAGGACACCCTAGAGAGTGTCTTTATCTCTGGCAGTAAAGGACAGTCATTGCGGGCATCATGACTCACTGTGGCCATTACTGGCATTGATTTCCACTACATCTGCTGCTGGTGCTGCTTTCCCACATCCTTCTCACTGAAGCAACCATCTCCAGAAACTTTGGATTCATCTATTGATACTTTAAAGAGACTAATGAGCAAGTTCAATGCAGCTGCATGTAGGAGAAAAGCCCTCACACAAATCCACAATCCACTTGTGATGCATCCTGAATCATAATCACACAGAGTTTGTTCGTTGGCCAGAGGAGAAGTGGCTCCCTGACTGAGCCTGGTTTCGCCCCAAGGTTTTTTTTTTCCATTCGGTCACCTGATTGAGTTTGGGTTCCTTGCTACTGTCACCTCTGGCTTGCTTAGTTGGGGACACTTAATATTCAACAATATTATTGATTAATATTATACTGACACTATATGATTAGAACTGAACTGAGCTGGATGATGACATCACTGTTTCTGCAGAACTGCTTTACAGATGAAATTAACTAATGTAATAATTGATGATCTTTATAACGGAACTGAATCAACACTGAAGAGATTTCAGCTGAATAATGACACTATTTTCTTTTAGAGCTGCTGTCCAGGCGAAATGAATTCGAGTAATTTTCCTGTTATCACTGAAATAAAAATTAATAAAAACTATACACATTAAAAATCCTATCATAATAAAGGCAAAAATGCCAAAAATAAATCTATAAAAAAATGACAAAACCACACAACAAAATGAAAACTAAAAAAGGTAAAATAAAAAAAATAAAAAATAATAATAAATAAAACAAAATCAATAATTAATAAACTATAACAGTATCTCAATTATACTAAAATAACATTTTATTTTTATTATAACCTTATTTTTTTACATTTTATTGTTAATTTTATTTCTTAATCATCTGTTATTATTATTATTATTATTATGTATAACACTTTGAATTACCATTGTGTATGAAATGTGCTGTATAAAAAAACTTGCCTTGCCTTTAATATCAGACAGAGATCAATCACATGAGAGAAATGGGACAGAATAAAAGCAGTTTAATTTACCAATGCAGAATGAGTCAGTAGCAAAAAGAACATGGAATTATAAGTAATGTTTTTTTTTTTTTGTCATTGTCAAAATGAAAACGAGTTGTGCTATATATTTTTTAAGGAATTCTGTTTCACAACAGTTTATTCAAACACAAAGTGCATATGACTGCAGAGCAGTGAGAGTTATGGGATGTTGCATAAGTGCGTCCTCCTTATTCTACATGAACATGTCATCATAGCCTGGTGGGGGCATGTGGTCAGGGTCTGGCCTGAAGGATAAAGCCAAACAGAAGACATTAGAGGTGAGGATATGATGTAAAATGAGGTAAGTGCAGTTTTACAGCTGAACTCAGATCATTGGCAGCAATAAAGATCCCATTAAAGCTCTTACCCGGGTCTGTGTCGCCCAACCGGACCGAAGGGGTCAAAGCGGGCACCAGGGGGCACAGCGCCTGGAGGGAGGACTCCAGAGGAGGGGTCAAACCCTGAGCGAGGAAACCCGGCACGTAATGGATCGACGATCATTCCTCCTGTCCTTCCCCTGGAGAAAGAACCAAGAGACAAGACCTATTAATAATTCAGTGCGCAAGGTCGTTCTTTGAATGTGCACTCATTCATTTTAATTTCTAATTGTCCTTTGATATCTTTTATTCTTACTACTTTCTCCAACTGTGTTATTCTACATAAGGTTGGTCCAAAAATCTCAGGGTGCTTTCACACTGGCAGTTTAGTTTGCATGAACAAATGGTGATGTAAAAGCTGTCATGCGGACCCGGGAGTGCACCGGGGTACCGAACCAGAGACTTCCTGTAGGAGGTGGTCTGAGTTCAGCTGCACTGGAACTGTGGTGCGAAAGCAACTCGGCTGTGTAGAAAATCGCCCCCCATACCCTTAAATAGGGCACTATTTGAGGGGGACAGCCTTTAGTAGTGGTGTCCAAAGCTATAGTGGATGTTATCAAGTGCACTCATTCAATCCCATAATGCACCGCAATAATGAGTGTTCAACTGATGTACAATCAATGGCTAGAGAATACCCATAATGCACTATGAGAGTGCTACGTCTCGCCAGAAGATGGCGCCCGCCGCTGAATCACCCATCCATTCATTTTCCAAACCGTCCAATGTGGGTACAGCGTAACATTGTACAGGTATAAATTCCTTTTTTATTGATTATTAAATAGTTTAATAAGGTTTATACATGCTAGTTTAGAGTTCATCTTTTCATTACTACTGGAGCTGCCAGTTTGCTAAGTTTCAAATGATTATTAAACAGCAAGAACAAACTATGCAAAAGCAGCAGCCCTTCCTGCAGCCCATTCACTCACTCGATTTCAATCACTCCTTCAAGTGAACTATTTTAGTGGACTAATGTAGGGATAGGGTGTAGGGGTAATTTCGAACACAGCCTCGGACTCGGGTGCACACTTGTTTAGGAAGTAAAGTAAAGCCCCAGTTATACTTTCCATGTACGCAAGTATTCGTTAGGGTCCGCATGATGTAAAAATCATCATCATCATCATTTTTTGTGACTGTGTGGACAAGTACGCGCGGCCACTAGGCTACAAAAGCACCAACTGCACATGCGCTGGAAAAACAACATGGATGTTGAATTTGAAGAGAGGCTGTGTTAAGAGGTCCGTTGCTTCTGCGAATGTGTGGAACATGTCCATCAAGCGGACCCCAGCATACACTTTCAGTAGTATAAATACAAGTAGTCCGCGTCCGTGCTGTCCGCAGCTGTCCGTGTATGCGTCCGAACTGGAGTATAACCGAGGCTTGACCTGCGCATGAGTTTTAGCCAATGACGACGTCATTAGTTTGACAAAACACATGTAGGGGATGATAATAGTGATAACTTACCTGGGATACGAGCGAGATTGAGTGTGCAATGTAACTGTGCAGAGTGACTGCAATCAGAGCTGCAAATGAACGGCTTGCTGTCTCCACAATGAGTCCGTTTGCAAGCAGCAGAAAGCTACAGAAGCTCATTTCTTTTATCTCACAATTCAGATTTTTTCCTGCAATTGCAAGTTTACATCTTACAATTCAGACTTTTTCTCCATTTGTGAGTTATAAAGTCAAAATTGCGTGATATAAAGTCGCAATTATCTTTTACATTTAATCATTTAGCAGACGCTTTTCTCCAAAGCGACTTACAAATGAGAACAATAGAAGCAATCAAATCAACATGAGGGCAACAGTAAATTGTTTTATTCCGTGGCGGAAACAATCTTCCATAGAAAGTTCATGCGACGCACATACAATAGACGCATTCACTGCTGTGTATAATAGCACCAAATTAATAAAAACATCACAATATATTGACCCGAGTTTTGTCTTCTATCATGCGCTGTGCTCGTTTGTGATGACGCACTGGGGTTCAATAGAATCAAATGTGTGTGAAAGCAGACCAACTCTACGGGGGGCGCCTGGAACAAACGCACTCAGATTCAGGCTGTGGCAAACGTGGCCAGTGTGAAAACCCCCTAAAAAGATTATCTATCTGTACTCTACAGGTCAACATGCATGATGCATTTGCAGATGACTGTTTTGGCAAATAAGTGATGGGATTTCTCACCCAAAAGGGTCCAGATCGGCACCACCTGCGGCGAATGGAGCCATCGGGTCAGGCCTAAAAAAACAACACACAAAGAAAGAAATTTCAGAAGAGGTCTGTTACACTGTTTTGAATATATACATATCGATGTGATATATATTAATGTGTTATATTACTGCATAATATTAATAATACTACCATATATTACTGTATACAAAAGTTTGGAGTCAGTAAGATTTTTTTTTAAGTCTCTTATGCTCACAAAGACTCACAGTTTGATCAAAAATACAGTGAAAAAGTAATATTCTGAAATATTATTACAATTTAAAATAACTGTTCATGTCATCAAAATGTCATTTATTTCTGTGGCAAAGCTGAATTTTGTCACATGACCCTACATTCTTAGATTAATATAAAGTTTTTTCAATATAAAGTCATTTACCTGAAACAGAAATCCTTTGTAACATTCTAAATGTCTTTACTGTCACTTTCGATCAATTTAATGCATTTTTGTTAAATAAAAGTATAAATTTCCTTCAAAAAAATCTTAAAGACAACAAACTTCTGAACGATAGTATATATATATATATATATATGCCTGAATGGCACTGAATTAAATATAATTAATTCAATGAATAATTCATTGTGTCTGATTCCAAGCCATAAAATGACAAAATAACGCAAGGGTTGTTTGATTGATCAATTTTCAGTATGTACATTAATCTGTGAATCTCCATATGCAGAATGTGACTCAGCTCAGTGTTTTGAAAGGCTACAGGCTCTTTGGCTTTAACCCGAGACACTTTCTGAGTGGCTGGCAGCAGAGCACGTTTGACTGAATTACATCACGCCCACAGCAACAGCAAGTCGATAAATTGCTGACATCATCAAGAATCTGATAGGGGTCACTGTGAACCCAGGAAGGGGAAATGGAAGACAAACACCGAAATCCATCTCTGGGTTTCTGCCATGACCTTAAGGACACCACTGCGCAGCCTCAATCATTTCTCCCTTCAGACTATTCTTTCTTTTGCCACTTTTTATTGATAGAGACTGCAGAGAAAACAGGAAATCAAGGTCACAACGCAGGCTGCATCTCCCACAGCTCCTTCCTAGTATCTTACAAAAATATATAAATGTTTGAGTGGGTTTCAACCAAACAGACTTTACTAGGTCTCCCAAACCGGCTGTGTTTGATAGAAGTGATGCTGGCATTGGGCATCTCTCACAGTCTGCAGTGCCAGACACACAAAACCCACTACCCTCAGTGCTTCAAAAATAGATACAGCACAGCAGAGAGAGCTCTCGCTTGGAAATATTAAACAAGACAGAGGACATGAGCTGACATCTACACACACACAACTCACTCTCAAACTCCCAGCACACACCATAACGTCCTTCACACACAAACACATTCATTTACAGATGAACTTTAACTTGACAAACTTGCAGGCAAACTCACAGAGAGATCTATTTGAATCTATTAGAGTTAATATATAGTTCCTAATCAAGGTAAAGTTGGCATGAAATGGAAGTTACGATAGTCTTATCTTCTTCATTGCGACGTATGTGAAATGATTTCTTGAACAAGAACAAATGTAGGGCGGGACTTGTTCATCAATAATTGATTGGATGGTTGTGGTTTGCTATTGGTGGATCTCATGTGAGTGACAGGTTGTCCCGACCTCACACCACCAAGAGATGTTGCTGCAAGAGGGAGGGGAAGTTATTTTGATTAAATATTATGAGGGCACATGATTTTAAAAAAAAAAATAATGATGTGCACAGGAGATTGTTTATATTAACACTGCTATATTCCATAAAAAATAGAATTGTCTACTTTGATATGGTTGAACTTGTAATAAGTCATCATGTTCTTTGGGATTTGATCACGCTGGTTCACTGTTCTCAGAACAGAATGCAGCATCAGTTTTAAGAATGACACATTTAAATATATCAACATTTAACCATTAAATAAATAAATGATATTGCATTCTATAAATTTGTCTTTTTCTTTCATGAAATAAAAAAATCTTAGTTTCATTCTTCTAGTAAACAATCTTATGAAATTAGAAGACTATTTCATCATACTTTTGTTTATATGTTCCATTTTCATTTAATTAAATTTTTCATTTTCAGTTACATTTTTAGTAATTTTGTTGTTTTTTATGACTATTTTTATTGATTTTTATCTCAGTTTTAGTTTAGATTTATTTAGTACTAAACTAAATGAAAATGTGAAATAGCTGAAAGTTTATATATATATATATATATATATATATAAAAACATTTTCATTTCATGAAATAAATGTTGAGTGAATTTATATATATATATATATATATATATATATATATATATATATATATATACACACACACATACACACACACATATATATATATATATATATATATATATATTTGTTTTTTGTTTTTTTTCAGTTAACATTTATTTTATTTCAAAGAATGAAAATGTTTTCATATGGTTTTCATTTGTTTCAGTTATAATAATACACAAGCGCATGGGACAGACCCTCCAAATAAGGTCCTTATTTCTTATTTTAGCTGTGTTTTTAAACAATACATACCACAAAAATGAAATTATTCAGTGTGCATATTTTCACCATGTGCTTATTGCCGCCAAAAAGAAGTCAGGATCACCTGAGGTGGTAACCATAGCAACAGCTGGCTGCTCGAGTGCAAATCTCCACAGACTTCATCTGAAAATTACCTCTAGAAATTCCTCTAAAAAGTTGATACCCTTGAAAACCAATGAATAATTTGCATGAAAACAAGACTGAGAGAATGAATGTTCACCAGTTAGGAGGCTGTCTGTTTGAAGGGCCTCTGGTCGGGATCAGGAGAGGATCACGGTGAGGGTCCCTTAAGTTTGAGGTTCTTTCACTTTCTTTCTTCTTCTCTGTCTTTCCTTGACGCTCCTCTTTTTTAGTGGGCAGCAGTGAGGACTTTAGCTTCGCGGCCAACTCATCTGTGTTCTTAAACACACTGAAAGCAAGACATTGAGCAAGATTAATACATTAGAAAATTTACCTATCCATGTTTTTGAAGATGTTATTGTTATATCTTATGATTTATGATGGCTAAAGAACATTTTTAATATTGCCACCATCACAAACATGTTGGCATTGAGCTTTTTTCCTAGAGAAAGCTTGAATATGTTCAGAAAACTATGGAAAAACTAATCATTTTTGAGGATTCTCAGATGAGCAGAAAGTACTGCATTTATCAGTTTTAATTTGTAACATTTAAAATGTTTTAATGTATTTCTCATCAAATTAGGCCATGCTTGGCAAATAAAAACTATAAATGTCTTTAAAAAAATATCTACAACTGTTCACAAGTTTGGAAATGTTTATATCTGCCAATGTGAATTTTATTAATCTAAATAAGGCTGCATTTTTGTGCACATTATTTCTTCATTCTTCTGTGCTGAGCTGTTAAAAACATCCTATAATAATCAAAATCAAAATTTGTGCCATATTACACTCTCTTAACATGGGTCTTGCCTGAAAGGTCAGAAAATGCTGTAAAAGTATATATGAGTAATGACAGCTTGCACTAATGACAGATGGACACCATAAAAACCATGAAATTGCACCAAATAAATTGACAAACCTCTCATACGTCTGCAGATTGGCCTCTTCAACATACTCACTGACGTTAACTGTGAGATCGGTTACTTTTTCTGTCGTGGAGTCCTGCAAAAGATTGCAAAAAATATTGAAAACCATCTAACACTATTCTGTCATCTGTGACGACAAGCACCGCATGTAATTCAACTTAATTACCATTAAATTGAAGATCAGGGTTGAATCCACTGTGAAGGCTTTGAGCAGTAGGTTTGACCTGTCATCATTTGATCTGTATCTGAGTGCATACAGCTCTTTGCTTTCATTCCAGCCGGGTGGAAGCAGTTCGGACTTCCTCTCTTCATCTTTAGGCTATGTGGAAAATCGATCATTTATAATCAGGCAAATGTCTGTGATACCTTGCGCCACCAAAACAAAACAGTAAAGCATTTGCTGCAAATGCCTGTTGGCTTTATATTTTATCTAATGCAATGACAATCAGACATTTTTAAAAATGTGAAATAATTGTTTTTTTGTAAGACATTTCAGTAAGGATACATGACTGCTTATTTTTATAACAGATTATCATCAGTCATCATTCACTTACCTCATCTCCAATGCCAAGACACTTATAGCCACTTTTCACTATTTCCCAGTGTACAAAACAGATCAGAGCATCTTGAGAACAGGTTATAGAGTTTGATACGCAGTTGAATAGCAGCTCCAGTCCAGCCATCTTTAAACAGACTGATATTCAGCAGAAATGAAACCAAAACAAACAGCGGTCTGTGTAAAAATAAAGAGCGACTTCACCCTGAATGCATGGCGTATGAACGCTGCAGATCTGACAGTAATATTCCGTTAGAATTTTAATGTTACGTGCGTTTTGAAAGAACTATAGGTTTATTTAAATGTAAATTTTATGAATGTTTACTTCAAATTTTGTTGGTCATGCAGAAGCGGTCCGACGAGAAATATTCCCGACTGGAAACAACTGGCCGAACGTTAATTCCGTTGATGGTAAAAGCGATAGAACACTTTTGGAAAATAGATTTTGATATAATATCTAAGTTTTGATTTATAACATTCTTTGACACTAATCCGAAACATTCCTGAAATATATAATATAGCATCCGTTATATTAATTACATGCATTTAAGCCAGTAGTTTACTTCGGAAATGTTTGTTTGCCTGAAAATGACTATTTTGTCTGTGGAGTTTGTGTGCTGTTCTACAAAAGATCACAGTGTAAGTATAACAACTTTTATTTATTTATGCATTACCATGTTAGAGTGCTTTCTTGTAACAGGAACAGTCAGTGTTGGGTGTAATTAATTACTAAGTAATCTAATTACTGTAATTTAAAGGGTTAGTTCACCCAAAAATGAAATTTCTGTCATTTATTACTCACCCTCATGTTGTTCCACACCTGTAAGACCTTCGTTCATCTTCGGAACACAAATGAAGATATTTTTGATGAAATCAGAGAGTTTTTTTTTTATCCCCCATAGGAAGCAATGTAATTAACACATTCAGTGTCCAGAAAAGTAGTAAAAACATCGTTAAAATAGTCAATGTGACTACAGTGGTTCAACCTTAATGTTATGAAGTGTCGAGAATACTTTTTGTGTGCAAAAACAAAACAAAACTAGCGACTTTATTCAACAATTTCTTCTCTCCCCTGTCATTCTCCTACACTGTTTACGTTCAGCGCTTCCAGGTTCTACGTCAGAACGCCGACTCAGTATTGGCCGACGCGGTACACGTGAGCAACACGACACATGCGTGTGCTGCTGACGCAGGAGCCGGCCAATAATGAGTAATTAGTAATAAGTAATCCAATACTTTTTAGAAAGAGTAATTAGTACAGTAATCTAATTACACTGTTGAGCTGGCTACAGTATATATAGTTTCTCTTTTTGTCACTATACTGTTTGTTAATGAGCTTTTTGATAAATTCATAATTAATTAATTTATTTATTAATTAAATAGTAATAATAATTTTGGTTACACTTTATTTTAAGGTGACATAGTTACATTGTACTTACTGAAATAAGTACTAAGTATTATTAACTACATGCAATTATAGAGTTGTTAGGATTAGTTACTTGTAATTATGCATAATTTACTGTTATTACTATAGTAAGTACATGTAGTAACCTGTAACTATGTCACCTTAAAATAAGGTGTTACCATAATTTTTATTTGTTATTTATTTATATGTATTTATTATGTATATGATATTTGCAGGCTGCAGTAGGATGAGAGAGTAAACACTATATAGCAAAAAGCTAAAAGAATCACTCCTAGCAATACTTGATCACAATGATCACAATGCAGTGCATTAGATCCCTTCAATTGATCATTTTAATATTTGTTGTGCTTCCAAAATCATGAAATAATGAAAAGAATTATGTTCATTGTTCATGTTCATGGCTTTACTTGACATTCTCAAGCTAAGAATAATGATAACAGCAGCATCTGGTTTGACTTACAGTGTATTGAAAACACATTGCACAGAAGCTTACTTCAGAGAGCAGGCCTGCCATCTAATCAATGCTTCAGTGTTGCTTACATTCAATTACAGCACTTAAAAGAGACCTTTTAACTTTTATTTAAAGACTATACACATAGAGATTCACTGCTGCTTTGACATTTTCTGCTTTGACAGAATTTCTGTGACTATAAACAATACTGTATTAAACAAAATGCTGTATATAACTATAAACCACAATGTACTGAAAATATGATCACTGAAGTGCACTGTTGATTTGTGCATATGAAGAAGATACTGTATTACATAAATTAAAGTATTTCATGTAGTCTGAAAAATACATTATTGTACAAATGTTTGGAGTCAGTAAGATTTTATTAGCTTTTTAGTTAAAACAAATTAATATTTTTATTTAGCAGGGATGCATTATATTGATAAAAAGTGACAGTAAAGAGGTTTATATTGTCAGAAAGATTTCTATATCAAATAATTGCTGTTCTTCTGAACTTTTTTCATTAAAGAATCCTGAAAAATGTTTCTCTGTTTCCACGAAAATATTAAGCAGTGCAGCTGTTTTCAATATGTAATAAGAAATATAATAAGAAATGTTTCTTGAGCAGCAAATAAGCATATTAGAATGATTTCTGAAGGATCAAGACTGGAGTAATGATGCTGAAAATTTAGCTTTGCATCACGGAAATGAATTACATTTTAAAATATTTTCAAATAGAAAACAGTTATTTCACAAAATTTCTGTTTTTACTGTATTTTTGACCAAATAAATGCTGTCTTGGTGAGCAGAAGAGTCTTAAAAAATTGTATCGACCCCATACTTTTGAATGGTAGTGTTCTTAATAATTAACATATCAAAAAATGTGTATAGCATTTTACACAGTGCAGAAACACTTCTGACATTTCATGTCAGCTCTCAGTTTGTTCTCAAGGGATCTTTGAAAAGTGTCCTTTTGCCATTATGGCCTCCAGATGTCTGTTTGATGGCAACAGCAATCAAGAGCCTGTACGTCAGCTCAGTGTCCTCCCTGAATGATGGCACTCAAGGTTCAAGGGGTAATGAATCATGGCTCCCCCTCATAGAAAGGTTTATTACCTCATCATTACAGTAATAGTACTGCCCGTCTATATTACTCTATGTCTGCACTGCTGTGCTGTGTACTCAAAAGTATCTGCTTTAATGAAAAGTGATATATCAGTATGTGATGTCTTGCTAGTTTTTTGACATCATATGTTCCACTTTGCTGCTTAGTTTAACCAAAACTGTCTGACCAACATGTAAAGCAATCAACATTTTTTTGGCTTCTTTTTTTTTTTCATTTTGATGTGCTGTTCAAGAGAAGAATAGAGGTTGCTGTTACTTTTATTAGCAATGTGACTTATGATTTTTGCTGACATACACTCTTAGTTCTAATATGTAATATTTAGGTACTAATATGTACACTGTTGGTACCAATATGTAATTTTAAGGTACAAATATGCATTCTTTAGGTACAAAGGTGTACCTGTTGAAAGGGTACTGCCCTAGTGACAGCGTTTGTACCTTTTTTTCTGAGATTGTATGATAATGTGAAAATCTGAAGGAGCTATATTTAGAGGCAAGAATATGCAAATCACCTATGAACCACCTAGAAATGACCTAGTAACCACTGAGAACACCCTAACGACATTGAAAATTACTAAAACAGCAATGTCCTGGCAACCACCCACAACAAACTGATACATCTAGCATGTATCAGTTTTTTCTCTCGCCATAGACATGCAGGAAAACACAAAACAGGTGTTTTCATTACCATGTTAAAGACTGTAGGTATTCAGCTTGGAAAGATTAGATCAGTTCAGATCTCAAAGTCTTGAGGATTTACTGTAAACCTGATAGGTATGAAGTTCTAGAGCCAGCTGTCTTGAAGGCATATGTTGACTTCAGATCACATACAGAACATAAGGTCTAAAATCTCATAGTTTCAGTAGGTTTGTCCACACAGGTTCAGGTTTGTCTGAGAATAAGGCCACCATGTGTGAAGGTTTTCCACTGGTTACCTAATGAGGTCCAGACATGAAGCATCGTTATCATGAAATACGAGCTATTCAGTTGCACATCAAAGCCGGACCAGCTCCATGAAGTTACTTATCACAACACAGTCGTGATAAAACATACAAACAAGCTGTATTATGAAGAGTCATCTGACAGTTAGTACTTCCATATTTTATTTTATTTTATTTTTCTAGCATTGTGCCATACATCTGCACAAGTTTAGATACAAAAACATTTCTGTAACCATAAATTATGGTTATTTTGTAATGGTTTTACTGCATGACAAAATTATAATAATGTGGTTGCTAGTAGCATTGTAGTAAAATCAAACATTACCAAAGAATGCATGAAATCCTAAAAGCATTGCCTTAAAACCACACATGCAAATACACATGCAACAGAGTTATAAAATACAGACAGACAGACAGACAGACAGACAGACGGATAGACAGACAGACACAGATGGATAGACACAGACGGATAGACAGATAGTGAGATGGATAGACAGACAGACAGACAGACAGACAGACGGATAGACAGACAGACAGATGGATAGATGGATAGGCAGACAGACACAGATGGATAGACAAAGACGGACAGACAGACAGACACAGATGGATAGACACAGACGGATAGATAGACAGATGGACAGACAGACATACAGACAGACAGACAGACAGACAGATAGACAGACATACAGACAGATAGACAGACAGACAAACACAGATGGATAGACAGATGGACAGACAGACAGACAGATGGACAGACAGACAGACAGACAGACAAACAGATAGACAGACATACAGACAGATAGATAGACAGACAGATGGACAGACAGACAGACGGATGGGTAGACAGACACAGATGGATAGACAGATGGACGGACAGACAGACAGACAGACAGACAGACAGACAGACAGACAGATAGATAGATAGATAGATAGATAGATAGATGGATAGATGATTGTTAGCGTGCTTTATGATTGTTAGCGTGCTTTGGCTGCTCTTGTCCTGTTGAGCAGATTACACACACAGTCCGTCTGGAGCATATGGTCCTTGTTTGGGATGCCCTGCTACTTTTATATATGTGAGCTAAAGTCTGTAAGCACTTGAACTTATTTTCTTTGCACCTCAGAGCGAGTCTCCACTTTGTGTCTTTCTCTTTTACAGACAGACACTGCTAGACCATTACATACAACCTGTCAATCAGCTGACATCGTTAAACTGTCTATTAAACTTGGTTGTTTATAAATGTCTGACAGGAGTGTAAATTGGCCCCTGAATGATTTTATGAATAAAATTAATAATCAAACAGATATTAATAATAAAACATAATAGAAAACATCATTCTACATCATATTCGGCTTCAGATATTTGACAGGAATATGATGTCTTCAAAACTCACTCCCAGATTCCATCTGTGGAATATTGAAGGAATGTGTTTCATGCATTCCATACATTCTACACTCCGGACTTTAAATAGAGTGTCAGTCATCATTATGTGTGTGTTTTAAGGTCAGCTGATGAATGAGTTCAGGCTAAAGGGAAACAAGAAGGTGACCAGGTCAGTGTTAAATGAAACTGCTTGCTTTAAAAGTCAGTAGTAGTACCTTACTTTTTTGGCAGAGGCTAATCAATCTTCCTGCGAGGAATAAAATAGATATATTTGAAATTTTGCATATATAGCAACACTGTAAAGTCATGTTTGGTCTTTTGTTTTCTAGTAAAAATATCCATTCATCTAAACAATATCTAAACATAATTTTTTTTATTACTTTTTTTTACTTTTAGAAAATATATCTTGAATAATTTTCTCCCATTGGGAAACTGCATATTTTGCATATTTTTTTATCCTTCCCCCCCAGTGAAAATATCTAAACATCCTTAAAGGTGCAATGTGTAATTTTTAGGAGGATTTATTGACAGAAATGCAATATAATATACATAACTATGTTTTCAGTGGTGTATAAAGACCTAACATAATGTTTTTATTACCTTAGAATGAGCCATTTCTATCTACATACACCGCAGGTCACCTTACAAGTTAAGTCGCCATTTTGTGCCGGCATGTTTCTACAGCAGCCCTAAACGAACAAACTGCTCTACAGAGCACATTTGCTTGACTGGCTACTCTCTGTTGTCTCAGACGACGACATGTTTGTCCTGTGTTGGCCACCATAGCTTCTCTATATTGCAAACCTCGCTGCTAGATGCCACTAAATTTACACACTGCACCTTTAAAACAAGATAAAACTTCCTGCAAAACAAAATAGCTTTTTTTTTTAGAAAATATAACTTGATATAAATATAAATATAACATTTTTTAAGAATTACGAAGTGTTGTGATGTTTATGCATATAAAATGTCACTTGTATGTAACTACTTCTAATGTTCTTTTGTCCTTTTATTAGCTTGACAGGCCAAGGTCACAATAAGCTTTCATTTTATGGAGAAGAGCTGCGCATTTCTCCAAAACATCTTATTTTGTTTCATCCTGCAGGAATTGGAACAACATGAGGGTGAGTAAACAATGACACAATTTTCATTTTCCTCCTAAAATAAAGCATGCATTACAGCAGTCCTGTATAAAACATGATCTCTGTCAAAGGAAATGTTAAAGGGAAAAGTGATTTGATGATAAAAGGTGTAATAAAAAGTAAGAATATCTGGTTTGAAAACAACTGTAGATATGATATCTGTGTCTTTATCTTCTGATGAGATTGAGTACCAAGTACTTGTGGAGGGGAGCTGCCCCTCTCAGTACATCCATAACAGCCTCAAAGAAAACCAGAGAGAGACAATCCAACAAACGAGAACCAGCAGGGAAGAGGGCTCCCCGGCATCACAACAGACCCAGGGCTGACGGCGAGCTTTGAATTCATTGGAGTTACACTGATTGGAAGAGAGCGCAACAGAGACGTGTAGTGTCACTGCCTCATGGCGTGCCTCAGAACGGCCAGTATCTTACCCGCTGCATCTGGTGCATATTTAGTTGGATGTCATGAGCGCAACGGCGCCTATCCCCCCTCCATGCACTTTCAGCCCAGTTATCAAACACAGAGCCAATTCAAGAGTTCACAACCTTACTGGGGCTGCACACCTCAGCGCTTGTTTGGTGACATCAGCCTGTATGTGTGCATGACACCGTACCTACACCAGATGAGAGTGGCACAACATGACAAAAGCAAGTAGAACCCATTATAATCAGCGATGCTGTCTACACTGGATGTGGCATGGCCCGACATGACAGTAAACTGATGCCCTGTTCTATTTCTGACACTCTCCAAGCACTCGCGCTACTTCTAACATGAAGAACAAATGGATTTGCAATGGTCGCTTTGTAGCGTCCAGTATAGACAGCCACAAGCTGTTGCGGTGCGTCCAGTGTAGACACGGTGTAAGTAGATTTCAGTAGCTGTCATATGGTGCATAACTTCAGTTATTGTAAGTCACCCAGAGAAGCTGTAGGCTTCAATATCATTGTACAGTAATGGTATCAGATGCTAATACCATGATAGTTTGAAATACACCATGGTTCCATCTGATACGTCTGCCACAGTTAAACTTCAAACCCGAATAAGTTGGGCTAACTCAAAAAATTTGAGGTAATCAGTTATATAAAAATGTTTGAGTTATGATGTTCCCAATTTTAAGTAAGCAGAACTATCAAGTTTTGAGTTTGTAGTACTCATGCATGTTAATTGTATGAGTTAGCTAACTCATACATTTTGATAGCAATTAACATAAAAGATGTAGTTAATTAACTTTTTTATTTTAAGTTCTTGCAAATCAAATGAGTTATTTACTTCACTGTAAACCCTATTGAGAACATAGTGATATTAAATCAATATTAGTTAGTTATTGTTTTTACATTTTTATTTAAAAAGGCCAAAAGCTTTAAATAAATGCACTGGAAATGGAAGCAGTAAGGAGAAAACATAAAGAAGGATCTAACTACATACAAAAGGAATTTTAAAGTGTGTTGTAAACAGCCCTCTTACCAATTTGGAAGCAATAGTAGCCCAATTACCCACAAAAGCTGTTTTCACTGGCATGTGTATTTATGTCTGGTCATTTTCAGTCTAATTCCTTCATGTGTTTTTTGTGGAACGTTTGCTGTTTGTTAAGACAGATCTAAAAACTGGAGATGGCAGTCACAATATATGCATATGCTCACCCTTTTTTCCCACAGATCTTTAATGATACCTTCATCTTTATATTATAAAATAAACAAACCCAGCCTCAAAGTTCTGGAGAACAGGAAGGAGATCTGCATGATTCAGGGCACCACAACCACAGCAAACTGCAATCTGTATTCCACTGTGTTTGGAAAAATAAACCTAGGTCTTCTAAACCATGTAAATATAGAGGGATGAAATAGTTAGGCTAAGGATTATGGTTTGACGGAAAGGTCAAAAGTTGAGTTTTCCCTCAGCTATGCGACATTAAAGTTGAAATACACGCGAAACAACATCCTGAATCGAGGACAATTACTCAACAGCTGAAAAGTAAATTGGACAGATGTTTGTGGAGATCAGGTGATGTGGGCAGGGTGAGCATCATGCTGTTAGCGATGAGTTTCCATGAGGCAGGGAGGGAGGCCGGCTCTCTTTCAGAGGCAGTCTTTCAGGCAGATGTTACGGAACCTGTTCCTTGTCGAGATGCATTGGCAACTTTTGGCTGTCCTCTCGCTGTTTTGTCAGACGCTTGTATTGACGGTAGCTGTGAGAAAACGAAGTGGTAAGACAACTTTTATCAATTGATCATTTCTATTTCATTCAGTATCTGCTTATAAAAGAAATGCTTATTTGCAAAATAATCAAATATATACCTATACAAAAAAAAGTACCAAAAGTTCCTCCTATAGTTTTTGGACATAGTATTCTTGGAAGTACCTTGGAGTACTTTTATATGCACCGTGGTATTGCAATTCATGTGCCGTGGTAATTTTTTGTAACAGTGACTTCAATATATGCACCAATACCCAAATATTGCATATTTATTTACAAAAATGTTTATTTTTTTATGGAAAGAATACACTCTTAAAAATAAAGGTTTCAAGTTTTCACAGTGATGCCATAAAAGAACCATTTTGGGTTCCATAAAGAACCTTTCAGCGATCAGTTCTTAAAAAGAACCATTTTTTCTTAGTGTGAAAAGCATTTTAGTGATCTTAAGAACCTTTTTCCACTATAAAGAAACTTTTGTGGAATGGAAAGATTCTATGGATGTTTCTTCATGGAACCATCAATGCCAATAAAGAACCTTTATTTTAAGAGTGCATAGTTCTGTATCCCAAATCTGATTGGATGAGCAGGTTCAATAGCTGAGTTATGTGATTACACGTGTGATTATCAGTTGAGTTTTATATGAATGTGAGGAATTGCTACGTTGCTTAGCAATTTTATTAATTTAAAAAAAAATTTTTTGTGTGTGTTGTAAACAGCCCTCGCCATTTGTCGCCATTTAATTAAAGTAAGTTGCTATGTGTTGCAGTAATTCCCTGGGTTTTTTTCTGAGGCTTATTACATTAATATGCCATATTTCTGTATTGTGTTAGTTGATGTGTTTTGGCATCCTGTTGAACGATGTAACTGAATAACCTACTGAATTAGCATTATAGGTGTGCTTCACTGAAAGTGTTTGTGACTGTTTTAAATCCTTCATCTATATGGGATGTGTCCAATTGGGAGACAGATCTGACAGCTGAATGGAGTTGATAGTGCTGTTTTTATGAGTCTATGTGTGATATAGATGAGGGTCTTACAGCATCAGTTAAGTGCTGCTAATAATAGAAGATTTCTCTCATTACTGCGATTTGTTGACATCTTGTAACTCATGTTCCTTTTCCTACAAGAAGAAGAGAGAGATCTGTGAGGTAGATGAACTGTGTGAGGGGTAGATGAGCAGGGAGTAACAGAAAACCATGGAAACAATGTTCTGACAGCTTCTATCCATGCAAATATACTATCCATATACTATTCTATCCATTTAAAATAACTAAAGTACTTATATAGAAGAAAATGACTGTAAAAAAAAGTTCTGGGTGGTTGCTATGGCGTTGCTAAGGCGTTCAGGGGGGTTGTTTACTACCTCAAAAGACACCCTCGTTTTTATGATATGACTCGGGTCCATCATTCAATGTGCTGGATAAAAATATTGATTATCCAGCTAATCGGGATCTTTATTTAAAAAATTCTAAGCTACTGTGTGATTTTTAAAGGGTTAGTTCACCCAGAAATGAAAATTCTGTCATTAATTACACAACCTCATGTCGTTCCACACCTGTAAGACCTTCGTTCATCTTCAGAACACAAATTAAGATATTTTTCATAAAATCTGTTGGCTCAGTGAGGCCTGCATTGCCAGCAAGATTATTTCTTTTTTCAATGCCCAACAATATCTAGTGATGGGCGATTTCAAAACACCGCTTCATGAAGCTTCAAAGCTTTACGAATCTTTTGTTTCGAACTGCCAAAGTCATATGATTTCAGTAAACAAGGCTTCGTTACACCATAAGTGTTTCGAAATTTCAATGGTTCACCACTAGGGGGCGTGACTTTGGCAGTTTGATACACGCTCCGAACCACTGATTTGAAACAAAAGATTCGTAAAGCTTCGAAGCTTCATGAAGCAGTGTTTTGAAATCGCCCATCACTAGATATTGTTGAATAAAGTCGTTATTTTGTGTTTTTGGTGCACAAAAAGTATACTCGTCGCTTCATAACATTAAGGTTAAACCACTGTAGTCACATGAACTATTTTAAATACGTCTTTAGCACCTTTCTGAGCATCTGAAAGTGTTAATTGTCTTGCTGTCAATGCAGGCCTCACTGAGCTATTGGATTTTATGAAAAATATCTTAATTTGTGTTCCGAAGATGAACGAAGGTCTTATGGGTGTGGAACGACATGAGGGTGAGTAATTAAAGACAAAGTTTTCATTTTTGGGTGAACTAACTCTTTAATGATCCCTAAGTTTATAACAATTCAAAATATGTTTTATTTAATATTAAGGGTGCAACCTAATGTGTGCAAAAAGAAAAGATATTTATTGTTTATGTTTTATTTTGATTGAAAATCACAGCAAGGTCATTTAATTCAGACTTGTCTAAAGGCCAAAGGCAATATTGAGTGATTGCGCAAACTTCACCATATGAAAATACTTTTGATACAGCATGATAGTCATTATACATCAATCTGCAACATTGCTAAAAAAAACATTAAAGACAAATATTTTTTTAGGGCGATTTTGCTGTGCATTTAGACAAATATTTTTACTGGTGGTGTTTGTTGCAATTTAGCATTTTTGTTTGTTTGTTTTTTCCTTTTTAGTGTATGTTTTAAGTGTATCTGGTGCATTTTGTTTCACAACTACTGAGGCTTCAGTTTATCCCGCATGAAAACTTTGTTTCCAGAGGTTCATTTATAGGCATCCAATGTTTCAATTGGATAGGATTGTATGATTGTGGAGTTACATTTTACTTAGTAGAAGTTAATAATAACAACATATGTTTTTTATTATAGATTATATAGTTATATAGAACTGATATTGTGGCTTATTGCTGTGACTAATGAAATACTACACTTCTTCTCTAAGTGTTAGAATGAAACATCCATGAATTTCCCAACATGAACAGTGTTATGAAAGTCTGAAACTTGAGCTCTAAACAAAAAGAACATTTCTATCTGAATATTATATTTGATTTTGCCAGGTATGGTTTTTATCTAGTATTAGTTAAGATTTGTAAGGTCAGCACGTATAATTTTGCAGCTGATGTCTTATCCATGATGTGGCTTCATATTTATGTGCATATTTCCTGCAGAACGTGACTGAAATATAGACCATTTGGTAATAAACGGTGATGTACAGCAGTAATATCTATCAGCTGATTTACCACTGATTTTCCAGAATAGTCACAAAGCTTTAGATCTAATTTTTGAGCCTCTACATTAGTATGCATTGCTTTAGGTTTTCACAAAATTACACTTGATAAGTCATTTTTTTATATAAATAACAAATGATTTACCCAAACTAGCCCTAATTTATTTGTAGAACTAGAAAATAAAAAGTGAAATACAAAAGAACAGAGATATCCTAGGGAGCAGAAGCATGCAGAATTTTCAGGCTCAATCATTAGAGAGCACATTCACTCCTCCATAAGCATAGAAGTATCTGGCCTTCATTTCTTATTTGTATTTCCCCCCATATTTTCTCAATTTCATTTGATTGACATCCATGTAGAAAATCTAGAAGAATATAATGATGAGAATGCAGCGGATGCATCTCGGCTTGGCTCACCAATGTCTTTTTAGACAGCGGTGTCTCTCTTTATTTCCCTAATGAAGGACATGAAGATGAGAACCATCTGCCCCTTTCCTCACATCTCCCCCTGTGAACCCTCTCAGTGGCTCAGAGTGACACAACACACGCAGACAAGAGCCTTCAATCTCCAGTCTCTGGCTTTGGCATTAGTTGGATGTAAACATGCATGCACTCTGTACATTGAGAACACATTTTGCGAAAAGAAAAAGAGAGACAGAGAGAGTAGATAGTTATTTAGCTGATGCTTTTATACAGTTGACTTACAGTGACAAACTCAGTCCAGGGTTAAGTGCCTTGCTCAAGGGTACAATGGCGAAAGCCACTTTCTTTAAAGGGATCGAACCAGTAACTTTGTTTACTGGCCCTGACCTTTGACCGCTAAGGCTACAGTTGTAGTTGCTCATCCCTGATGGTTTTAGCCATGGATAGTTATAATGATCGAACAAACCAAAAAGTGGCCAAAAATATATTGCTTTTAATTTACTTTTACTTATATTTAATTATGTATTTTATTTGTATAAATGTATGTTGTCCAATAAATTTTTTTCCAATACAGTTGCAAGAAAAAGTATGTGAACCACTTGCAGAATCTGTGAAAATGTTAATAATTTTAACAAAATAAGGGAGATAATACAAAATGCATGTTATTTTTTATTTAGTACTGTCCTGAGTAAGATATTTTACATAAAAGATGTTTACATGTAATCCATAAGACAAAAAAAATAGCTAAATTTATTAAAATAACCCCGTTCATAAGTATGTGAACCACTGATTCTTAATACTGTGTGTGGTTACCTGGATGATCTACGACTGTTTTTTTGTTTTGTGATGGTTCTTCATGAGTCTCTTGTTTGTTCTGAGCAGTTAAACTGAGATCTGTTCTTCAGAAAAAATCTCCAGGTCCTGCAGATTCTTCAGTTTTCCAGCATTTTTTGCATATTTGAACCCTTTACAGCAGTGACTGAATGATTTTGAGATCCATCTTTTCACACTGAGGACAACTGAGGGACTCAAACACAACTATTAAAAAAGGTTCAAACATTCACTGATGCTCCAGAAAAAAAACATGATGCATTAAGAGATGGGGGGTGAAAACATGATTTGTATGATCTTTCTTATTTTGTTAAAATTTTGCACATTTTCACAGATTCTGCAAGTGGTTCACATACTTTTCTTGCAACTGTACATTTTGCATTTTAAGATTGGAAATATATTTTCATGAATAGGACATTTTGCAATATATTTTTATTTCAAAGTTATTTTCAATTTGAAATATATATATGAAATATATTTTGATTAGAAAACAAGTTAATGTTTGTCGGAAATATTTTGCTAAAATAGATATATATTTGCATTTTAAGTTATTTATTCATATATTTTAAAATCTATATAGCAAAATATTTTTGACAAACATTAATTTTATCTGATCAAAATATATTTCATATTATATATATATATATATATATATATATATATATATATATATATATATATATATATATATATATACATATTTGAAAGTTATTTTAAATTTAAAAAAGTACATTTTCTTTAGCTGCACTTTTTACAATAAATATATAATTCATATCATATAGGGTGCTCTGGGTAGTTGCTAGTTAAACGAGTCTCTTTCAAATGAGTCTCTTTTTTATTTCTTTTTTTGCTTTTATTTTCTACCAGAAGAAATTCTGAAGTCTGATTGCATCATTAATCACCATTAACCATGACAATTCCCACATCAAAATTCAAATCTGTACTGCGCTGCCAAAATGCATGCAGAAATATACTTTCTCGAGTTTAGCCAGGTGACAGAAAGAAATCCAGCCCTTTCCAAGCAGCCAAAGAGATGACATGCCTGCTTATGGTCTTTAGAATGTCATCTCAAAGCCCCAAATGTCAGTGCAGAAGGTGTAATGTGTCAGAGAATATGACTGCACATAAATCCCAATCCACAGTCCTAGACACGTTCTCTTGCGATGCTACGTTACCTGTTTACTAATGATCATTTGAAATGTTTTTCAGAGAGCTGGAGACCGGACTGCAGGAGCTGTCAGGAGTGTTCGAAGGAAAATGGCTGTCTGCGCTGCTCTGAGCGGCTCTTCCTTTTCCTGAACAGAGATGGCATGAGTCACCACGGCTCTTGTCTTCACTCCTGCCCCTCTGGACACTTTGGCCTCCGGGGCAAAGATCTCAACCGCTGCATGAGTGAGTCCATCCATACATAGCAAAACAGTGTACAATAATATATAAACGTCCAGAGCTGAAAGTACTACAATATAATAATAGACCCTTTTCACAGACTGTGATGACAACTGTGAAAAAAAAAAAAAAAATGTATGTACATTTATAACACTATACTTAATATTATATTACCGTTGAATCAAATTACAAAAAACCAGTTAACGCTGCTGTGAGGGTGTTTCTAATACAGTGGCTATGGAAGTGACGGTAAAAATGACATCTTTCTCTCTTCTGACTGCCGTTTTCAATCGCTCTCTATTTTTTTCCTCTTTTTGAAAGTTATGAAAACACTATTGTGGAGTTTTTCTTTTGCTATTTGTGCAAATGGAAACGCAAAAAATATATTTATTAAAGTCTCTCATGACGACTTCCGCTTCTGAGAAACCCGGAAATGTGAAAAGGGTCTATAATAAAAATAATAATAATAATAATAATAATAATGTTTTAAAACAATAGGTCCTTAACATTAAATCTGAATTTATCATATTTATTTGTTTATTTAAAATATTTTTAAAAGGAATTCTGTTGGATAATAATAAAAATATATATTAATATTAATAATAATTTGTATTTATTTATTTACAAAAACCTATTTAAGTTTGTTTTTGGGGCAATTCATCTCTTTGAACTTGATATCTTGAGAAAGCCTGTAATAATACCACACACCTTCTACATGACTGTAATCCTAATACATATATCCCCCAGAATGCAAAGCTCCAGAGTGTGAGAGGTGCTTCAACAAGGACTTTTGCACCAAGTGCAAGGGAGGATATCTGCTCTTCAAAGGCAAATGCTTTAAAAGCTGTCCAGAGGGCACATTTCCTCAGTCCACAGACTGCGTGGGTAAGAGCTTTACTCGTTTTCAGAACTTCTTTATGGGTAGATGCCATTAAACTCTCATTATCATACTGAAAGAAACCTATCAGTCATGTTTTATAGGAACAATTACATCAAGATGTTTTCTCATGTGTGGCAATAAAAAGCAGCAGGTTTGGGCTTAGAGAAAATTTCTGGTTGCATTTACTAGGGTATTTACATGCCATTAACTTGATGTTGTGCAAAAACAGCTTACTTACTTGCTTTGATAAAAAAGATCAAGTCATGTCGCATTTCATTATATAGCACACTAGATACAATAGTTTTTATTTGAATCCAAACACAGGAACTCACATAGGAATAAACGCTAACCACTTTAACTAATAAACGAGAACTGACAAGGGACTGAACATAACAGAGAGTATAAATACAAGGTGAAAATAATGAAAGACAGGTGCAAATTATAAGTAACCATAGAAATAAATGAGAACATAATCAGTAACCCAGGAAACTGAAACTAAACAGAGCAGGGAAACAGGAACTAAAGGAAACAAAACAGAATATCAAAATAAGAGTCCATAACCGTGACAACAGAAGGCAATAGAGTTATTATTCAACTCAAGTCAGTTCAGTGTGTTGATTCACAGTTCAATAACAATGTCGATGTTGCAGACCTCATCAGATCAGGAATAGTTCACCCAAATTGACATTTTGCAGAGTGAGTACAGATTGGTAATGCAGTTTGCTTATATCTCTTTGGACTCCAGAAGGATGTGTGTTCCGTGTCTTTGGCGTCTGGGGTGAATGGAGCCCGTGTCAGCACAATGGCCTGAGCTGTGGTGTCAGATGGGGGCAGCAGAGCAGGACCCTTGAGCTGTCCAGCAACACGCCTGAAGAGACTGAAGCGTTATGTCCACTTCAGACTGAGAGCAGAAAGTGCCGGATGAAGAAAAGGTGTCCAAAAGGTGAGTAATATTTTTAGTATTGTTCATGCCAGTTGCAGAATTTCATTCAGTAGTTGATATGACATTATAAAGCACAGTGATCCTCTTTAAATCTCCACATCGAGTCTTTCTAGTAGCAGCTCGCTGTCCAATGATTTACACTTTACATTAAACACAAGATCCAAACATTGTAACTTAAAAGAGTTGAAATGGTTCCTTGTCCTTGACCAAATTTGGGAAATTGTGTTTTGTTTCCTGTAAGAGCCATTATGTTGTATTAATTTTCTGTTGTAATTACATTTTTGCCACTGGGTGGAGTGCGAGTCTAATTAGTATATGTAGCCAGAGAGTAAAGCCGCGTTGCCACAGCAGGAACTTTCTCCAGGAACTAGGGGTGGTACTGGACCGCAGGAACCAGGGTCTAAATGAAGTTCTGAGTAAAATTTTCCCCTCAGAAAGTCCCTGCTCGCAAGGTAGTACTTTTTCAAAGTTCAGGAACTTTCAGGGGTGGGACTTGGGCGCTGAAAATGCTGATTGGTTGAGTTCACGCAACATTTTGATTGGTTGACTCCACGCAGCATTTTATTTCAACCACCATTTTTAAAAGTCTGTTGCGGTGCAAGCAGTAAGAGTTGTTTGCTATTCGAATCAACAATGGAGTTTAAAAAATACAACTGATGGACCGATGACGAGGTTCAGGCTTATATATGCGGAGGACAAAATCCAGCGGGAACTGGAAAGTCAAGCACAGTCTTACGTCACCAGACTCTTCTTCACGTTACGATGGAAACGCAGACAGCAACAGGTCTGGGGGAAAAAAGTTCCTGGGACAAATTGTTCCAGGTAATTTCATTGGAAAAGTAGTCTTGCATAGCCCAGTATTGCCAAGTCGTGGTTTTCCTGCGGAATTGGGCTACTTTTAAGCTGTTGCCACAGGTTAATTTTTTTCTGCGGGTTGATTTCCACCCCCGTATGTATGATTTTTGCACTCCAACACCCTTAAAACAACACCCAGAAGTACAAATTCAATGGAGAATTCGGCCGCCCAATGTAGAAAATCGCTTTGGGCTTTTTTTGGCCTACTTTTGACAGGTCATTGGGCTACTTTTGTTGCACAGACCTGGCAACCCTGGCATAGTCAGACCTTCATACTGACGGCAGAAGGTCTGGACTCCATTGCAGCTTTCATTGGCCAAGGACCGCCCAGGGGCCGTCTGACTGACATGTAAAGCAACCAATCACAGTTAATTTTGTTCCGCGTCATGTTTAGGGGAGTGAAAATATAAAGTCAATGTCCCTACAGTAACAGACCGGCATGATAATAAATTATTCATTCAGGAACATATTTTTGAAAATCCAGCATTTAGTTGATCCTGGTAAGCGTTCATTGTCACAGTTGTAAACACATTAAAGAACGCGACACACACGCCTCTGGGAAATCCTGTAGAATTCAACCAATCAAATGACGACTTTTGAAACTCCTGAAGTGTTTCCCATTTTGTGTGCCATATGCATCAGATGTTCAGTCAATGGTCTGTGAGCGTGACGTCTGAGACTAGAGGGTAAGAGATGTCAGGTGTAATGTGTTACAGGATCAGCAAAATATGTTGATCCAGGAACACGTCTTATATGGCAAGATCACGGTGACCATTACATAAGCAGGTGGAAGCAAGCTTTGGGATTTACTATATGTTTGTGCATCGGAACTGTAAGTTTAAGAGGACTTTTACAAGCTTTGTGATTAAAAAAGGTTGATAAAAGCATTACTGGAATGGAAGCGTTTCTTATTTAGATCTCACATGTCAGAAACAACCCTACAACACCTGGTAACACAACAAAATGGTTATGTCACTTCATTTCCATTTGATGCTCTACTGGAAATCATTTGTTTGTAGCAGTAATCATCACTGGCAGATCAGATGTCTGGTGGCATTAGGAAAACGAGACGTGATATTTTCTCTGTCACCTTCAGCCGCCCTTAATGGCAGCCATGTGTGATGGAAAGACTTCATGACATTTCATTCTATTTCTATCATTATAATTTCATTGGCTGTTGTTTTCATTTGACACTGTGGTTCGGAATGGCATACTACATACTATTTTGGGGAGAATATAGGGTGCAAATTTTATATGTATGCGTGCACTGACTTGCAAAATATAAAATGAATACAATATAAAATAATACATAATGCATAGGAATACTGTATCCTACAATGCAATGCGCTCAACTTGATATTAAATTTCTAGTATGATGAAAAAAATAAAGTAATATCAGCATTTTGTTTTTATTTTTAACATCTCCTTGACTCATTGGGCGACAAAAACATTTTAATTGGATTAATAATGGAAAATAATATATTATATATATATATATATATATATATATATATATATATATATATATATATTATATTGCAAAATTATACTTTTATATTATTGTAAAAAATATATATAATGTTAAATAATATTTTCATACACTTTTCAAATTTTTGGGGTCAGTAAGATTTTTTTTAAGAAATTAATACTGTTATTCAGCATGGATTTATTAAATTGATCAAAAGGGACAATAAAGGCATTTACAATGTTTCAAAAGATTTTTATTTCAAATAATGCTGTTCTTTTGAACGTTCTATTTATGTTTCCACAAAAATATGAAGCAGCAGAAGTGTTTTCAGCATTGATAATTATAAGGAATGTTTTTTGAGCAGCAAATCAGCATATTAGAATTGTTTCTGAAGGATCATGTGACACTGAAGACTGTTTTGATCACAGGAATAAAGTACATTTTAAAATATATTCAATAGAAAACAGTTCTATTAAATTATAAAAGGATCTCACAAATTTATTACTGTTTTTACTGTATTTTTGATAAATAAATGCAGCCTTGGCGAGGAAAAGAGACTTCATTCACACCAAACCTTTGAATAATATAATATAATATAATAATCAGGGATAAACATTAGTAAAACAGAATTCAACAGAAAATCTACTCAAATAGAGTAACTAGTATTTCTACTGTTACTATCTACCTCAGATGTTCTCCATCAGATCGATTGTGGTTTATCTCTGAAGTTGTCACCTCAAAGACTTACTCGTGGTGTGACCAATGAGAACCCGATGAATTAATTTAGTGCTAGGATGTCCTTTAGATTAACAGAAGATCATTTCCTTTCTTCTCAAGTTTCTTTTTCTTGTATAACCCAGAGAGCTAATGAAAGTCAGGCTGCACATCTCAGAGCGGATCACAGCAGAAGATTTGCCAGTGTTTTCTTTTAGGACCCTACAGGTGACCCAAACTTACCTGACTAAATCATAACACAAAAACCTCTGATCATAACTTGGAGATTTATGTTGGTTTTGGGATTAAAGGGTGGGGTGGGCTTAAACCAGATGATTCAGGGCTGTAAATATTGGCTTTTAGTTCTATGTGTGCACATAAGCGGAGAAAATGAAAAGATAGGAAGCTTTAATCGTAGCAGGTAAAAAGCAGGGCAGAGTTAGGCAATAATGAATAACAACAGATATAAGCCTGAAAGAGAACCAAGAAGAGAAAACAAGAAAAATTATGGAGAATGTGATGTTCTTGCCAGGCTGTGGTGTTTTCCAGACCACAGACCCGGTTCCTTAGGCAATAATAACTGTTTACTCCAGTTTTATGATGCCCTTATTATTTCCCCTTTAAAAAGACAAACATGGGTTATGATTTGGTTTAGCTAACAAAAATGTTGAATAAATACTCGTAAGCACCCACCTCTGCACACTATTTGTTCCGCTTTGACTCCAGCATATTTTTTTTTCAGCTCTTCTTTAAGAATGACAATACATACCACCCTGAAGCTCCTCTGTTGTTGATTCTGAATCTTAAAGTCAAGCCAGACATGAACATTTTTTAAGTTCTGTAAGAAACTTGACACACCATTCTCAGGTTATGAGCTGTCAGGGAGATATTGACCACTAACACAAAAGTTATACAAAAATGAATCCTTGCTTTCAGGAGGTAGAATTAAAAATAAGGCAATGAGAGTCAACAGCTTCCTCTCGTTTTATAAAGATACTACTACTACTACTAATAATAATAACAATAACATGAGGCATATATGTGAATACTACATTTTATTTTATGCTGATATTCCTTCACATCGTAATGTGAACATTTTATTTTATATATATATATATATATATTTTTTTTTTTTACATATATTTTTTCTTTTCTTTTCTTTTCTTTTCTTTTCTTTTCTTTTCTTTTCTTTTCCTGGCAGTGAAAAGGGGGTGAGATCAAGCTAGAACATGTTATTGCAAAAATTGACATTTTTGTACATAATTGTAAGCTGACTTATATATATATATTTCTGCTTTTTTAATAAACTCTTTGTTCAAGGTATTCAGGACAGGTATTTCAAACATTGTTTTATTTTACCAGGAAAGGAGTGATTTTGATGCACAAAGTTGTTTTTATTGTCTCTCATAACAAAAATCTTTTATTTAAACCCATGAAAATGCAGATCCTGTTGCAAATAATAGTGAAAAATCACTTTTTAAAACTGTTGTTCCATTATTACCCCTTAGCAGATTTTGACTCTTATGGTTCCACTGCTTACATTAGTGAACTTGGATATGATTCACTGTCTTATATGGTTTTATCTTGACAGATAAAAGGACAAATGAAAGGAGAGAAGAAAGAAGAAAGGCACAGAAAATGTTGAAGCTCTCACCCGTCACAGAACCTCCATGGGGAATGTAAAGTTCTGGAACGGAAGTCACTTTTATTCCTTCCTTAGTAATATATAAACAGTTTTTATAAACAAAATATTTTTGTATAAATATTTTAATTTTAATATTGCTACTTTAATAATCAGGATCTGAGATTGCACATCTTTTTTAATGCAGATCTATGAAGTTTTGTGTACATTATTTTGTTTGCATTTATTTTATTGACAAGTTGGGGAAGCTGTTACCCAATACTACCGCTTGGCTTAAACCCCCGGTACAGTGTGGTTTAACAAAGACAAGATCCATGTTGGACTATGACACTGTACATCTGATGAGTAACAGACGAACAGCTTCATGTGGTTTGGGCTGTATCTCCACAGCTTTCTGTACATGCCTCGGGCTGTTCTGTGTTTTCCAACTACATACTCTCCTAATATTTGCACTTCTTCACTATAATTGTATTAGAGTAAAAAAAATAAAAAAGACACAGAAAAGAGATGGCAAAGATCATGACCTTGCACTCCATTTATTCAAGGTGCATTCACGCCATATTGTAATTACTGTAATTACGTGATTTCAACTTGTAAAAAGCGTTCATGTCCTCGTAGAGCTCGTAATTACAACTTGTAAGCTGTGAATTTTCTAAGAGCTCCTACTTATACCATCTCAAAATTATGGTAATTATGACATGGCGTGAACGCAGCATCAGTCCCATAGATATATGTTGCCTCTTTAGCAGTTGACTGAGTGCCTGCAACTGTAGTTAGACTCATGTATGAATATCTATATCTGCTATAGACTTTAGCAGATGATTCTTACTGTGAGTGACGACATGTCTGGAGCCGTCAAATGTGCCTCCATAGCAGTAGCGGCTCCTGACCATAAAATTCAGGTAGGGCAGATTCTCGGTCTTAGTGCTAATTTATGATAAACATTTCTTAGTATTGCCTTAAGTATTCATTGTCTCTGAATGTTGATTTAGAATGTTATAAGTTGTGGAGCATAGACTGTAAAAAAAGATGGACGATGCACCTTACTGAAGCCGTCAGTGTGTCAATATGGCGCTGACATCTTGAGTCTCGAGTCTGTGCATAGTGAACTTGGAGCCTGAGTATGCGCAGTAGTGAGCGCGAAGTGGAGCCGCGATATCAAGGTCCCGCCCACACTCCCGCAGAATCAGTTAATACAGTTTACTGCAGAACACAATATGTCGGTGTGAAATAAACAGTTCTGGAAATGTAGAAATTAAAGTAAAAAAAAAAAAAAGAAAAGTCAGTTGGTGTTTAAAATGCATTATAATGGCCATTAATTTACATGGTTCATATACTATAACTGAAGCTATAGGTTGTGAAATCAAGCATTTCTCATTCTTACTGTTTTTTTGTTAGCTTACTAGCATAGCATACATCTACCCAATGAGCCTGCTAGCTTATATTATATTAGGTATTTTTTTTTCTTCCAATATCTGTTTCCAGTTTGTTTTATTATGCAATACATAGGCATTCATTTTATATTTTAAGCATGTTGTTTGTGCACTTAATGTAATAAACATCATATAAAAGTAAAATAGGTTATAATTAGTCAAGACTTCATGATAACAACTTTTAATCAGGGATTACCGCCTGGGTCCTAAAGGAGACCCAAATCCAGGGGAGGACTCGATTTCTCATGACACCGGTTTTGACCGGTCCATTATGGTGGACGGCTTATGTATTGCGGCCCATAAGCTGCGTCTTATTTCGGATGCTGCGTCCTCGAGAGGTCGCATTTGAAGGCTGCAAACGTCATCAAGGATGTCTTATTTAAGAAAAGTAACCGTAATAAAATTGACTGTTATTCCTCGTGAGGTGTAAAATACTATAATTTCTTTCTTACTTTGCAATCTAATGGTTACTTTTCTTAAATGCGACCACCTCGATGACGTATGCAGCCTTCAAATGCGACCTCCGGAGGACTCAGCCTTCGAAATGAGACTCAGCAAATTAAACCGCCACTAATGAGCATTCTATGTATATACATATCTATGGTGGCATCTATGTGTACATATCTATGATCAGTCCCATGTCACATTGGAATCAAGCCATGTGATTGGCTCTGGGGATGTCATGTGACCCAATGAGTGGCACAGATTTATTCTTCAGTAATCAAAGTGATAAATTATTTATTTTTTATGTACATTTCTAAGATAACTTGCCACCAGTGTGAATTCTTTTTCTAAAGGCTGAAATTAAATATGGGCTGAAATTAAATATTGTATTATTTTCTTAGAGCCTCAGCAGTACCATTAAACTCATTGTTTCATTTTTTTCCCTTCGTAACTGATTTTCTTCCCCTTGTGAAAACTGAAATGTTCTATGCTGCTTTTGATTTGAGATGGATGGGAATGTGCTGAAATGAATGTGATTTATTTGCACTTCTCCCCCACAGTACTCTCTCAACGGTTGGATTGTATTTACTGGAAACATCACAGTTTTGCTCTCAGCAATTAGACCCAAAGGAAGAATTACTGTTTTCATAACATGAGGAGTTATGAAAATTATACAGATGAGAATGGGATATTTTTTTTTTTTTAGTGCCGCATGATATGAGAAGAAAAGCTTTTTCTGAAAATAATTGCAGATGTTAACCTTGACTTTTTATTTTATTTTAACTTGTGTTGGCTAACTTGTGTGGCCTTACATGAACATTTGCCATAATATGATGTTTTATTACAAAAAAAAAAAAAAAAGTAACTTTAGCATTTGGTGCAGTGGTGTATTTTTGGTAGTTCTATACTTTTAACACAAATTCAGATATAAGCTGTTGGGTAAGTGAACACAAACCCACTCTGGGATTCATAAAGGTTGAATCTATATAATAATGGTAGATTTCAATCCTGTGTTGTCTGACAATATTTTTCAAAAGGGGTTTTTTTTTTTACAACCTTTTTTTACGAAAAATTAATTAAAATGCCTGTTTTTATTTCACCTTTTCAGTTTTTGCTGATTCATGTATAATTTTTCCATAAATGTTTAATAAATAATTTTTGTTGAAGAACGATTAAATTACTATTTTTCTCATGTTCGTGTCAATAAACAGCAGGTGCTTACAGTGACATCTCTGTCCATTTAGTGTGACAACATGCCCCGCTATAGGGGCACAAAAAGTCAATTACAGTGCTCAATAGCTTTTGCAGTCAAGACTTAAGGGTTAAGACAGAAACTGACTTTTAAAAATGAGAAATATTTGCTGGAGTAAAAAGTGTGAAAATGTCAATAACCATTAGTGTGTATGATTCAGCCAATTTCTAAATTCCTTAGTGATTTATAATAGTCCAAATCCACCCTGATTACTGTAGCTTTGAAAGAAAATCCATTCTTTTTCAGCATTAAACTAGTATTGAATAACATAGACCTGCTTTTAGGGTCCTGTTTTTAAAAAAGGACAATGTTCAGGGCATTAAACCACATTCAATCTAAGTGAAAAGCTTAATATATATATAGGAAGGAGAAAAAAACATTTACCTGCCTTGCTCTCAGAGTGTCGTTGTTCCATATTCATCCACTAGATTGCAGTGTTCACCTGATAAAAATACATATGCAATGCATTAAAGTCAGTCTTCTGTTGGAAATGAACATCAAGCAGGCTGTTTCCACATCTCAACAGAGGCACCAAGTTCAGAGGTCATCCGCTCAGCGCAGGGTCACCAGCTCCCAATGAAACTTCACAACAAACCTTAAACATCTCTGTGGGAGTCTCAGAGAAAACATGCCAAATAAAATGTGAAGTGACACATTATATGATGTGCTGTGAGGTTGATACTGAGTGAACAGCATTGAACCTGACACATGTCTTCTTAAGAATGCAAACACCCTCTTTTTTCTAAGATTTATGAGTCCATATGATTAAAGCACCTCTGGTTGAACTGTTATTAGTGGTGTTTGCTAAAGAAGCATTGCTTGGGGTTATGTGATTTCTCTAACAATATATGCTACAACAGTGAATGATGCTGTCTGTAAGTTGCGCTTATTCAGGTGTCTCTGTGTGCTTTTGTTAAATTGATCAGATGTCTGTAACCTTTTAACCCTACACACACATGCACACACCCACCATGTGTTAACTGTCAACAAACGGTGCTATTAATATACACCCTAATTTAATACATATGTTTGAAGTTCTGGATGGCTGCTAGGTGGTTGCTCAATGCCTCAAAATTTCTGTGATATTGTGTCTAGATATGGCCTGTTTTTTATTAGTTGTTTATTATTATTATTAATTTTATTATCCACCAGGCAAAAATCATAAATCCATTCATTTAGAAAAGAAAAAAGATTTTAATATTTCAATAGGCCTACCTATTCACATGTTCGCGGTTCTCTGATGTCGGTTAAGGTCACATGACATGCAGGTAAACAAATAAATTATATATATATATTTTAGTTATTTCATCTTTTTTAGTCTTTTATTTTTGAACTAACGAGATTATTCAAAAAGGGAGGGACCTCAGTGAACGAACCAACAATATGAACAATACGAGAACGAACGATTCATTTTTCTTAAATGATTCGTTTAAAAGCACAGATTCGTTCACTAACGAAACAATGCTGCTTTCTACCCAGAACATTTCTTGAGTCTTGAGCGAGTTACAGTACATTGTTTTCTACAGTTAAAGTGAAGGTAGGTAACGTTAAATTACTAGGTAGGCTACTTAACATCTTATTCACTGGGGAAATTGTAGGCCGCTGAAATTAAATAGGCCTACACTACGTCTACCGAATCTTAGATTAAAAAAACAAAACAAAACAAAACAAAAAATGTTTTGAAAGAAGTGTCTTATGCTCACTAAGGCTGCATTTATTAGATCTGGTGCTCAAGAAACTTTTATTAATATTATCAATGTTGAAAACAGTTGTTTAATATTTTTGTGGAAACCGTGATACATTTTTTGATGAATAGAAAGTTCATAAGAACGGCTTTTATTTGAAATATAAATGTTTTGTAACATTATAAAAGTCTTTACTGTCATATTTGATCAATTTATTGTGTCCTTGCTGAATAAAAGTATTAATTTCTTTTTTAAAACAAAACTTACCTCAAACCTTTGAACGGTAGTGTATCAGAGTTTCCACAAAAATATTAAGAAGCTAAAACTGTTTTCAACACTGATGATAATAATAAATGTTTCTTGAGCAGTAAATCAACATATTAGAATTATTTCTGAAGGATCATGTGACACTCAAGACTGGAGTAATGATGCTGAAAATTCAGCTTTGCATCACAGAAATAAATTACATTTTAAGATATATTCAAATAGAAAACAGTTCTATTAAATTGTAGTAATTTTTCACATTATTACTGTTTTTACTGTATTTTTGATCAAATAAATGCAGCCTTGATGTGCATAAGAGACTTCTTTCAAAACCATAAAAAATCTTAAAGGGTTAGTTTACCCTCACCTTCATGTCCTTTCACACCTTCGTTCATCTTCAGAACACAAATTAAGATATTCTGATGAAATCCGAGAGTTTCAAGGTCCAGAAAAGTAGTAAAAACATTGTTAAAATAGTCAACGTGACTACAGTGGTTCAACCTTAAAGGGTTAGTTCACCCAAAAATGAACCGCTGATTCGAAACACTGATTCATAACGCTCCGAAGCTTCCTGAAGCAGTGTTTTGAAATCGGCCATCACTATATAAGTCGTTATTTTGTTTTTTTGGCGCACCAAAACTATTCTCGTCGCTTTATAATATTAGTATTGAACCACTGTACTCACATGAACTGATTTAAATATGTTTTTAGTACATTAATGGATCTTGAGAGAGGAAATGTCATTGCTGGCTATGGAGCCTCACTGAGCCATCGGATTTCAACAAAAACATCTTAATTTGTGTTCCGAAGATTAACGAAGGTCTTATGGGTGTGGAAAGACATAAGGGGGAGTAATAAATGACATTATTTTCATTTTTGGGTGAACTAACCCTTTAATGTTATGAAGCAACGAGAATATTTTTTGTGCGCAAAAACAAAACAAAAATAAAGACTTTATTCAACACATTTGTCAACAAATGCAATGCAACGTAAATAGGGTAGGAGGATGACAGGGGAGAGATGAATTTGTTGAAAAAAGTCGTTATTTTTGTTCTGTTTTTGCGCACAAAAAGTATTCTTGTTTCTTCATAATATTAAGGTTGAACCACTGTAGCCACATCGACTATTTTAATGATGTTTTTACTAGGGATGCACCGATTCGCCTTTTTCGCTTCCAATACCGATTCCGATACCTGGGATTCAGTATCGGCCGATACTGATCTGATCCGATATTCAAGTAATAAGAAAAGTGCTAAATTACCTAATAAACTGTATGCCTCGCTTAGGGCTGTGACGGTCACCGGCGGTAGTGTGGCGTGTATATAATTTTTTTGATATTCATTCATGTTTATTTCCTTCTGTAAAGTAGTAAAGAGGAAGAGATGATCGTGTTCACTCACGATCCTCAAAAAGTGTTGAGATGAGATGAAAACTGAAAAGTGACGCAGACTTTGTTTAACTTTTTTTTCATAATACTTTCTTTTCATAATATAAATAAATGCATAGCCTAGGCCTATTTGTTTATCCTATAAGTTTGTGAATAAACATGAAAATGTGGACGAAATCAGAAGCTATTAAATGTCTTATAATTAAAATATAAAAAAATTAAAATGATGCAGCAACATATGATAGATAGGACAGAACAAAAAAATGCTATTAACAATCTTTCATTGTGCAAAAGTATTATAACATGAACGGTTCCCAGACAGAGCGGCACAAAGCGCTTATGCGCATCCCGTGTGCAGAATGATGCGCTTAAGCACCTTGTAGTCGCAGCGGCAGCGCTCCGCATTGAAAAGTTCAAAGCACAAAGTGAAGATATATTGATGCGTATTGTATTACCGGTATCTTGATTAAGTATAATAATAGAAACATTGATTGCTTTCAATGGAGGATAAAAAAACCTCGCGGATTTCATCAAAAATATCTTAATTTGTGTTCTGAAGATGAACGAAGGTCTTACGGTGTGGAACGACATGAGGGTGAGTAATAAATACCAGAAATTTCATTTTTGGGTGAACTAACCCTTTAAAGATTCCAAACTTTTGAACAGTAGTGTGTAATATATATTTACGATTTATGTAGCTCTTACGTACTTATGGCAAATGAGGAAAAAGTAAATCGTTAAAATATATATACATAAATTTAGATTACATATAGGTCTAACTTTGGCATTTAGAAGATTGCGCAAATGCATGCACATATAGGCTCAATGAACACACTCATACACAGACAGTAATTCAAAGCCTCTGTCCAACTATGGGAATACAGACATTAACAAATTTTTATCATTGCTCACCCTTGTGTTGCTTTTAGGGCAACATTCTAGAAAATGTTTTCCCATTGTCAAACTGCAAAGTGCGAAACAACCCCTCTGGGACATTGTCAGCTTTGACCTGAACAGACATCAATCGCAGTCTGCCCTTTTTTGGGGGGTTAGGACGTTATGTTGTGTGTGTTTATGTTTGTGTGCATATGTGAAAGAGAGAATGCTGCGGACAGCGTTCATGATCCAGTTGTGCTGCAGTCTGTAAATTACATCTCTCTAGGGAGCAGCGCTCTTAGCTGCAGGAAGTTTCCTACTCAAAGGAGGATTAATGAGGGAAGTTTGAACACTGCACAGACACCAGACCCTTAGAAACTCTGACCGTAGTTAAACATGCCCCCTTAAACCTCACATGCTCTCTCCTCTGAGGACGCTGCATGATGCAGATTGAGTTTCTATGTTCTGAAACATTGTAGTTAGTCATTTAGCAGACTTTTTGACATATATTGCCAGGTTTAGTGTGATTCTTAATTGAATTGATATGATTTTTAAAAGTTCAAAGGTGGCTACTCGTGTGATATTGCTCATTTAGACACTGCCACAATAGAGCAAAAGTAAACTAAAACTGAACAAATATCTCCCTGGTGTTTTGTGAGCTGGTACTGGGTATTACTTCAATACCATCATCATGTCATCACAAACACCACAAGGAGTGGACGGAATATTCATCTAAATGTAAAATGATACTTTCCTCAGCATAAATATTAATCTTACTATTTATGCAAGCTATTTTACAGCTCTGATGTCTTGCTGAGTTTAAGCAAATAGTATGCCACTTGGTTTCATTTGAATAAATAGGTTTTGCATGATACTGTTGGTAGTATAATGAAAACCGTATACTGTATGATACAAACATGCATTCTTTGCAAATCACATATTGACTTGTGGTCACATCTTTCTTTTTAATTATGGTATTTTTCCCTGAAGTCTATTTATAGTGCTAGTTAAGCTTCCTTGCGACAGAAGAAGTCATAATTTAGTCTTCTTGAGCATTTTACACCCTTTTTTTTGATCCATTGCATTAAAAAAAAGCCGTTTTTGCTTTTGTATCAACAAGCAAATTACCTGTGTTTTGATTGGCTAACCCCTTTGAATGTGAAATGAGCAACAATGATGATTATATTACTTACAGGTTAGGGGGTTTCTGTCAGGTCCAGTGTAGTTTGCAGTGCTCCATCCTTCAGCCCCATTTTCAGATCTGATAATTTTGCAAAAAAATGATATATAAAATTGATTAATCACTGAAAATGTCATCCATGAAAATTTCCTGGCCATTCTTGCAGTTTCGTTTGAATACATGATTTTTTTGATACAGTAATTTTCAGTTCTGGAAATAAAAATAAATTTGTGATTGTAAATGTTAGGAACTAAACCGTTTACATCTTAACCAACTTCAAATACATTTGAGATTATTTTAGATGTTTTATTTATTATTATATTCATGTACAATCAGCATCTAAACATCAGGGAAAACTCACTTAGAATAATTATAATCAAATTTTCTTATAAATCTAAGCACACAAATCAAAATGCCGCTCAGGTTGCACAATTTAATTGTAGCTGAACATAAGATGAGAGATATTAAACATGTCCTGCCATTCCTGAACACTTTTATCTCAGATGTTGATTGCTATGACACGTTCGTTGTTTTCAGATCAACAGAGCACATGTAAGTGTAGCTTTTCCACATAAAATTAATGATTTGCTGAATGATATATTAAAGGACATATAGTGTGTACAACATCACGTTTAAATTGCTGATACTGCACTCCTCCAGATAAGATTGATTGCTTTTTCGCTGAAACTGTTTATATTTTCTCTCTTGGTATATTTAGAAGGTCATTCCTTAAAGCTTAAACACATTTCTCGTTGGCTCGGTTTTTGAGATTGCAAATCTGGTCCATGTTGCCAGCTCCAGTGGTCACTCCAAAGGAAACAAAGCTTGTAGGGACGTGTTTACGAGTGGTTCTGATTTCGTAGAAACGTACTGCAATCTCATAAGAAAAACAGAGATAAGATAGGATTTACGCAGACCTCGAACGCAGCCAGAAATCCAAATGGCAACACTCGACAAGTAGTTTAAACACCCCAGCCTTAATTTGTTTAAGAGGAACTGATGGAATCGCAACAGTAACATGTTGATTGTTGGCTTTCAGGAGATAATTGCGATTCACAATCAAGTGCCTACTGGTTGATAAAACAGCACCAGAGGCTAAAATAAACAGAATAATCAAAAAGAGTTATTAAGAAGACAAGCCTGAGATTGCAATTAAATTTCAATGGGTTCATGTTGTCATGGGAACTGAGCGCTGTGTTTATGTGAAGACTCTAAAATTGTCAACCATGACAGGCATTTTGCTTGTGACCTTCTGAAGTTGCTCCCGTTAAAATGTCCAGCTTTTGCCAGAAAACAAGATGTCCAAGCTAGGGTTCACAGTCATTTCATCCATATGCATGTTTTATGTTAAAGACCTGGTCCAATAAACACAATGAACGATGAGAGAGACAGGCAAAGGACAAAAGCTACAGTGAAATAACGATAAAAACATCAGGTGTTAGCATCTTACTTCTATTATATTGTCTTGCATTATACACGGGTCATTCCTATTGCATTATTATATTTCCATTTCCCCATCATAAATGCCTTAATATACAAACCCGATTCCAAAAAAGTTGGGACACTGTACAAATTGTGAATAAAAAAGGAATGCAATAATTTACAAATGTCATAAACTTATATTTTATTCACAATAGAATATAGATAACATATCAAATGTTGAAAGTGAGACATTTTGAAATGTCATGCCAAATATTGGCTCATTTTGGATTTCATGATAGCTACACATTCCAAAAAAGTTGGGACAGGTAGCAATAAGAGGCCGGAAAAGTTAAATGTACATATAAGGAATAGCTGGAGGACCAATTTGCAACTTATTTTTAGTTTATCAGAGAAAAATTGCAAAGAGTTTGAAGTTATCATCATCTACAGTGCGTAATATCATCCAAAGTTTCAGAGAATCTGGAACAATCTCTGTGAGTAAGGGTCATGGCCGGAAAACCATACTGGATGCCCGTGATCTTCGGGCCCTTAGACGGCACTGCATCACATACAGGAATGCTACTGTAATGGAAATCACAACATGGGCTCAGGAATACTTCCTGAAAACATTGTCAGTGAACACAATCCACCGTGCCATTCGCCCTTGCCGGCTAAAACTCTATAGGTCAAAAAGGAAGCCATATCTAAACATGATCCAGAAGCGCAGGCGTTTTCTCTGGGCCAAGGCTCATTTAAAATGGACTGTGGCAAAGTGGAAAACTGTTCTGTGGTCAGACAAATCAAAATTTGAAGTTCTTTTTGGAAAACTGGGACGCCATGTCATCCGGACTAAAGAGGACAAGGACAACCCAAGTTGTTATCAGCGCTCAGTTCAGAAGCCTGCATCTCTGATGGTATGGGGTTGCATGAGTGCGTGTGGCATGGGCAGCTTACACATCTGGAAAGGCACCATCAATGCTGAAAGGTATATCCAAGTTCTAGAACAACATATGCTCCCATCCAGACGTCGTCTCTTTCAGGGAAGTCTGCCCTTTTTTGCCCTCCCCCTTGCATTTTCCAACATGACAATGCCAGACCACATACTGCATCAATTACAACATCATGGCTGCATAGAAGAAGGATCCGGGTACTGAAATGGCCAGCCTGCAGTCCAGATCTTTCACCTATAGAAAACATTTGGCGCATCATAAAGAGGAAGATGTGACAAAGAAGACCTAAGACAGTTGAGCAACTAGAAGCCTGTATTAGACAAGAATGGGACAACATTCCTATTCCTAAACTTGAGCAACTTGTCTCCTCAGTCCCCAGACGTTTGCAGACTGTTATAAAAAGAAGAGGAGATGCCACACAGTGGTAAACATGGCCTTGTCCCAACTTTTTTGAGATGTGTTGATGCCATGAAATTTAAAATCAACTTATTTTTCCCTTAAAATGATACATTTTCTCATTTTAAACATTTGATATGTCATCTATGTTGTATTCTGAATAAAATATTGAAATTTGAAACTTCCACATCATTGCATTCCTTTTTTATTCACAATTTGTACAGTGTCCCAACTTTTTTGGAATCAGGTTTGTACAGGATAAAACATTAAAAGACCCATTATTTTCTTTTTAACATTTTAAATAAGTTCAGTTCCTTGATTTGAGCGGATGTTGCTATTCTTACTACCATAAAAAAAAATCTTTATCGGATTGTATGTAAATGAAAATATGTTTTCTTGGGAATAATTTTTCCTGAGTCTTCAATTTTACTTTCCATCTTGTCAGTCTTTTGTAAAACTCCTTTAACTAACACAAACCAGTTTCTAATAACATCATCCTTCAGTGACATAATTTTAGTTGGAAATCCAGTTTAAACATCTGTAATATTAGCAATTGATCCGATGAATTCTGTGATGTTTTCTGCCATTTTGTTTGTGTCACTCATCTTGTTTGATAAACTTACAGAAATCAATTTAATAATATCAAACTGAACTGAACTTTAAGTTCTTCAAGACATCCTCAGGTATATCATGCTGTTTGACATCCTGTTAATTTAATTTCAATTGTGTAAATAATGATATATTAAGTAAAGTTGAAGTGTCTGAGTTTGATTAGAGCATATTTCTGAAAGCCTAAAAGCCTTTAACACATATGAATTCAAAATTGACTATTCTTATTTTTTTTTATGGAATAATGCGGTATTTATTATAAATGATTTATCCATGCACGTTATTATTTTTAAAAATTCATGTGCCTCGTAATCTTTAATCAAAATAACTTCCCCTCCCTCTTGCCCCTCCCTTCTCTCCACTGATGATGTGTTTACTGGTGTGAGGGCGGGGCAACCTGTCACTCACTTGAGATCAAACAATAGCAAACCACAACCATCCAATCAATTATTGATGCACAAAATCAAGTCAACTTCAACTTTTCATGAGGACTTTAAAGGGTTAGTTTACCCAAGAATGAAAATTCTGTCATTAATTACTCACCCTCATGCCGTTCCACACCCATAAGACCTTCGTTCATCTTCGAAAAAAAAACAAATAAAGATATTTTTGATGAAATCCAAGAAGTATATGACTCCTCCATAGACAGCAATTTAATTTTTCATCAAAAATATCTGTGTGGAACAACATGAGGGTGAGTAATAAATGACAGAATTTTCATTTTTGGGTGAACTAACCCTTTAAAGGTATGCTATGAAATTCTGGGCTCTCTAATGCCATCTTTGGTTTTTTGCAAGTTTACTTGCAGAGAAATGTTTTGTCAGTATGCTCTTCTATGTACATGTATCTGATGGTTTTAGGTACCCAGTTGCCTGTGATCTCTATACCTACACTAGGAAGAAATCCTCCGTACATTTATATTACAGTAGTCAACATTTGAAGTGGATCAAAACCTTTCACCAAAGTTGTCCTAAAACCTTCTTCTTAGAACAACTTAGTTCTTAGGACAACTATGATGAACTTTTTTAATCCACTACAAATGTTGACTACTATATAATAACACAAGCATATTCATTCAAGTTAACAAGTTCAAGTTAATGAGATTATCCTACAGGGAGTTTTATAAAAAAAAATATATATATATATATTTTCAAGGACAAGGAAAAGGTCAACACTTATTAGGCAGCTCTTGTATTTCATATCTCATCTTTATGTTGTCACATATCATATATATACAGCCTAATTGCAATGCCATCAAGCCCCTGAAGAAGTTTTAGGTCAAAACTGCAGCTAAGGTTTCCCCAGGAGTATTAGACCACTCTAGATCACGTACATGATTAAACAAGCATGAAAATGAGATTGAAAACACGTTCTAGCTCTCTGGCTGCAGTCATCACCTTGACTTGCTTCAAGCTGAGGATAATGATTAAAATGCAATCCACAGCAATTAGCTATATAGCTACTCGGTTTCAAAATATATCAGCCAATTTGTCAAGATTTCATCATATCTGAATGATTGGGCCAAATAGCGTCCAGTTGATTGAACTTTCTGGGAACTGAGATATGCATCAGGGTATTGGGTGACTAATTGTTGGGGTTTCCTTGGCAATAAAATTGGACTTGCGTAACAATATGCGATCACAAGGTAGAGATCAGCTTTTTGACCTCTTTTTTTACACATTTTGGGCTTGTTTTATTTAAACATTTTACTGTTTACAGCTGTTCTTTGACTGCCAACCCTAAATGTGTTTATATTCAGAGTGCATGAAGATGCATCACACTAGGTTTGACCTGATGATTATTGGTTGGTTCTCATGTTTTTTAACAAATTGGGATCATATGGGTTTCAGAAGTCTTTGAATGTTACGTACGAACCTGGCGGACCTACTTTTTAATTACTACTATGTTGCTTTTTGTCTTTTCAGAACTTGCAAGTCTGGTACGAAACGTGGTAAAAAAAAAAAAAAAAAACAGTGTAAACAGTGCTAAACATGCAGATTTGGAATGACATGAAGGTGAATAAATGATGACAGAAATTACAATTTTGGATGAAATGAGAACAACAGGCAAGACCGTAGCAAACGCGACATAGGCAGTTGTCTAGGGCGTAAAAAGACAGGGGGGCTCCGCACAAAAGGGCATGTCCTTTTCTCCCTCAAACAAAAGCAAGAGCACCCTCAGCTGATACTGTAATAATATCAGAGCGTGAAATATAGAGCGTCAAATGGTTTATATTTAGTGTTTTTGCACTGTTGAGCAATGAAGCCAATCACAGACATATCTGTTGAGCTCTTGAACTCAGTGACCAATCAGAGGTGTTTAAGTTAGTCAGAATCTACTCACCGCTCAAAGCTGGAGTTTTTGTTCAGTGCTGACAGACTCTGACTTTGTTCAGTTCTGCACACTCACGAATCCTCTCATAACAAACAAAGTGTAGACATAATGCATGTAAGAGGACCTGTTTACACCTGGTATTAAGATGTGTTTTGGTTGATAACAAGTAGATGAGGGAGAGTAATCTTTAATCAAAATAACTTCTCCCTCTTGCCCCTCCCTTCTCTCATCTGATGATGTGTTTACTGGTGCGAGGGCGGGGCAACCTGTCACTCACGTGAGATCCACCAATAACAAACCACAACCATCCAATCAATTATTGATGGACAAAATCAAGTCAACTTCAACTTTTCATGAGGACTTTAAAGGGTTAGTTTACCCCAAAATGAAAATTCTGTCATTAATTACTCACCCTCATGTCGTTCCACACCTGTAAGACCTTCGTTTATCTTCGGAACACAAATTATGATATTTTTGATGAAATCTGAGAGGTATATGACTCCTCCATAGACAGCTTTTTTATTTCTGCTCTGACAGCTGCAAGACCATGGCGGACACTGTGAGTGCGTGTTAGAAATCAGGAATGGTGAGTGAACATTGTGGTACGTTTTCATCTTCAAACCAAACTTGGGTCTTCAGCCGACAAAGTTTAAATCCCATCTGGCTACCATGCTTCCCATAATGTTTAGGTCAGTAGGAGGAGAGTAGGTGGTCTTTAGTGGCTGTTCGAACGCATTCGACCACATGAGTGTTTACATTACGAAAGCAATCCAGTCGAATGCGTTTTCGACTACCTCTGGAAGTGGTCGAAAGTGAACAAGCTCAAAACATTTTAGACCCAGTTTACACCTGTATTTAGCGTCGTCCACTTGTGATCGGAATGACCAAAATGCATCTTAATACCAGGTGGAAACAGGGTCTGAGATTCATTGTGCAGTGTAGACAGCTTCAGTGATTATAATGTAACTTTGTGAGATTGTGATGAACTGAGATGAGTGGCAGCTTTTTAATTATTTAAAATGGAGCGCACTTTGCTTGCGTTTATTCCAATTAACATCTTTTTAGTACTTTAGATTACAGTATGTTTGCAATAACAATGTTGACATTAACAAAAAAATTAATAGTTGACAACATGTTTTGTTGGACTAATTTAAACACTGCCTGCATCATGACGTGATTTTAATACATCACCATAACGTGTGAATTATGCATGGCAGTGCAGTTAGGTATTAGTTTTGCAATTAGCATTCGCCACTTAAACTATGCTCTGGAAAAAGTAAATTTTCATGGCAGATGTTGATGTGTGTACTATTCTGAAATAGCTTTTTTTAGAACCTCTTTACTGGCAACACTGACACTGTGGGCCGTTTTTGCTTGTTTTAATCTGGAAGTGCAGTGAATTTCTTTTCTAAACGTAAGCTTCTGTAATGTATTTCAGTTATATTGCTACTTGCTTTTACTTGGCCAAAAAACTCCAAAGTGTTTTCTTTCAAAAGAAACCATGACTAGGAATGTAGTCTAAAGCATTCATGAATTGCAATCATTTAAGTATTTAATTTTCCAGTGTATGCTCAAAAATGGGGATGACAGGTAAGAGGCTAGTTTATTGCACTTTTTCGTCGATTTGTAGTTTGTTTAATTCTGGTGTGATTCCTTTTTCCAGATTTTTTGTTGTTGTTTATTATCACCATTTATCCATATTTATGTTACCGTTTATCCCTATTCATGTTATATTATAGTAAATTGCAGTTCATATGAAAGATAAGCATTTGCAGTAATTTTTGGGGAGTGGAGTTGGCTTGTCTATCTAAAATCTCACCTAGGGCACCAAAAGAGCCTGGCTCGGCCCTGGATAGCAAGGAGATGATTCATTTATTTATTGAGCTTTGCAATTCTAACACTTTAATAAGATCTCCTTTTAAAGCCTGCTCAGCAAAATATAAATTTCTGTTCAGCCTAATGAAGGGTTTTATGAGGTCTTTAATGCATTTCCATGGGCAATCATAAACGCTACTGATTCATCGCAGGGGAAGTGAATTAATCATCCTTATCATCACACTCAGACAGCCCAAACTGAGTGGCTGTCATACTGTTCTGATGGTTTTATTTTTGTAAGGCTTCAAGAGTGAGTGTGTGTGTATTTGTGCAGGTGGAGAACATTACTGAGAGAGTGAGGCACGTTTTGACCTAATCTTTGAAAATGAGAGAGAACAAGGGCGAAAAAGAAAGCACGGGTTGCCAAAAAAATTATGGTTTATACATCAGTATTGTTTTCAGTTCGTCTAATCTTTCAGACATAAATGCTGTCTGAATAAATCTTCACACATGTTTGATCTCTCAAAGAGTGAATTTTATGTAGGAGAAATGGCCAATATGTAAGCAAATATCCACTTAATTAGTTTTCAAATTTCACCATTTATCACCTTTGGAGTCACAACAAAAAATTTGTGTGCGTACGTTTCTGACACATGGTGGCAATTTTAGGGGTTTCTCAAACATTTTAGCCGTATTGGTGAGGTAATTCCTTTGAAACCAGTATCGGTACAACAAACCTCGCATATGTAAGCATGACCTAAATGTCATATGTGCTTCAAAATCACTGTTGTATTTCAACAAAGCACGCTTTGATTCAACAGAGGCTGAAAGAGGAAAATTAACCTTTAGGATAATTTACTATTATCATCATCTGTACTATACAAACAATGTCGTAACTTGGAACCACGGACGCATGCATGATAAATCAGCAGATTACTGATAAATTATGCAGCCAATTGCTAGCTGGAAGCTAGCGGTCCCTTTAGGCATGATAAGAGCTTTCATTATGAGTACCAGCAGTGTTAATACTGCAATGTCAAGACGTAAGACCCCCCAAAAACATAACATAACATTTCCCCCAGCAATTACCTTGTGTGGGAGTAGTTTTGGTCATGCCTCAAAGTTTGCCTTGTGCGACAGACTAGCAAGGTTATGTGTGCAATTCAGAAATCAAGTTAGAATAATTATTTTATTATTAAATTATTATATAATTTATGTAGCACCTTTAAAGCTGGTTTCTCAAGGCACTTACACAGAAAACAGACAAATGATGAAAACAAAAACAAACCTGCATAATAAGAGAATAAAATAAAAACAATACTAAAAATATATCTTAAGATGTTAGATTTAAATATTAATTTTTTTTTACAATTTATTAAATAAAATAAATTAAATGAAATTTAAATTTAAATAGAATGAAATTTCATTGACAAACAAACAAACACATCATATGGGGAATTTCTTAACCATTAAAGGCACAATATGTAATTTTTTGCCACTAGAGGTCGCCCATTCAAAACAAATGCGTAGCTCAATGACGCCTTGATTTACAGCTGGTGGAAAAGAATCTGACGGGACTCGGGCAGAAATCATGTTCATGGATGAGATTGTTAACATTACTGTAGTATGAAGCAACAGGGCTGAGTGCTGTGAGAGCAGAAACGAGGCTGCTGGAACGATTGCTAAAGAACAGTTGAACTTTTATTATGCTGCAGACAACCATTTTTCCTTCTTCCGGTCATGCGTATGTGGGATAACGCAGTGCTGTTTTATCAAATTAGATACATTTGTGTGTTATGCTACTCTGTGCGTTCGCTCGGTGGCTACTATGAGACACTTGTTGCACACTGCAGTAAGCTAGATCGATATTAGGTAAAACATGGTACTCAAGAAAAGTCGATGAATGTATTTAAACAGTTGCTCACCTGTCTAATAAATCACATAATATATTAAAGTGTCTTTGGTGTTTCCATGGTTTCTGCAAAATAAAACCTGAAATTGAGGGTAACGCGGGTATGATGTTATTAATTGGCAACGCACGGTCCGTGTCCTGGTTAAATTGTTAAAATTTAAACATTCTTGGAAACATTTGGTATAATGTAAGTACACAAGTCAACAAAATATATAACACTGTTCTAGGGGTTTTTGGATATTTTAATTAAAAAATCTTACATATTGTGCATTTAAATGACCTCAATAATCAATATTTGAAATGCCAAATATAAAGTTGTGTCAGTCTTTTAAAAGGAGCTTTACGTAAAAATGGCAGAGGAACATCAGTGAAAACAGCTTACATCACCATCTGCACAATGCAGGACAACCAATCACAGGGATCGATCATTGTCTGACAAATTGCATTTGAGACATTTCATCACATCCTTGACCTGTACATCAACCCTTTTAATTGACTTAATGAATATATTTTCTGGGTGTGAAACATCATATTAGGTTTATTTCTACAAAATCAGGTCTCTATGATTCATATATGCCTTACATAACCGCTCTGTAAATCACAAACCATTTACACAATTAATGCAATTAAATCCTACAGTTTGAGGGATGACAGGGGCTCCATAAAAGGACAACACTGGAACTGTCCAAAAAGATGAGTGAATTTTCAGGGCAGATGATTTCTGACAGGGAGCTGTTTTTCTCTCCCCTGGTCATTTCTGGTCTGAATTAGGCTCTTTCTGTTGTTGTAGAACAAAAATTCTACATTAGGTAACTAAATCTAGTCTAGCCCTTACAAACCCAGCGGCCCTGACCGAATCAGGCCAACAGCCAAAGCAATACTCACAGACATGGCTGTTGTATTGTATAATGTGACATTTCCTGATTGAAGGGTAAGTGGGCGGCTGACAAATAACATGAACTTATGTTCAACATCAAGATTTTAGGTTAAAGTAATTTGAATGTGTGAGGGAAAATATATAATTTACATGATTTGTAATCAGGTCGTTTTCAGGTGCTATTTATGTGCTGTGTGTTTCTGACTTACTTGTGATATAATCAACAGGATACTGAACTCAAATCGCATTATTTGATGTTTATCATAGATTTAACACAGTTTAGTGTGAAATGCAGAATTAAAAAAAAAAAAGATTTAGGGGCCGTTGACTACACCGTTTTCAACTAAAAATGCATTTTGGCTGTTTGTTTACACGAGAACAGCGTTTTGGGGGACTGAAAACGAAATGCGCATGCATATTACGTGTTTAGTCTATAGGCGTGTACTGTTTCTTTACAAAGTGACATCGCCAACTATTGGCCTGGCAGCATAATACAGCGTTTTTGGTCGTTTTCGCGGTTCTATGTGAACAGTTCTATGTTTTGACGACGTTGTCATCTGTATGCAAATTAAAAATCTTTCGTTTTTAGTATATCGTTGTCGTGTAAACGTACCCTTATTTTAAATGTTTGTTTTTCATTGGCATACCGGCCAATGTTGCATTTGCAATTTGCATTATATTTTATTAAAATTAAAATGTCATGCTTTCAGTGTCTATATGTATTTTTTTCTAAAATGCTTCTTTTGAGTTTTTTTGACCACATGGTTCAAACTTTCTTATATGCCACAGAAAAAAAACATTTTCGTTGTATATATATATATAGAGAGAGAGATTTAAAATGTCAAAAAAACACTATACATTTTTAAATGATAATAAAATAACTTTTCCTTAAATTTTCTGGCATGTTTCCTGAGAATAACCTGACAACCTTTTTTTAGTTCATCTAAATATTCCTGCGGCGTAACAAATCACCAAAGTACACTGTGTAGTCTCTCAATTAATACAGCATGATCTCATAAAAATTGCATACATAAAATTATAAAACTGTTTTAAAAAATGCTGTTCATAATAGTTTTAGATAGCGTATAGCGTGTTAACTGCCCAGTTTACTCTTATTAAACTACATAACATTTAAAGGGTATTAAAATGTTGTCAATCCATGGCAATTACAGGTCAGGATTATGCTGGAAATGGTTCAAAACTCTGATCCGTATCGTAAAAGAGCCGTGTCAATCTTGCCAAGCACCTCACATAAAACTGAGTTGGAGTCTCAATAAAACACAGCTATCCTTGAGTGGAGCAGAGCTATGTGCAATGTGTGAAAACAAACATCAGATCAATCCGGCTGCGGTATTCCCAAAGGAAAGGTGAATAGCTACGTGTAAAGTTTCACCTTCGGAAAAGGGCCCTTAAGTTTCAGTAATTGTGAGGAGCATTCTGGCATTGGCCCTCTCTCTCGTGTGTTTCCCATGAGAATGATTTCAGTCGGGGCAAAGAGTCACTCAGTTTGACCTCTATCCCCAAGAGCACAGCCTCACCACAAACTGAACCAAAATAAGAATTATGTAAAAATAAACAAGTGGGTAAGGGGCATAGTGCATTAAAAAGTCTCATGAAAAGTAACATCAATCTGCAGACTGAAAAAAGCTTGCAGAACATTTGTATGTAATCAAAAAATGAAGTTGTACTTGTACAACCACTTAAAATGACAAATTGCCATTTCTGCTTCAGAATCCCATCTTAAAATATTTAATATATATAATATTTTATTCTGAATGACTGCAGATCAACTGAATTTGGCCAAACTGTCAAGCTGTGAACTTTTTTAATGTGTGCATCACTCATCTTCAAAGCAGGATTGTGCAAAATTCAGAATTGAAGAACTGGCTCCCTTTTAAAGTGTAATTTTCGATTTAACTAGCCTTTGGATTTATCTGTCTGTCTGTCTATTTATCTCTGTCTTTCTGTCAATCCACCCATCCATCCATCCATCCATCCACCCACTTATTCATCCACCGTCCGTCCATCCATCCATCCATCCACCATCCATCCACTTGTCCATCCATCCATCCATCCACCCACCCACTTATCCATCCTCCATCCATCCATCCACTTGTCCATCCATCCACCCATCCATCCTTCCTTCCGTCCATCCGTCCGTCCATCCATTCATCCATCCATCCATCCATCCATCCATCCATCCACTTATCCATCAATTCATCCATCCATCCATCCATCCTTCCTTCCGTCCATTCCTTCCATCCACCCACCCACTTATCCATCCACCATCTATCCACTTATCCATCCATCCACTTATCCATCCACCATCCATTCACTTAACCTTCCGTCTGTCCATCCATCCATCCATCCACCCACCCACTTATCCATCCACCGTCCATCCACTTATCCATCCATCCATCCATCCATCCATCCACCCTCTTATCCATCCATCCATCCATCCTTCCTTCCGTCCATTCCTTCCATCCACCCACCCACTTATCCATCCATCCATCCATCCACCCATCCATCCATCCACCCACTTATTCATCCACCGTCCGTCCGTCCATCCATCCATCCATTTATTCTTCCGTCCGTCCATCCATCCATCCATCCATCCATCCATCCATCCATCCTCCATCCATCCACTTGTCCATCCCTCCATCCATCCACCCATCCATCCTTCCTTCCGTCCATCCGTCCGTCCATCCATTCATCCATCCATCCACTTATCCATCAATTCATCCATCCATCCATCCATCCATCCTTCCTTCTGTCCATTCCTTCCATCCACCCACCCACTTATCCATCCACCATCTATCCACTTATCCATCCATCCACTTATCCATCCACCATCCATTCACTTAACCTTCCGTCTGTCCATCCATCCATCCATCCATCCATCCACCCACCCACTTATCCATCAACCGTCCATCCACTTATCCATCCATCCATCCATCCTTCCTTCCGTCCGTCCATTCCTTCCATCCACCCACCCACTTATCCATCCACCATCTATCCACTTATCCATCCATCCTTCTGTCCATCCTTACGTCTGTCCATCCATCCATCCATCCATCCAAAATTCACTTCCTTTTAATTCTACTTCCTAACATTCAAAATTAAATTACAATTCTGCATCTGTTTTCCTACCTCAGTTCAAATTCCGGAATTGAATTAGAATTCCAAAGGCACTCCAAATCCCTTTTTGAATGGTGCAGAACTATACCACAAAATACTACTTTAGAAATAATTGTTGTTGTTGTTAATGAGCAAAATTTGACCCATAATCAATTTTAGAACAAGGAGAATAAACTCTCTCTATCCTTCAGACTGTGGGGGTGAGGAGGAGACGAGAGACAGAATGTGTGTTAATAGACCTCCCTCAGCCTCCCCCCGCTCCTCCACACACTCCCTCGCTCCCAGATAAGAGGACAGAACTCTCTCACTCTGGTCATTTCACACACCGCTCTGGGATAGGAAGGAAAGTTCTCCTCTTTTGTTTACTTTTCTCTCGTGTTAAGAGCCTACAGATTGGGAGACTCATTTAGACGGGCTGTCTCTGTTTCTCCTTGAATTCTTTCATTCTTTTCATTCTTCTTATCTATCTGTGAGAGTCTGTTGTAGTTACTCAAGGGTCAGTGCCTGTGCCCAGTTCCTCAGGGAAACCTCGTGGAAACCAGGAACTTCTCCAGCATCAAAGGTCCTGCAGCCAAGAACGCAGTCCAACTGTGAAGGAAAGAAGAGAAAAGAGTCAAAAAAGCCTCTTCATCTCCATCCAACCATGTTTTCCTTCATCAAAAGAGCGTGAGCTACTGAGTTGGCGCTTTCTCTTGACCACAGGTGGCCTTTCCTTTTGCTCTCGCTGCCATGAGGTTTGCCAGAGGTGGTTGGCATTTGGCACTGCTGCTGGCGTCGCTTGGCCTGGTGAGTTCCGGAAACGGGAACGGTCAGGGGAGACGCGGAGGAGGCGAGAGGCGGAGAAAGCTTCACCGGGTGCAGCACGGCCAGTGCAGCTACACCTTCATCCTTCCGGAGATGGAGAGCTGTCAAGGTGGAGTGGACCAGACCAGCGTGGTTCAGCGTGACTCCCCGCCGGCGGACGGTGAGTGGTCCGCTCAGAAGCTGCATCATCTGGAGACGGCCATGGAAAACAACACACAGTGGCTGCAGAAGGTGAGAATGACTTTATAATGAGACACAGGTGACTGGCGTCATTACGTCCTTCACTTCCTCAAACCTGGTAGTATTTCAGTAGAGGTGTAATGCTGCCTCAGGTCATGTTGGGAATGATTGTATTTACGAGTTGCACACATTTTTCAAAGCTTGAAGTCTGAAGCATGCTGATTACAAAATCATGGCAGAAGCAATTGGTGTTTATCATAATTAAGTTTAAATTGTTTATGTTGACGGTGCAGTTTAGATTGTACACAATTTGGCATTCTAATGATAAAGAATAGTGGAAACACTTACCAGAAAATGCTACTCATTTTTCCGGTTTATGAAGCAACAGGCTTGTTCAACAAAACTACACTTCCCATCATTCTCTGTGGCAACACTAGAACACTAAAATACAAGATAATACATAAATTACTCAATCCACATCCTTTGGTGCACTAGTGCCAAAAAAGCTTCCTGTCTTCGAGGAAAAGGCAAAACAAATATGAAGTTGACCAATATTATAAATCTACTCAGACCTTGAACATCATAATTATGACTTAAACTCATAAATAGGACTTCCCAGGAGAACTTGAAGGCAGCCTAACACTGCATTGATGCATTGCGATCTGACAAGCATCAGAATGTAATGATTGATTATAATTACTATAACAATATTCAGTGAATTCTGCATTAATTTCTTATCCCAAATACAATTACTGAGCCTACAATTTCTTGTGTAAAGTGAAAAGTTAATTGTCTGAAAAGTAAATTTAAAAATGTTAAAGTAAATTACCCCTTTAGTGTGTCTTCAGTATAATAAAATAATGACAAAGCTGCAGATTTTATGATGCATTGCATCATTTAATAAATGATCATAATCAAAATGAATGCCAGTCAGAGCAAACATTTACACCCCTTCTTCAGATGTAAAAACCTGTAGCACATTTATATTCAGATGGGTGAACTGTTGCAGATGCTGGCCAAATGGCCAGATGTAGATGTTGGCTGAGTTGGTTTGAGAAGCTGAGCAATGCAAATACATTTATCAAAATAGAATGGAAAGAAAGATCTGGTTGAACACTCAATTCTGCATTGTTTCCAAAAACACAACCTGTTGAAAGCGACTCATTCATTTGACGGATTCCAAAACCTCCAATGCTTTTGGAACTGTCATGTGTGATTCCCATTAACAGAACTCTATATGCAATTTCAGCTAAGTGCATTGACTAAGCACCATTTCAAACATCAAAGTGAGCTTGCAAGAACTTTCACATCTGAATAAATAGATCAAACACTCATTTCGCTAATAATAGAGAAGTGGCAATTAAACAGGAGCCAGATGACAAAAGCAGAGAAGCATTTGATCTGCATAAGTGACTGCAGAATGATGTATTACTCCATTCAAATGTGAAGAATGCAAGTCTTGATTGGCACTTCAAGGGAACTTTGCTCGGTGACATTAATTGAGCTAATGAATAGATGAAGTGCTGCGATGTAGAGTGAAAGTTGGCCGTGTGTGCGCATGTTTTGCATCTGTGTCTATGTGTTCAGCGCACCACCCAAGTTGACAATCAATACAGCTCAAAGAGAGACAGCTTGCACCTCTACAGGAAAGAGACGTGACCCTTGACTCTGTTTAAGAAGAGGTCAGATTGCGATAAGTGTCAGTTTATTATTAACACTTGCTGCTTTCATTGCATTCATGCCTTTATGAATTAAATTGGTGGTAAATAACAAGGAGCATGAAATGCTTAAAAACAGGCCTATATAATCAACTCAATAAAGCTTTCATTTAATTAACTCAGGATGCAAGTATAAAAATTATAACCAAATTTACGCATTTAGACACAGTGAGGTCCAAAAGTCAGTGACCATCTTAAGCAGAAAAATGTAGGATTTTGAAAATTATAAAAGCTGTGATTTCTAAGTAATTTCTGAAATTAATGTACATTTTTTGCTGATATTGTAATATGTAATGGAGAAAAGTATTCAAACAGAAACATGCAAAAAGAAGAGCTTTGACCCCACTGTATATAACTTAAAATTTAATATAAAAAATGTACATACGTGTAAATATGAATATTTAAAACTCTTTATAAACTATCAATTTAAACAGGCCCCTCACTGTACTGACTTGAATGTTAGGTATTCTGCAAGCTTATTAAAATCCTTTGAGGGCCTGGTACATGTGTTGCTCTGGCTCTGTAATTGGGCAAAATGTTTATGGAGGAGGAGTGTTTAGTTTACAGGCAAATGACTGAAACTAAACGGATATGCTCTTTTAGATTGCTCCTGCTGCTCACCCCTTACCTGATAACTGCATTCACAAGCAATGGGAGACATGCCATGTATTAACAGGAAGGAGAGGGGAGGGGAGAGGGGAGGGGGGCCGTATATAGACTATAGGAGTATATGGAAAGCATGAGGAGCCATTTGAAGTCTTTGCTTATTTTTTGTGTAATGGCCATGGACCAAATATCTCCCTGGAAAAGAGTTCTTCAAAGGCCAAGGGATTAGCGATAGTACGTCCCATTTAGAGCAGCTTGAGATATGGCAAAGCCTCAGACCCCTTTGAGTGGGAGCCTCACTGGATGCAGAATAACAAGAAAAGAACCTTCTAAACTTCAATTCACAACATTTTGGCTTAATGCTTTGATTGTTATAAAAAAAAATGTTGGAGCTTGAGGAAAAGAAGAAATTGTTAATGTGAAGCTGAGAAAAACATCTTCATATAACAACATTTTAGCCGTTTTTAAATAATTTGCACTCATTTATTCTTTATCTAATTCTGTGCATTAATGGTGGAGATTTTGCAGTGACTTTTTCTGCATGTTACATCGTTATACCAGTAGGTGGCGACACTGCGACAGGTGACTGTATTTATGAGTGATTCTTTGAATCATTCATCAACTGATGATTCATTTAGGAATGAAACAAGTGACTGTCTTTATAGCTGCATCCCAATTCAGAGGCTGCATCCTTCGAAGTCCATATTTGAAGGCAGATTGTGTCACGGTGGCGTGATCAGGGTTGTCCCAATTTGAAGTCTCCTGCAAATGCGGCTTTGAAACGCATCCTTCGTTTCGCGGGCAATGAAGGATACAACAGATGGATCCTATCCTACCCCAGAATTCATTGCACGGTGGTGACATCTAATGTATCAAAAAAAAAAGAAAAAAAAAAGCGGTTCAAATGTCTTACCAAGATGCAATTTTATATAGTCTATGCTCTTTATTATGAACATACTGTAAATGCAACAAGGTGAACATATTTAAACAGGTTTTGAACCCTGTTTTGTTATTTGGCAGTAGAATATAAAAAGTCCACAAACGTTACTACTGCTCATCAATGACAACTGTCAGTTGCTAGGAGATTAGAACAGTCCTCCGTTAGCTAGACCGTCCTATTTAACAATGCTTGGTCCGAACTTTCGCGGCCTTCGAAGGTGTGGCCTTTGAAGTCTGAGTTGTTCGAAGGATGCAGCCTCTGAATTGGCATGCAGCTTATGAGTCATTGAATCATTCATTCAACTGATTCGTTCAAAAACACGGATTCTGCTTTCAACAACGTAACACCACTGCGTTCTTCTGCTGCTTTGTTTAGAACTACCTTTGTTTTTATATATATATATATATATATATATATATATATATACTAGTTTTATGCTTAAATCAAATGCAACTCTCCTCAATAAGCTGCAAGATTTGAGGTATGATTCATGTCTGTAGCGCAAATTGTGCAGGACAAGGACGCACCAAAGTTTAATACTTATTGTTAGGGGTTTGTTGAAATCCCTAACCCTAAGTTTGAGCAATAATAATTATGTTGCTTGCCTAATTATTGGCAATAAAACATGTTGCCAATGGTCAGCAGGCCTCACAATTGAAACAAGACCTGCAATTTAGTAACGGCTGTACATTCATCACTCTGCAATCAATGCTCTTTTCCAAGGACGCTGTAAAAACAACATTTAGAGCCAAACTTTAAACTGTTTGAGCAAAGGTGGCTCAATTATTACTTTATAAAAGAGCCACTTAGAAAATGAAAGTTAGAAAGTAAATACTAAAAGAAGAAAACAACAGTAAAACTTCTCAGCATGTGATTGGTTTTAGTACGTGCTGTTCCTCCTAATGCAACATTACATTAACAAGCCTCTAGCGTCTTGGCTAATGTTTTTTTTTTTTCTTCTTCTTCTTCTTTTTTCTTTGGCCCATTGTGCATATCATTCCTCACTGGAGAAATGAGAGAGATAGACAGAATGAAGGATCGCTGGAGGAGAGGATGGGAAAACTCGAAGCCTGCTGAGTTTATAATGTCTCGGCACTGTCTTTAATGATCCTGTAAAACGCAGTTGCAGGGCTTCCTTGGGAGTCGAGCGGGGGCTGGACTGGTGATTACTCCCGCTATCGACATGCCGAATCTGAGCCGTACACATCAAACGCTCACTCAGCACACATTATCCTGCGAAGAATGTTCTCTGAGAGCTCGAAATAAAAGTCTTACCCTTGTGGGAGACTCACAAATGTTAGCGAATCTGATTGTTGCATTGATTGTGACCTAACTTTTGGTCCAGAACAAATGTAATGCCATTTTTGATTAGTCGTACGTTCACTCGAGTCTGCTGTAAAAATCTATGAACATTTTTGACAACTATGAATGATTCCTTAAACCAAATGCCTTCAAATTGCATTTAATTATTTTAATATCCTCTTTGAACTCTAAACGTTCTGGATCTCTGCAGAAGTCCAGTGGCACAGCAAGACATTGAGTTCGGATAATACTCACAACGGGAGTGATGTGTTAAATGTGTGTGTTCTTGTCTCTGATAAATGTCGTCTCTATTTATGCATGCTCGTATATTGAGTTTGGCTCAGATCACAGCAGAAGGCTTCGCTTTGTTAAACAAACATTGTGCTCGTGTTTATCATTCTTGGGGAAGTGTCTTTGAGAGCAAAGAGAGATGCCGGGCTTGGAGAAGAGCTGGACGTGGGTTCGCTTGTGTTGCTTTCACTGACATCAGTCAACATTAGGAGATCTCCCCTGGAGCCAGAACTCCTACAGAGCGACAACAAGCCTCACTGATAGCACTGAACTTTAACTTTTCAGACGCTTTGGCAGCAGCATTGTATGCACTCCATCTAATGAACACATTCAGCTGTCAATATTAGTGAAATACTGCTAAGATATGGAGACCTTACATTGTTGTTTTGCTTCCTAATTGAAGATCTAAAAGTAGATGTTTGCAGTTTCTAGAAAAATGTAAGTGGTGTTTGCTTGTGCAAAAACACTGTCATGGTGATATAAGGTGTTGCTATGCAGTTGTTATGGTATTTTTATCATAACAGTCACACTGGAATGATATAGTCACGTTTACAGGAAATAAAGTTGCAATTATGAGATATATATGCCGGAATTTTGAGCCATAAGGTCATTTTGAGCTTTCACAGTTTTCAATTGTCTGTAAGTAAAAAGAAAAATAACATGTTATTAAAAACAGTAACTGGTTTTATGAAGAAAATTCTAAAAGTAACATGTAACTTTCAGAAATTAAATTCTTATAGTAGCAACTGTGATAAACGTTCTTATACGATAAGTTAATGTTAAATGTGTTTTGTGTTGCATTTGTACGTTTGTATGTGGTTTGACTTTGAACTAGTGTGAGTCTCCTGACTCAAAATCAGATTTTAGGCTCAATTATGGAATATGGAAGCAAATGACAGCATTTGTAGAACTGAAAACGCTGTTTTTTGGCTTGGCCAAAAGGATTTCATTTGTCCGTCCTTGAATGTACTTTTACTATTCCCTTTTGCACAGCAGATGCCTTTCAATGTAAAACAAGCCCTTCGTCAAATACAAATGACTCATTTTTAAACTATGATTCATCTTTTGGCCTGTTAATCTTCTAAAACATCTTAAAGAGTTAGTTTACCCAAAAATGAAAATTCTGTCATTTATTACTCACCCTCATGCCGTTCCACACCCGTAAGACCTTCGTTCATCTTCAGAACACAAATTAAGATATTTTTGTTGAAATCCGATGGCTCAGTGAGGCCTGCATAGCCATATCCTCTCTCAAGATCCATTAATGTACTAAAAACATATTTAAATCAGTTCATGTGAGTACAGTGGTTAAATATTAATATTATAAAGCGACGAGAATATTTTTGGTGCGCCAAAAAAACAAAATAACGACTTTATATAGTGATGGCTGATTTCAAAACACTGCTTCAGGAAGCTTCGGAGCGTTATGAATCAGCGTATCGAATCATGATTTGGATCGCGTGTCAAACTGCTGAAATCACGTGAAACCACTGATTCGATACGCTGATTCATAACGTTCCGAAGCTTCCTGAAGCAGTGTTTTGAAATCGGCCATCACTATATAAGTCTTTTTTTTTTTTTTTTTTTTTTTTGGCGCACCAAAAATATTCTCGTCGCTTTATAATATTAATATTGAACCACTGTACTCACATGAACTGATTTAAATATGTTTTTAGTACATTAATGGAACTTGAGAGAGGAAATGTCATTGCTGGCTATGCAGGCCTCACTGAGCCATCGGATATACCGAAGATTAACGAAGGTCTTACAGATATGGAACAGCATGAGGGCGAGTAATAAATTACATAATTTTCATTTTTGGGTGAACTAACCCTTTAACTGATCATATTCTTTTACATTTTGAAGAATAAACCATGGTACAGTGCTAATTAGAACATACAGCAATTATTTCCTCTACATACTTGATAAATGTGGTACTGCATTGATTTTGCTATGTGAATATTGACATTATTCTACTTCATGGACTTTGTCATGGCATTTAACTACACAATCATGCTATAATATCATAATCTTATGCTCTAATCATGCTTATATCCTGGAGTTTGTCTCAGTAATGGTAAGGGGCCAAAAGCAAACATTGTTCAAGTAAGCATGTTCTTTGTCTAGCATCACAAGTGTCCGGAGACATGAGGTTATGGGTTCTTGAGTCAGCACTTCTCATTCTTTGCTCTTGTGCATGCATCTACATTCAACATCATGTTAGTCCTGTAAAAGCTAAAAAACAATCTTGTTTTTGCAGTTTCAGTTAGTAACACTAGATGCACAGAAACTGCACACTTAAAGCCGGGTGTAAACAATTTTTGCTGTTGTACGAGCTCGCAGACAATATTTTTTCAATTGTAAAAATCGCGTCAATCATTGGTGCTCCAATGGTCGTGGGTCACATCATGTGAGAGGAATCATGAGCCAAGCCGAGTACCTTGTGCGACCACCTCCCAAGCTTCCCGTTAATATTTAAACATGTTTAAAAAAATTTGGGGAGTCGGCCTGAATTTGACACTCCCCTATTTCCAAGTCATACAACATACATACATCATAAAACCATATTATAAAGGCTACTAGTAACCCTATAGCATGCGCATACAGAATGACCATGCTGTTCTCTGCTATTCACCTAATCATTTACACAGCCGTCTTTGTATTTATTTTTCGTTTTCTATCAGAAGCTATAGCGGCAATATTGAAAACTCAAATCTCTGTGTTTAGCACCATAGCTCATATGATTGGCGCTGGCTCGCCATGCAGTACAGTTGTGCCGTGTATACCAGCTGCTTTGACATAATTATCACGTTAACTGACTTGTAATGTGTGCAATGGCTCTCAAGCTTCCAAGTGTCTAAACTTGCACAGTGAATGCCCGTCTTAAAATGTACACGCAATGTAAAAAATGCCTTGAGACTACAATGAAAGTAAATATGTTACATGTAAAGTAACATGTTGTGTACTAAAACTAATGCATTCTTTAATTTTCACCTCTTCAAGTTAAAGGCTCCAGTAAGACTGAACCTCAAACACCAAATTCCATCCCACACCTGGAACTATAGCTGACTCTAATTCCAGACCAGTGGCTCATTGGTCTTCTTTCAGTTGAGTTCTGCAGATTACAGATGAGTGATTAGAGTCTTGAGGTTTTCTGTTTGTTCTTATGTGGCTCAGGGTTTTGTCTTGGGTTGATCAAAGGCATTTTTCTAAGTCAACTCATACTAACTGGTAGCAGCAACTTACCCCCACCACCACCGCATATGCAGTAGCCTAAAACTGTGATAACTGTCTTCCTCGATTTCCTTTAAAAACCTAAAAAGGCATAATAATAACTAATAATAACAAAAGCGCAAGATAATAAATGTACATCCTGTTTTAGGGTCAAACATGGAGATCACATGGAAATAAATGCTTTCAACCTATCCTGTCCCCACTTGAGAACCCATTAGTGTTGCAACCCTCAACAAGCACAAAAAAAGGAAAACCCTCAAGTACTGGACCATCTGTTGTGCTTTTCCTTGTGCCGAGTTACAGTTCTGTTCTTTTACAGTGTCTTGTTACACTTCTGTTTTTTTATCGTCGATGTGAAGGACTTTCGTATAAAATTCCAGTTTGGGCAGGTTCAGCCAGAATTTCCAACGGCACATTACACAATTGCAATAATCCATTATATGGAATAAAATTGATGCTTTTACAAGAGATGCTACAGATGGGACTCTTATACCATTACCAAATATTGTAAAACTCATGCGTTTCTATGGCTGCACATCAATAACAAACACATTTATAGATGGCTTTTCCATTACTAACGCTGCTATCTATCCATCCATCCATCCATCTATCTATCTATCTATCTATCTATCTATCTATCTATCTATCTATCTATCTATCCATCTATCCATCCATCCATCCATCCATCCATAAAAATATATGCATAAAAATATATCCATTTATAAATGTATGAGACCACACTAAAATTCTGGAATTCAAAATCTACTTTAAACCTTGAAATAAACAGCTTTAAGGTAATATAAATACATAATTTAATTATGCTGGGGAAAAAATTACATATTTAAAAAAAATGTAAATCATATTATTTTTTTATCACGGTTAAGCAGATGATGCCAAACCAAAGTAATGAAATTATTTATAAATATTTATTTATATTTATTATATTATATAAATTATTTATATTTATAAATTATTATTAATAATATGCCTGTTTCATTTCTTTAATCAAAATGTTTCAAACATACATATTTTCATCTAAATATTGTTTTTCCTGTGTCTTCAATATCACTTTCCACCCTAGTATTTTTGTTGTTGTTGTTGTTGTTGTTGTTATACCCCTTTAAATAAGAAAAGCCAGTTGCTAATGACATCATCCTCCAGGAAGTGACATCATTTTGGAGGGAAATCAGCACAGCAAAAACAAAGGCTGCGTCCGAAATCTCATATTCTCTTGAGTTTATATATAAGGTGCTTATTTTGAATAAGTAATTCATTCACGAGCGCTAAAAAAGTACGTTCTATATTATATAAGAGTGTGTAGTATGAATGTAATCCGGACGTACTACATTCGTCATGTTGTCATTATCATGTGATCTACCACTACCATTTACAAATCCTCTCCTGTGGCCTCATGGCATAGTAAAGTGTCCATCGTTGAGTACTGTGTATTCGGACATACTACTTTTGTCACATACTGTTTTTCACCTACTATATAGTAGGGAAGTATGCTATTTCGGATGCAGCCTTTGTAATTCCTGTGATGTTTTGTGATATATTAGATGGTTTGTGTCACTCTAAAATAAATACCCATCTTGTTTCATTACAGAAATCAGTTTAAAAATATCAAAATGTCAAAACATTAGCTTCAAGCTGCCATCATCATAACTGTCAATCCCTCTACCTCTTCAGTTCCATCCTTGAATAAATCCTGTTAGTCTAGATGTTTAGACCAAATGACGCACGTTTTTTAGCCATTTAGCCAATCGGCCTTCAGTCTCGTGTCGTCCATGTGGATGTTCCTTGGCCCTGAGCATTAGCCCTCAGTGTGTTTGTTTATGTTAGCTCAGAGAGAGAGAGAGGAACCACAGTTCTCGCTGCACAGCTGCACTCCCGTCTGCCACAGGGTCAACAGCCACTCTCTGATTGGCTGCAGCTCGAGCTGAATTGCAAAGAAAACATGGTTGTCTTCTAGAGGAGCAGTAACTTTGATAATCATAATTGATGGTAGAGTCTGGCTCAATCAAATATAGTCTTAACCTATCCACCTCTGAGTAATCATAGGCCCAATATTAGAAAATGCTAATTAAGCAGCAGTTTTTTGGAGTGTCTTGTTTATAGCATTAGAAATTTTAATAGAATTACATGATTACTGATTCATTAATAGTATTAAATCATATCAATATTTGCTGAGAAAGTGGGCAATGATTAGAGGCATTATTCTGGCATGAAATAGATGAAAAGTTGCTTCAAATGTCAAACTATTGTTTGTTTTATTTTGTTATATATATATATATAATTTTAAGCTGAAGCACCAAAATTACTAACCAGTAATAAATAAAAGCTAAAACTAAACTAAAATAAAATAAATAAAACCTAAAAAGTAATAAAAAAAAAATAAAAAAAATAAAAATAGAAGCAAATTCTTAATATAAAATAAAAACTACAATAGTATTAAAAAAAAAGTACTAAAGAAACACTGGTCCATTGTGCTGTGGCAATTTGTGAGTCCATGATGATGCAAAGTCAGCTTTTGCACAAACAGAACTTTATTTGTTTAGCTGAACATCATGAACTTCACACTCACATGATGGATGGAACAACCTTTAAGCTATTAAAACAAACAAGGTTCTCATCAATATTAACTAACTTTAACGATTTAAACACTAACATTTCACTAACATTACACAAACAAACGTAAATTGACAATACACTCTTCCCTGAATATAACAGAAACAATTGCACAACAGTCTGATAACAAAAATGAACAATGAGCTAGAAATGCATTGCATCATAATCCACTGCCACAGTCCAATTTCAATGAATCAATTGATTCGGTTAAGAAACACAAATGATTCATTCAAATCAGCAGTCCTCAAGTTTGAATAATTTTGTTGATGTTATACTGTCAGTTGCAGATCGTTTTCAACCGTATCTGATTGCATTACCAGAAATGGCGACTTTATGCAATAAAAGTGTAAAATATGACATGATATGATATACACTATTTCCCTTTTTTGTATTCTAGCGAGTATAATTTATTGCTTTCTTCTCCAAAGGTCTCCTTGGCAGATTGCATTATCAGACTGTGTTGTAAAACATACATTTACTTTGACAGGCAAATCGTATATTTCACATCTTTTAGCACAACTCTGGATTTTATATTTGTTTTCCATAATCTTTAAAGCCTCACCATCTGTGATGGGTTTACAGATGATAAAGTCATAACCAAATCCCTGTAATCGTAAATTTGGCTTACCACTAGTCCTTTTTGGCTTATTTATGAATTCTAGTCTGAAGACGGAAGCTAATTCTGGTGTTTAATCCAAGCGGGAACAATTTACAACAGTTAACAATGAAAATTGCAGTTCCAAAAGTGATTTTTAAAATATGATGTTGGACCATAACATTGTATAAGAATTTATAGATGCAAGAGGCCGTGGCTAGTGGTCATATATGTTATTCTAGTGGACATCTCTCAGTTTGAGGTTATCATACATTGAATTTTGACTACAAAAGCTAATTTCCATCATTATTGGATCATCCACACATCATCTTCCACAAAATACAGGTATATCATATAATCTGTGTGGTGGGCATTTTTTTTCAGTAACTCTTTCTGCAGGTTACATTAATATGCCAGTAGGTGGCGACAAGGGAGTATATTTATGAATGAATCTTTAAATTCCTATTCATTCAAAACACATTCAGGCTGTGTCTGAAATCGCCCCCTATAAATAGAGCACTATTTAAGGGGACAGCCATTTGTAGTGGTGTCCAAAACCATAGTGGATGTTATCGAGTGCACTCATTCAATCCCATACTGCACCGCAATAACGAGTGTACACTCAACGGCTAGAGAATACCCATAATGCACTGTGAGGGAATGAATTCACGTGTCTTGCCAGAAGATGGCACCCACAGCTGAATCATCCATCCATTTTCCAAACCGCCGGTCAAATGTGGGTACAGCTTAATACCATACAGGTACAAATTCCTTTTTAATTGATTAATAAATAGTTTAATAAGGTTTATACATGCTAGTTTCCATGACAGAGTTCAAGATAAATCTTTTCATTACTACTGGAGCTGCCAGTTTGCTAAGTTTTAATTGATTATTAAACAGCAAGAACAAACTATGCGAAATTTACTCGCTCGTTTTTATTCACTCCTTCAAGTGGACTATATTAGTGGAGTAATGTAGGGAATAGTGAATGATGGTATAGTGGGTGATTTCGAACACAGCTTTATTCTGTGATTGACTCACTACATGAGTAAGTCATTGAATCATTCATTCAACTTATTTGTTCAAAATGATTCAGGAACAGAATGCCGCTACTAGGTTTGTTTGAAACTATTTATTGGCTACAAAAACAGACAAAATAACTGGTGATATTGTGTGTAAAATGTATTCAATTACTCAAATTTTATTCAATTCTTACTGCATTTAACTTCTAGTATATTAACGACTTTTTGAGGAAACTAAAAACAATTCGTGAAACAGTAAAAACAGTTGAAGCAGTTTTTTTTCTTTTCTTCTTTTTTTTTTTTTTTTTAACGAAATTAGACTTGAAACCTATAGGCCTGGTTAGTCCTTCTCCATGTGACAACTAGCCCCAGTCTCTTTATATAGTATCAATTTGGAAATATTGTTTAGTCATCATAGTATCTGGTTGTGTATGAGTCAGTGGGAAGAATCTGTGCAAACATCAGTGCTGTAGAAGTCTCCAGTGGCTGTGACAGTGGGGCGGCTCGCTGCAGCCATGCTGATTGAATTAGCAATAGGATGTTCTCAGACCCAGGGCTATTTTTGGGGCATTCAGTACAGGAGAATAGAGGCAGGATCTTTGTGTTCTTTAAAAGCGTCTCTGTGTTTTCTGTGTGTGTAGATTCTCGATGACCTCACTGTGAATGTTTGAGCAATTGGGTTGTAATGTAAAGGGAAAATTGGAGATATTCCAGACTCCACACATATGTATATGAGCATACACACAGGCGCACTCAACAGGGTTCCCCCTTTGACATCAGGCCAAACACTTCAGCTATTGAGGGACACATAACATCCCACTCTTTCCTTTTCTGAGTATCCGGTCTCTGTCTGGACACTGCCTGTGTGATGAATGTTAATCGTATGCATATAGTACAAAAACATATGATGCATTATTAATGACCAATGATTATCTAATTGCTGTTGTCACATCAACACATGATTTTGAGAGCATTATTATTGTTTACAAATTACTTTAGCATATTTAACTGTCATAATGACAAGCTGGAAATATTCCTGTGAGCACATTCCTGTCCCGTCACAGCACACTGTCATAATGGATTAGTGGCTCGATGCCACCATACACAGCATGACCATCAACACAGTCATTCTTATGCACTGTTAATTTCCCATTTACAATAAATTGACACTCTGAGACCCTTTTGAAAAGGTCTAGTGAAAGATGCCTATTGGAATTTCTATCATAATTTGGAACCAATCCTAAAGGAAATTCTCTTGTAGAATTTCAGTGTAGCACAAAACTAGGTCATTTAGGGCACGTAGTTCCCAAAAAAGGAGTATTACATTTTAAATACCCCTGTAGAGCATTAAAAAGCAGTCTTTTAGGATTTTGTGCATTTTTACTCTACAAACTTTACAGTATTAGTATAAAGTATTAGTTCAACCTAAAATGAGGGTGTGTAAATGATGACAGATTTTATATTTTTGGGTGAAATATTCCTTTAAGGTTCTGATAAAGACTTTCTGTTTATACATGTACACTACTGTTCAAAAGTTTGGGGTCGGTAAGATTTGTGAATGTTTTTGAAATCTCTTATCTCTTAAGTTAGTGTTCAATGTTGTGTTATGTTGGGATTATATGTTAGTTTTGTAGGGTTATTATCTGCCCTGGTGCTGGCTCTGGTGCATGCATGCATTTACCTTTTCTGTATCAATTGAAATGATCAATGACTGACATTTGTGACATCGATTAGCTTTTGTATGGTGAGTGGGTGGAGAAAACGAAAAGGCAGGTGGAAAAATCAATATGCCTCTTTAGCAAAGAGCCGAAATTATGAAAAGCGAGTATAGACTCAACAGCACAGCCTTTGTTCATCTGTTTTTAGTTTAAAAGCGAGATGTATGAGATGATTGTTGCAGGAATTATTCCCCGTGGGTCAGCCCCGGTTCTGCTCATTGTGGCCTCGTTCAAACTACAATTTAGTTCACTTGTTCCAAGTATTAACACAAACCTTCAACTCAGGAAGTCCTTGTGACTAAAGCAGTCCTGCCAAATTTAGCTCAAATCTAGTCATGTTAATCATGTTAGTCATGTTATTTGTTGTGCTCTTTGACCCTGAGTTTCTGTCTTAACACACAATGTCAAACTAAGGCATGAAAGGTCACGTTTGTCCAGTCAAGTTTGAGAGCAGTGAGGCATGCTGGGATCTTAAAGTGGAAAGATAACATGATAAAATTGAAACTGGCAGCACACAGGGGTCTGTATAAATATCTTGTCTACCGAGCCATATTTCTCACACCTACAGATTTACAAAATCTAATCCATAAAAGGATGTTCAAAACTCCGAATCCCGGAATATTAATAAATGGAAGGGGAAAAAAAGCTCTGTAGCTGGAATATTTTCAGTTTTTCCTAATAAAATCTAGAAGGCAGACACTGTTTGCAGACTTTAAACAATACATTATAAACACATATTTAAAAATATTTATGGAATGAATGTTTTTAGAATGAGGTTATATTTATGAAGACTTAGCAATGGCGCTGGATGACCTTTTTTTTTGTTTGTTTGTTATGGGATGTTTTAAAGTTGAGCAATCCTAAAACAATGGCAAATAGAAAGTGTCATGTATTATTTGTAATGAATACAGAATCTAACTGAAACACATTAGCTAAGTTCCGAATGGAATACTGGCATACTGATTATGGCATTAGTATGCTACTGTAAATTGTGGCCTGATTCCGTTATAGTTAATTCAGTGAAAGGCCTCCAATTATCCTCTTGGAAATAATTGAGCATTTTTAGTTATTTTTCATTTTTAGATCCAATTTTTGGTTGTAATCTTTGAATGATGTTTGGAATTGCATATTACTACACTACACTCAAAAAATAAACTTTTACCATTGTTAGTTTCAATCAAGCCATGCTTGTTCACATTACTTAAAAACTCATGTTAATTTAACTCACTTAATTTAACTGAGTTGTTTCTACTAAAAATGAGTATTGTCAGCTTTACTTTAGGGTTAGTTCAACCAAAAATGAAAATAATGTCATTTATTACTCACCCTCATGTCGTTCTACACCCGTAAGACCTTCGTTCATCTCCGGAATACAAATTAATTTTTGATGAAATCTGATGGCTCAGTGCGGCCTCTATTGACAGCAATGTCACTGAACCGCTACTAAAGACATATTTAAAACAGTTCATGTGAGCTCAGTGGTTCAACCTTAATATTATAAAGTGACGAAAATACTTTTTGTGCACCAAAAAAACAAAATAACGACTTTACAACAATATCTAGTGATGGCCGATTTTAAAACACTGCTTTGAAGCTTCTTGAATCTTTTGTTTTGAATCAGTTGTTTGAAACGTGATTTCAGCAGTTTGGCAGTTTGATACGCGATCCGAATCATGATTCGATACGCTGATTCATAACGCTCCGAAGCTTCCTGAAGCAGTGTTTTGAAATCGGCCATCACTATATAAGTCGTTATTTGATACGCAATCTGAATCACTGATTCGAAACAAAGGATTCGTTAAGCAATAGAGGCCTCACAGAGCCATCGGATTTCATCAAGAATATCTTAATTTGTGTTCCGAAGATGAACGAAGGTCTTACCGGTGTGGAACGACATGAGGGTGAGTAATTAATGACATTATTTTCAGTTTTGGGTGAACTAACCCTTTAAGTAAATCCAACAATTCATTTTTTGAGTGTGCTCTTACGGTGTCTGTAGTATATATACTATGCATAGTATGCTAATTTTATGTGTGTAGAATATCTGAATTAAATATGGCAAAATATACTGTATTTCACAATCACAATGCAATGTATTCACCTTAATGTTTTATTTCTATTTTGCTTTTTATAATTGAACTGTAACTATTATCAGCCATTTTAATCTTTTTTTTTTTCATGACTCATTATTTGATTGGGCTTTCAGAAGTTTTTACATAAAATTTTATTAAAATACAAAAGAACCATATTTATTTTCGAAGTGATAACTAGATTCCACGAGCTAAAATTATTTGATTTAATGTAATTTATTCATTCATTTAATTTGATTCATTCATATATTTAATTTGATTTATTAAATGTCAATATTTAATTTATTGTTGGATACTGCATTTTGTTTACACATACAATACAGTAGGCAGTATACAGTGTGCTGTGTGTAAGTGAATACTGCATTCCATACTAAATGTAGCCTGTATGTATAGTATGCCTGCATTCTGAAATTTGCATATTGTTCACAATATATCTACTTCAAAAGTAGTATGGTAGTATGCAAACATACTGTAGCTCTCCAGTAAATATGTATAACGTCACAGCTGAAGACAGACCCTTGACCACCTGTGCTTGAATCTGGGATTTTCTGCTTGTCAAAACAGTCAGTAAGTTTACATATTTTTTTTATAAGGGTGGAAAACCCTTCTTGTATAGACCACACATATTTTATGGAAAAGATTCCAGAAGGACCCTAGACAGAACCGGCACGTTTCTCGACAGAGCCTGTCAGAAATGTTTCTATATAGTGTGTTCCACCGAATATCCTGCTAAAATGCATACGAAAGATCAGTATCACTATTATTATGTAAAAGATGAAAATAATCAAGATACACATTCCCATTCACCCTCACAAAGAAAAACAGTTTCCCTCTGCAGGTCATCTACCCTGTCAGACCTAATTCGACATGATTTGTTGTAAAATCTGGTGTGGTGACCCCTAAAAGCACCAAAGTGAACAGTATGAACTACAGTTAAGGGTGAACAAAGGCTCTTCCTTTTTGAAAACCTCTGCCAAAATGAATAAAGCAAAAGACAGTAAATATAATTGACTCGTGTCAGACTCGTAGCTTGCGTATTAAACTTCACTGTTCACATTTGTGAATAATTCCTCAAATTGTGTGACTTCTTTTCAAAGCGACCGGGTCTAGAATTTTTGCTTGGCAGATGATAAACTGGGTGAAAATATCCTGCAGACCAAACCATATCCTGCAAACCATACATTCAAGGAGGGACTCGAGCAGTATCACATACTCTTTTGACTCATCTAGCTATAGCAACACCCTAGCAACTGCATAGCAACACCCTGGTAACCATCCACAACACCTTAGTGTAGAGTTGCACCACTCATTTTCTTCATTGCTGTGTTTTCACTGCATGGAAACAAAATGCACATGTTAAATTAATTAAAGATACATTCTATGAAAATAAGTTGTAATATCTTATCCAGTGTAAGTAAATCTCAAGTAAAGTTTTTTTTAAAGTTTTTTTTTTTCCCCAAAATGTTTAGATTAGACAATATCAATACTTTGACTTATGTGTCATAGTAACGTTGTGATTGACAGTTGGGTCAGTATATGATGAATTCCTGACTTCTTGGGCAAAACACTGAACTGGGGCCAACACTTATTCACAGCTCTGTGATTAGAAACTTGGCAGTAATGTATCTCCTCCTCCATTATTATTATTATTATTATTATTTTTTTTACTGAACTTAAGAATAAAGTCTTTCAGATTAAAAACAATATTTGGGCTTTCCAGGCCTATATCAGTTGATGTCCAAGCAAATCCTGACAGGAAAAATAGAACTTAAGTTACACATCAGCCTTTATTTCACAGCCACTAAAATCTGATCGACATGCAGAATGACACTGGCTATTTCTGACAGTCTTAAACCCAGTTTATAATGACAGCGAGAAACATGACACAATAAAACTAGAACATTCCCGTTATAATTCATGAGGTTGTCTACACTGCAGACTGCGTTTTTGCCGTGTAAACATGCGGTAAATCTCGGATTCCAAGATCATTTGATGAGTGAACACAATCAAATGTGTTAAAAAGGCTAAACATTGACAGCAATTTTCCAGTGAATTTGTGTTGTTTTAGTCTGTTAAAGTTACATGAAAGGGATAGTTCTGCCAAAAATGAAAATTATATAATCATTTACTCACCCTCATGTCCTTCCAAACCCGCATGTCTCGAAAAAGGAGAAATTTATAGCACAATGTTCAACTGGTGAAAGTGAAGGTTGACCACAATTGTCAAGCACAATTTTCACTGAAAAATATCAGTCTGTTCCTCACACAAAGCTGTCCGATGACTTCAGAAGACCTGAAATAGTGCACACATCATATGGACTAATGTTATTATGCTTTTTGAAGTTTGTCAGCCCCTAGTGACCATTGCATTGTATAATAAAGAGCAGTGTGAACATTCTTCTAAACCTCATCTTTCATGTTCCACAGTCAAGTCACCTTTATTTCTGTAGCGCTTTATACAATACAGATTGTTTCAAAGCAGCTTTGCAGTGATAACAGGAAAATTATTCAATGAGGTAAACAGAGTTCATTTCAGCTGTACAGCAGCTCTAAAAGAATATAACGTCATTGTTCAGCTGAAGTCAGTTCAGTGTTGATTCAGTTCCATTCTAAAGATAATCAATTATTACATTAGTTCATTAGTTCTATAAAGCAGCTCTGCAGAAAACAGTGATGTCATGATCCAGCTCAGTTCTCATCCAGTAGTGTCTGTGAAAGAAAGGTTTGAAATTGACCGTTTGCAAAGACCCTCCCCCTTTAGTTACTGTTGCTACGTCCGACAAGCCATGCAGCTCTCACGCCACCACCAGTGTTGCCAAGTCCACGGTTTTCCCGCGGAGTTGGGCTACTACTGCCGGGGGTTGTTTTTCATGTCCACGGGTTGAAGTGACCCCAAATAACATGATATTTAGCCCCTGGAATGCCAATGTTAACGGGGAACCCCGCCAGAAATGCGGATTTTACCTCTCGGAATGCGATTTTTACCGGGGGACCCTCCTGAAACGCGATTGGGCTAGTTTTGAGTATTAAATGGGCGGGTTTTGTTGTGAAAACCTGGCAACCCTGGCCACCACACATCGGCTGCATCCGAAAACTTAAAAATGCTGCATTCGGAGGACGCATTCCAAGGTAGGAGGGCATCGAGGCACGTACGAATCCAAAGTTAGCTTCACTTCCTGTCTCATGAGATGCCTTCATCTGATGGATTTTTGAAGGCAGCTTAGATGTATCCTTTGCTGCCTTTGACATCCCACATTCCTGTGCTTTCTATTCTGTCACAGTTGAGCTAAAAAAATAAAATAAAGATGGCTTCTGAAAGTTGCGGTTGGTCATCAGTTTGTGTGTAAATGTAAGTTTTTGACCAATGTTTTCCACTTTTGATGTCATTTCTAGTGAGAAATTACTATTGTAGTAATAAAACATTCGCTTAGTTATCATCAAAGCTTGTGCAATTTTGCTGTAGATCATTAAACCGATATGCTGCCTCAGAAGTCTGTCCAAAATCAGTTTTTACCTTTTTGTGGCTCTTTAATGTGTCGTGACAGATCGCTGTTGTAGCGCCTCAGTTCAAGCGGCTCGTGAACTGATCATCTCTTCCTACTAGTTAATTTATAGCAAACATAAACATGAATGAACATCAGAAGGAATGTTGTTTCAACAGCGGAAAGACGTCAGTACACCATTTTTCAAGTTCAAGTCCACCGACGTCCACCTAACTCCCCTGACTGCTTTGTCGGACAAAACGGCGATTTCTGCGTTATGATTGGTTAGATCGCCTGTCAATCAAACTCCCGGCGAAGGGTCAAACTGACATTTTAGTAAGTAAATGATGATGAAATTCTCACTTTTGGCTGAACTAACCTATTTTGAAATATAAATTTTAAACACATCTTGGCTTTTGAGCATTTCTACAGTATCTTTCGAACATGAACTACAGCAAATTTGTATGGTCCATTAGTTTTAACCAAACATTTTCTTAGCATATTTCTATCTGTTTAGAAAGAGATTTGAGAATCCTCCTGTCTGTTATGCTCAATAATCCTCATTAGGAAATGAATACCTTACAATAATCCACTCCACCAGCCTGCCATAAACAAATTGTGCGGTTTGTGTCCTGGGAGGCTTTGCTAAGTGTGTCTAGTAATACCCCTGCAGGATGAATAAGAAGAGTAGATTGAAAACTAAACGTTATGCTGGGCCTGGAATCAGAGAGGGTGGAAGAAAGCTGCTGATTGTTTTGTAGATTGGCCAGTTTCTCGTGGTGTGTGGTGGATGTCAGATGAGGGGTCCGAGATGTCAGAGACAGAGTCTGGATTAAAGGAGATTTAGTCGATGTGGAGGTGCAGACGTCCTGCAGGGAGAGAGCTACATGCTCGGATGTTTGCTTTGTTACTGGTTTAATGAGAAGGTTAATCAAGTAATCTCTCTGTGTTCTTGTCGTTCTCTCTTTCTGAGATGTTCTTGTGGTAGAGGTTGCGAGTTAAACTGGTTCTTTGGTTTAGAAAGAAAACAGCATTCACAACACATTTTAGTTCTACAATGATAAAAAAAAATGTAATATAAGACTTTATTTTATCCATTGGGAATGGATTACATCAAGAAAAAAGTGGTGGCAGACCTGAATGTGAGTACAGAGGAGTTTGACATCACCCGAAAAAGAAAATTGTTTCAGAGGCAGAGAAAGTTATTACATTTTGATGAAAGATTATGAAGACAAACAGTTTTTTTCTTTAAAATAACGTACACTGATGAATCTTACGCAATAAGTTCAGGAACATGTTTAATAAAGTAAATATAGAGTTTATTTTGATTTCATGTTGACCTAAGAGTGTATCGTCTCTCTTATTCTGTTGGTGAAAATAGATTCTGAAGGATGTTTATTTTGCTTTTAAAACAGATATTGATACTGATACTAAATTTATCATTTAGTAATGATTATATAATTTATTTATGGGTGTGCTATAAATCACCTTTTTTTAGCTAAATGACAAAACAGTAAAACAAAATGTCCATTATAAGAGGTTGTGAATAAATACTGGAATTTATGCAGCAGTTATTTGCATTTTATTTAAAGCTTATGAAACAGACATATATATATATATATATATATATGAAGAGTTCAGATGCAAAAGCCTCTAAGTGCCGTCTGAAATTTTCTTCTAAAATGAACATTTTTATCAAGCTTGTATGTTTATGTTCAGTTATTTAACTTTAATGGCAATGAAAGGGACCTATTAATTGCCATTAAAGTGAAATTACTGAACCTAAATATACAAGCTTGATAAAAATGTTCATTTTAGAAGAAAATTTCAGATGGCACTTAGAGGCTTTTGCATCTGAACTCTTCATACATATATATATATATATATATATATATATACTTGCATGCCGATTTTCTTCAACCCTTCTTATCAGAAGACGCTCCTGTCGAGGTGTTAACTTCCGTGGATGACCTGGACGTCTCTGTGAGATGGTTGCTGTTCCATCTTTTTTAAATTTTTGTACCACTTTTGCTACAGTATTCTGACTGATAAGTAAAGCTTTTCTTGTAGCCTTCACCTTTCTAGTGTAAAGAAATTATTTTCTTTCTCAGGTCTTGTGACATTTCTCTTCCATGTGGTGCCATTGCTGACAGCATGAAATGGGAAGGGGTTTTAACACCCTTTTATAGTCAACTGTCTGCTGGACACCTGTGTAATGAATAATTAGACTCACCTGTGGTTGAATTCTTGTTAAATTAGACATATGTAGTCTAAAATTTAGCTTTGCTCCAGAGACTTTCAGTGGGGTGTACTCATTTTTGCATCACCCTAATTTGAGTACAACTGAAAATGTTGTTCTCTAAGTTATATCATTAACCTTACTTTCATGTTATAAGTTAAACAGATGTTAAATTGTTTTTGTGTTCATTGAGATATTGTTTAAAATGTTACTTTTCAAAGGGGGTGTACTCATTTACGCTGAGCACTGTATGTATATATACATATATTCAGCAGCACATCTGTTTATTGAGTACCAAATTATCACATTAAAACTATATATATATATATATATATAATTACTACAGTTTTTTCAAGCCTTGTAATTCAATATTTGTCCTCATTTAACCCATAATATAGTCTAGTGGCTGAAAATCTGGGCTGTTAACAGAAAAGTTATAGGTTCAAACCCCATAAGTGTTGATCTATTACCAATGTTCCCTTGAGCAAAACACTTAACCCCAGGTTGCTCCGTAAGTGTACTCTAAATCTCCTTGTCAGCTAAATGACAAAATAGTAACTAGTTTTAAAACAAAACTATGATTCATTGTCATTGTGAGAGGCCATCACGAAATGCTTACTGGAATTCATGCTGTTATGTTTTTGCAAATGATGTAATCTGAATGAATCTTTATGAAGCAAACAACCCAACACTTTCTTTCTGAAGTGATCTCTTGTAAACATCTGCGGTACATATGAATGATTGTCCATGTCGTGACTGCATGCAGATTGCCATGACTCAGCAACTCAGACTCCGAAGCACTTTACCTTCACGTTGGTGGTGACTTACAGTACATTCTGTAAGGAGACATCACAGGAAGCTCCAGTCAAATTTAAATGAAACATCTGGTTTTGGTTAATGCTCGTAAAGCTGATCCAACTGAATCCAGATCAGCGTTCCCAAGCTGAACTCGTCCTGTGTGATTTTAATCCAAGGCAGGAAGCTTGGGTCAATTAATCGGTCAGGGCACACTGCGTCTTTGGGGAGTCAACAGCAACAGAAGAAAACCCAACTTTTTGCATTCTTGTTTACGTTAATTAATTTTTCTAAACCAACCATCATGTCTTAATTATGACTATAATAAACAGAAGCGTAAATGTCAGGGCATCGAGTGTGCTTTGAAGCACTTGAAATTGAAATATCACTATTATATATTTCTAACACACTGTCTCTACATCTTTATTCTGATGGACCACATCAAGCACATAACTTTCCCTCAGGGTTTAACCTGTTTATTTCCATTGTGATAAAATTACCCTTCATTAGTCCTTCTCTGGGGTCTATGCAGTCTTGGTGATGCCATATTTATTTTTGCAGAGCTCAGAGTCTTTTGGGACTAAGAGGGTCACTATACCGCACCTTTGCCTGGCACTAGATCTTCTCCCTGAGGAGTTAAAAAAACACTGTGTTTGATAAACTTTCCAGCTCTTGAGTCCACACTGTTGAGTGCTTCACAAAAGGGAGCATCGAGGACACATCACATCCACAAAAGGGGCCCTTGTAAGCACCCTTCTGAATCATGCAATGACAAATGGACCTTTATAGTTACATGCGAAGACCATGAGACTGGAAATCCAAATAATATGTGACCATATGCAACAAATCTTGTTCATTCTTCTACATATTCACCAAACACATGAGAACCAATGAAGTTTATGCATGTTTTCCTCTTCCTTCTGTTAAGACATGTATTGTGCTTTGAGGGTCAATCCAAAATTTTCAGTTGAACCAAAAATGAAAAGTCTGTCATTAATTACTCACCCTCATGTTGCTCTGAACCCGTAAGACTTTCATTTCACACAAATGAAGATCTATTTAATAAAATCTAAAAAGCTTTCTGTGACAGTTCACACAACTGACACTTTGATGCTTCAAAAAGTACATAAAGAGATCGTAAAACTAATCCATATGAATTGAGCGGTTTAGTCTAAATTTTCTCGTTCTCGATCACTTTATTTGATGAACAGATTGAATTTAGGCTTTTATTCACATATAAACATTGATCAGCGAACATAAACAGAAGCTCAAACGAACCTGCTTAATGTGCGAGAACAAACCTCTTCTGGAAGCTTAAACATGCTGCGTAACAAGCGAGAATGAACCTCATTGGTTGTTGCACGTAAAGCAAACATGCTTGAGCTTCCGTTGATGAATGTTTATATGTGAATAAAAGCCTAAATTAAATCTGTTCATCATAAAAAGCTATTGAGTCTCTTCAGAAAATTTGGACTAAACCGCTCGATTCATATGGATTAGTTTTATGATCTCTTTATGATATTTTTGATGCGTCAAAGTTTCAATTGCGTAGCTGTCCATGGAGGCACAGAAAGCTCTCAGATTTCATCAAAAAGATCTTCGTTTGTGTTCCGAGGATAAATGAAAGTCTTACGGGTTTCGAACGACTTGAGGGTGAGTAAATAATGACAGAATTATCATTTTTGTGTGAATTTTTCTTGAAGAAAAATATCTTTATTTTCTCTCCTTTACTCAACAGTTAGAAAACTACATCCAGCAGAAGACGGGGATGGTGCATATTCAAGCTGATGCTGTCCATAACCAGACGGCCACTATGCTGGAGATCGGTACCAATCTGCTCAGCCAGACCGCTGCGCAAACCAGAAAACTCAATGTGGTTGAGGCCAAGGTAATCACATTTCACAACATAGAAATGCAGGAATGCATACTTCATCAGTGTCATTAAATACAACGAGTGCATATACTGTACATACATATATAAAATAACATCAGTCAGTAAGATTTTTTTTAAAGAAATTAATACTTGTATTAAGCAAGGATAAATTAAACTGATCAAAAGTGACAGTAAAGACATTTACAATGTTACAAAATATTTCTATTCATCATCAAAGAATCTTGAAGAAAAATGTATCACGGTTTCCACAAAAATATGAAACAGCACAACCGTTCTCAACATTGATAATAATAAGAAATGTTTCTTGAGCAGAAAATCAGCATATGATTTCTGAGGGATCATGTGACACTGAAGACTGTAGTAATAATGCTGAAAATTCAGCTTTACATCATAGGAATGAATTACATTTCAATAAATATATTTAAACAGAAAACAGTTTTAAATTGTACTAATATTTCCAAATATATCACTGAGGTACAAAGGATATATATGTATATATATACAGTGCCCTCCACTAATATCGGCACCCTTGGTAAATATGAGCAAAGGCGGCTGTGAAAATAAATCTGCATTGTTTATCATTTTGATCTTTTATTTAAAAAAATCACAAAATTGTATTCTTTCATTGAAGGACAACAATTGAAAGTGGGGGGAAACTCACATTATAAAATAAAAATAAATGTTTATCTCTAGTTCACGTTGGCCACAATTATTGGCACCCAATTATTGCAACGTCCTTTTCCCAAGATAACAGCTCTGAGTGTTCTTCTATAATGCCTGATGAGTTTGAAGAACACCTGACAAGAGATCAGAGACCATTCCTTCATGCAGAATCTCTCCAGATCCTTCAGATTCCAGCTCCATGTTGGTGGTGCTTCTCTTCAGTTCACTCCATTCATTTTCTTTAGGGTTCAGGTCAGGGGACTGGGATGGTCATGGCAGAAGCTTCATTTTGTGCTCAGTGACACATTTTTGTGATGGATTTGATGTTTGTTTTGGATCATTGTCCTGATGGATGATCCAACCATGGCCCATTATTGGATTTCTAGCAGAAGCGGTCAGGTTTTGATTTTTTATCTGTTGGTATTTGATAGAATCCATGATACCATGTATCTGAACAAGATGTCCAGGACCTCCAGCAGAAAAATAGGCCCACAACTTTAAATATCCAGCGGTATATTTAACTGTGGACATGGGGTACTTTTTATCCCTGTGTGCACCAAACCCATCTGGTGGGTTTGCTGCCAAAAAGCTATTTTTTTTTAGTTTCATCTGACCATAGAAGCCGGTCACGTTTGAAGTTCCAGTCGTGTCTGACAACTGAATATGCTGGAGTTTGTTTGGAACTTCTTAATTATTGCCCTGATAGTGGAAATGGGGATTTTCAATGCTTTAGCTATTTTCTTACAGACACTTTCTATTTTGTGAAGCTCAACAATCTTTTGCTGCACATCAGAACTATATTCTTTGGTTTTACTCATTGTGATGAATGATTAAGGGAATTTGGCCTTTGTGTTTCCTCATGTTTATACTCCTGTGGAACAGGAAGTCATGGCTGGACAATTTCATGTTCATGATCACCCTGGTGTGCTAAAAAAATGTAAATATGAATGGGAATATACTTTAGAGATATTTTACTTATAAGAATTTCTAGGGGTGCCAATAATTGTGGCCAACATGAACTAGAGAAAAACATTTATTTCATAATGTGATTTTCCCCCCACTTTCAATTGTTGTCCTTCAATGAAAGGTTAGAATTTTGTGAATGTTTTGAATGAAAGATCAAAAGAATAAACAATGCAGATTTATTTTCACAGCTGCCCTTGCTTATATTTACCAAGAGTGCCAATATTAGTGGAGGGCACTGTATATGTATTTACTTTTGTCATTTTTTTTCCATTATTCTTTTTATTGTATTCCATCTGAAGGTTCTGAACCAGACATCAAGAATTGCAATTCAGTTATTAGAGAATTCACTGTCAACAAACAAACTGGAGAAGGAACTCTTAACGCAGATTTCAGAAATCTCAAAACTTCGCGACAAGAACAGGTAAGACTTTTTTTATTTAATTATTGTCTTTGTTTATTTCTCTTATTTCTTTTTTTTTTTCACAAAGCCCAAGAGCAATCTACACTAAAAACTGTAAATGAACTGTTTTAGTCAAGTTAAAGAGGTTATTTAATGTGACTGTTTCAACCCAAACAATATATGTCAATGGCTGGTCCTAAAAAGCATTGAGATGGAGAGAAATTCACCAAACTCTTCTACATTCATTTTATAGCTCTATACTCCTACTCTATTCTCTAATTTTTTAGATTTTATGTCTCCCATGATATTGCAGTAGGAGAAACATCAAAGGCAAAACTGATACTTGAAAGAATCATAACTGAGGACTCCATTATGTAATTGTGCTCATTACAACTCCACACAATCACAGAGCAATAAGATCTTCCAAGATCTTCCAAGTCATTTTTAAGGGTCAGATCACATCTGCAACTGTAGCGTAGAGCAACTTTTGTCTCTCATGTTCTCAAAACTATATTTTCCCATAGTCGGCCAGCTCTGAGAGCACAGCAGGGGGAAAGGCTTTGTAAAGGGAAATAATCAGCCACTTAATTGATTGTTTGTAATGTTTAATAACTACGGAGTAAGCACAGCACACAAAGCAGACCCCAGGCAAGTTTCCTTTGCACACTTCCAGAGCTTGACAAAGGGTTTTCCCAGAAAGCTTTGTACTCGGCTCTCGCTAGATTAAACAGATAACGCTTGTTGTCATTCAACTTTGACGACCAATTGAACTGTGTTTCCAGTGATGTTTTGGTAGCTGCATGGGGGCATCAGACGTAATTATAGCAGACCGCTGCGTTACAGACAGAGTCAGAGCTATTCAATATTTCATGTTTGCTTGTATGAGTGAGAACAGAAAGTTTTCGACCTTTCCAAGGCGACTTACAACTGTGCAAGTGAAAGTGTTCGTAATTGCTCCCAGAATTGATGCGGGTTTAGCGAGGGTCAGCTTCATAGTATAATAACAGCAAACAATTGCTCAGCATTGTGTACACATTACAAACTCTGGCAAGGGATTTCAACCGTCCTTGCCAATCGATTGTGCGAAAACTATTTGTGTAATCAATCATGAACAATTTATAAACATATAAGCATTGAGAACCACTAGCAACAAAAGCATGTTTAATGACTATATCTACTGTAATTTAACAAAGCAAGCATTCAGTTACATGCTCGATGGAGTTTTGATTTGCTTTCCAGTTATTTTCGGCCTCAAACCCTCGGGTGGTGTTATTTTTCAGCATTCACACACTCACTCACTAAATCACACACAGATTGAAGTCGGCAGGATTTTGTGGAGTTCCTCAGGAACTCGTTTTTGTAGCAGTGGCTCATTGTTGTGCGGCTGTAAATTGTTTTGACAGCAGGCATGATTGATTCATGCTATCTCCTCTGATCCAGACACTAAATCATGAACCTACATAAAGCTCAGCTGAGCACTGATGGAAATCTGTATCTCCATTTCCCAAAGGCGTAAAGTTCAGTAGACTTATTTCACATGACACTGCAACCCTCTAGACAGTAGCAGGCAAACAGCTAGAGTAACAATCTAACAATAGTTGGCCATTTCAAGAAGACACTTTATATAAGCTGTAAATGTATGCTTAAAAAGTTGTTGGATAAGAAACTGCAGAATTAACTACATTTTTACATTGCTAGGGTGTTCTGGGTGGTTGAATGTGGTTTTTAGGATTTTCCTCGATAAAATGATTACAATAGCTCAATCTTCTCAATATAAAGTGTTCGATATAATGTTTATGCGCTTATACAAATAATGCTGTGCATACGTGTTGCAGACCATCGCTTTGGTGCCAGTTCCAATTTGACTGATAAGCATTGCCATTTCTGTTGCACGCCAAAAGCGGAACAAAACTGAGCTTCTCGTTTGAACCCGTGCCACACGGAGCGGTTAACAGCTCAGCTCAAAACACATCGCTGTTCGAGCTAAGAGCGTATGCATTTACTCGCTGACTGCCTCAATCACGTGACCACTAAACAGCGCTGTGAGATCCTTGTGATTTAAACTAGTTTAAAGCTGGATGATTCAGCACTGACATTCTCAACAACACTGATGCAGAAAACAGGAAAAACATTGAGCTACATCGATACAGTTAGAAGGCTTTTCAATTCATAAATCACCAGTATTTCCCATGGATTCACTCTAGTAACACTAACGGAAACCATGGTATTGTGGCATAAATGTGGGATATTCATATTGAATTTTATTATATTATTAATGTAGACATTAAAGTCCCCCTGAAATCAAAATTTATGTTTTCTAGCTTTTATTGTGAATATGTTAGCCTTAAGGTTATGAATAAGCTGGTGTGTTCCAAAACAATGACAAAATCCGCATTTAGGAGATATAAGCATTCAAAACTTACAGTCTCTCACTTCCGCTAAAATGGATCACGGATTTTCATGACATCATTGCGGACTTCAGCTTCAGAGACATGATAGCACAGAGTGGATCATATCCCAGAGTTAACGCAGACCACAAAATGTATCAAACCCATTTGAATTCTGCACCGAGTGCTTTATTTTAAAGTGATATGGAGAAGATTTGGAGGAGAAACAGTTAGAGATTAGAAGGAAACTGAGGCTTTACCGAGCTCAACAATTCTGGCCGAGCTGTGATATAAACGAAACGCTATTGGCTATTTTAAAAAAGGGGAGGAGTTGTTCGATATGTCTCGCCCTGTCTTCCTGTTTTAGTTAAAATAACACAATGAAAAATGCCGTTGATGTTCCAAGGCACTTCAGTGTGTATTAAAGGTATAATGGAATATAATTACAGCATTTTTTGTTATTAAACTGTAGCAGTTTTTCTGTTTTTCATCATAAACAATAATATACATAATAAACAATATAGTTACTATTTACCATGATAGTGAGGTGCAGTGCATGGATTTACCTGTAGTTAACGTGATCTAAAATTTTACCCTATAAAATTTTACTTTATAAAAACAAGGGTGTTACCATTTTTACAGATTTACCTGTCTGGTTTCAACCACTTTCACTCAGGAGTGAAAATCTGCTAATAATAATAAACTAAGAAACTAAGAAATAAAGATTTGACATCATGATTAATTATTGATATCGACTGATATGAAAAATATTGCCCAGCCCTATATTCCAGCCAAGGGTATTCTAAAAGTAATATCACACTTCTTCTCAACAAAGCATATGTTTTAAGGTCAATTTCATGTCTGTAGCACAAATGGCGAGGGACGGGTTAAGAGGCAAAATGTAATACTTAATAAATGTTTTGAAACAAACCCCTAATGGTTGCAAACACCTTTAATTAGTTCTCCATCCTAATGTAAAAGTCCCAAGGTAGAGGCCCATTTGGCATTCATTCCTGTTCTCTCTAGGAATTTTGCAGAAACATCTGGACATACTTTGAAAAGGTTTCTCTTTTGACTTGAATACATTATATGCTGTTTCCACCAGTCGTTTGGAGAGTAAGGTCTTAGTCCTGGAGTCGCAGCAGAGGACAGAGTTGGAGGACATGAGGAAGGAGAAAGAGCGACTGCAGGACCTGGTGAAGAAACAGACAGCCGCCATTACGGCTCTGGAGAGACAGCTGAGAGCGGCCAGCAGCAACAACTCAGCCCTGCAAAGACAGCATCAGCAGCTCATGAAGTCTGTGCACACGCTTATTGGCATGGTGTCTTCTGGGACAGGTAAGAATACACACCTTTAACAAAATATACTTAAACACATCTCTACACACATACTGTCATTTTCATGTTTGCATTCGATTATCATCATAAACTGTGGGATATTAGTCGACAACAACCCAGACTGTCCATCATGCCATAGAAGTGTATGATGTCAAAGCGCATATGTGCTGTTGGTTTCTAGTAGGCCAGGTGTTTCTAGTGTTTCAAGTGTTTCTAGATTCACTTGAAAGTCATGTTATGAAAGCAAAAATGCATTTTGAATACCATTTCATGTCAATTTCAATGTTTGATTAGCTAGTTTGTGGCATCGCTGCAACATTTCACTGTCTGTGAGGAAAGAAAAACGACTCAACACCCGGTTAGAGTACGATGTAAGGCTACTTGTCTGAGAATGACGGTCATGTGTGAATCTTGGGCTTACAACAGCTTTTAAATCTGGTGGCAGATTCTTAACATGACCTGAAAGTTCTGGTTAATTAACTGTGACACTAATGATAAATCGAGCAGCCGTGATTCATGGAGAGAAAGGGGATAAGCTCTCGCTAGTGATGTCTTTGGCAGCGTGCTTTCATGTCTTGGATGAAGTTCACATGCGTCACAACACACACTGATAAGCTAAATCAAGACTGCAGCATTTTATATGGACAGAAGACATGTCAGTTTATAAATGTCTGTGTGGAGGTTCACTCGAAGAACCAATTTATTTTTAAAATAAACTCTCTCTCAGATGAACAAACACATTGTGTTTAATGTTTAAATGACTCATCCCAAAACTAGACCACTATGGACTTTCTATTTGAAAAGTTGAGGACGTGTAACGAGTATAAATCTTGTTTTTTTGACAAGAGAAACCACATCGTTTTGTTGTCTCACACTATGTGGCTAATTCACAAAACAACTTAACATGATGTTTCAACACAAAAACCTGCATCATACTGTATGACTACTAATCATCAGCAGTTCAACTTGACCAGGCGCTAAATGTGCTAAATGTGCTGATTGAGTTTTTTCATATTTTATTTTATTTCCGTCAACATAAGTGCAAAACACAAAATTGAAAGAACTGAATGTTCACCCATAAATTAAAATTCTGTCATCATTTACTCACCCTCAAGTTGTTCTAAACCTGTTTGAGTTCCTATGTTCTGTTGAACACAAAAGAAGATTTTGAAGAATGTGGGTAACTAAACAGCTGCTGGTCCCCATTGAATTCCATAGTATGAAAAAAATACTGTGGAAGTCAATGGGGACCAGAAACTGTTTGGTTACCCACATTCTTCAAAATATCTTCTTTTGTGTTCAACAGAACAAAGAAACTCATACAGGTTTGGAACAACTTGAGGGTGAGTAAATTATGAAAGAATATTAATTTTTGGGTGAACTATCCCTTTAAATATGTTTAGTTAACAATAATAACACTGAAAACAGCTTTATGAATCACAACAGTACAGTAAATATTTTAGTTTATTATACAATGTACAGATGACACATGCTGGATGTACACAAGAGTATCACATCTAGAGTTAACAGCTATGCCACAGTGGCCTTTTCTTGGGTGATTAGCCTATCTTTCTTACCTTCAAATCAAATTCTGAACCCCAGTGTCATTATATTTTTCCTTTACAGGCTTCTCACCAAACGAGCAGCGCTTCCGAGACTGTGCCGAGGCCTATAAATCTGGTCACAACACCAGTGGAGTCTACCACATTTACATCGGAGACATGACGGAGCCAACCAAGGTGTGGGATGCGTTCTTTCACAAGTATGGTGAATCAGTGTGATATATCTTGGCTGTGACATACAGAACGAGGAATGGCGCAAATGTAAGAGAGTGAGACTGAGATGTATCATATGCTTCTGACAGGTCTTTTGTGATATGGTGACAAGTGGAGGTGGCTGGACAGTATTCCAGCGCAGAGCTAATGGAAGTGTGAACTTCCAGAAAGGCTGGAAAGAATACAAACTGGTGAGTGGACATAAAGCCAAAAATCACATAAAGTTTACATGTGAACGTGAAAGACTGTCGAGCAACCACCCAGAACACTGTAGCATCATGCCATCGTACTGACAAATGTTGCTCATTACATTTGTAGACAATGATGAAAATCTTTATTGATTATGTTTAAACAAAATGATGACATTTAAGAAATGTTTTTCTGGGAAGACTTTATTAAAAGCTTGACATAATTCTGATGACAGACTCAAAAACTGGCCAAAGCACAGTGAAGCACTGAGTCTAAAATTGTACGTGACAGATTGGCGCCATTGGCAGTAGATGAAATGTTTGGTACATTGTGTATTTAATAGCAGCACATTTTGCTGATATTTTAAGTGCTTAAATATGCTGAAATGGATTCAAAACTGGCAGAACTCTGTGAAACCGCAGCAGTGGAAATCAATACTGCAATTTTCTACCTTTATTGTTAATCTTGTGCCAGATGACCTTTATTTAAATAGCTGAAAAGGATAAGTCCCTTTTCTGGGAAGCAAGAAATAATAAAAGACTGACAGTGTACCGACTTATTTCAAGAAAACAAAACTGCCAACTTGCGTCTAATGCTGTTTGATTCAAAGTTGGATATGCGATATTACTACTTGATATCTAACCATAAAGTGCTGTCCAATGATAAGAAGATGAAGTACAAAGAAGATCGCAACAGAGATGATCATTTACTTTGTTTTGCACAAGAAACTTAGACTCTTTGATGCATGTTATTTGCTTAAAGTGTTTATCATTAACTATACACCGATCAGGCGTAACATTATGACCACCTTCCTAATATTTTGTTGGTCCCCCTTTTTGCTGCCAAAACAGCCCTGACCCGTAGTGCATCCTGGTGCCATGTGTTCCTTAGGTAAGAGACACACACGCACCTGGCCATCCACGTGATGTAAAAGAAAATGTGATTCATCAGACCAGGCCACCTTCTTCCATTGCTCCGTGGTCCAGTTCTGATGCTCCACGTGCAGTTTTGGAGATGCTCTGACCCAGTGGTCAAGCCATCACAATTTGGCCCTTGTCAAACTCGCTCAAATCCTTACGCTTGCCCATTTTTCCTTCTTCTAACACATCAACTTTAAGGACAAAATGTTTACTTGCTGCCTAATATATCCCACCCACTAACGGGTGCCGTGATGAAGAGATAATCAATGTTATTCACTTCACCTGTCAGTGGTCATAATATTATGCCTGATCGGTGTATACAATCTTATGTTGGAAAATTTCCACTTAACTTCAAATGCAGTTTTATTGCTTTCCCAAATAGGAAGTTTGAAATCCCAACTTTACAAGATGAATAGAACGCAGCATAAGTTTCATTATATGTTGTTCTTACAGGGATTTGGTGATCCTAGTGGAGAGCACTGGTTGGGTAATGAAGCCGTTCACCTGATCACCAGTCAAGCCCAGTACTCCCTCCGAGTGGAACTTAAGGACTGGGAGGAGAACAGGTGCCTATGCACTGTATGACAAATTTCAGCTGGCCAGTGAAAAACAGCAGTACAGGTATCACCTAAATACTGTAACAATTAACATTAGTTTTAGGAGATATTTTAGATTACATCACTTAAAAGTTTTTCTCTTTCTCCAGACTCTCAATAGGGAGCTACAGCGGAACATCAGGACAGCAAAGTAGCTTAGCAGCAAACGGCACAGGCTTCAGCACTCGTGACGCTGACAATGATAAGTGCGTTTGCAAGTGCGCCCTCATGATGACCGGAGGTGAGCTACTGCACATTATCTTATTCAAAAACAGAGATTTAAAATATTAAATATGAAAAGCATTATTAAATGCACTGATGCAATATTGCGAAGTTCTTAAAGAAAAGTAGATAATGTGACCACATTTAACCAGCTATTTTTTTCAATGAATAATGGTACAGCATAAAAAACATAGCTTTTTTTTTATTAATATTGCATTGTATTCGAAGTAATAATGGGCTACACGTGTTTTAGGAAAGTCTGACTAATTTTAGTCATTTGGTTCGTTCAGACATTTCATTTAAATTAAGTCATTAAAAAACGATTTGAAGTTTGATTTATCAATTCATTTGATTCCCCCATTTTACGTCTTAATACTTTAATATTTATTGCAATAATTTTGCAAAATAATACATTTAACCAAAAACTGCTGTTTACATGGATATTTAGTATCTGTTTTAGTTCGAGACGCATTACTACCTTAGGTGTGCATTATTTTCTAATAATTCAATGTACTGGAGTCAATTATTCCGCTTATACTACAGTTATCACACCTCAAGACATTGTTCAGATGTTGTATTTCAAGACATTTGTCAGGTTTTTGTCCTTAAAACGCTCTTGAGTGTAGGATTAATTTCTTACGCATCTCATCCCATGCCTTTGTTGCTAATTCCAAAACGTCATTATAGAACTAGTAACGGAGGCTTAAGCCATTGATAGCAGACTAATACAGTTATTAACGCAGTTATGAGAGAGAGAGATTAAGCGTGTGTGAATTACCCGAGTCTGTGCTTCAAGAACAGTGGCGTTATTACCTCGCTAGTGAGAAATGTCACTGTTTTACTGATAAAATCATCAGAGCATTTCTGTGCGTGTGTTTTTCCATACTAATTTGGAAATAATTTGCTGTTTTTATCTTGTTGTTTACTATATTTATTTGCGTGGTCAATGTCAATGTGGGTTTTGGTTCTTTTGCTGTTGTAGGCTGTAAGGACCTTTGAAATAACTGAAATCATTTGGCGATGTGATATGGAACTGTAATGCGGTCAAGACCTGCCTGGAACTACTTTAGCCGCCCGTTTCCCTGAAAATAATTGCACACCTTAGAACATTGGTCAACCAATAAGATTCAAGCATTCAACAGCCCTGTAGTATAAATCAAAAGAAAGAACAGAGCCTCTGTTTTTAAACAACAATAAAAAAATATATATATATTTTATTCTAGCTTCATGCATTCTTTTTTATCAACACTTAAAGGGTTAGTTCACCCAAAAATGAAAATAATGTCATTAATTACTCACCCTCATGTCGTTCTACACCCGTAAGACCTTCGTTCATCTTCGGAACACAAATTAAGATATTTTGATTAAATCCGATGGCTCAGTGAGGCCTCCATTCACAGCAATGGTACTTCCTTTCTCAAGATCCATAAAGGTACTAAAAACATATTTAAAACAGTTCATGTGAGTTCAGTGGTTCTACCTTAATATTATAAAGTGACAAGAATACTTTTTGTGCACCAAAAAAAAAAAAGACTTTTCAACAATATAGTGATGGGCCGAGTTCAAAACGCTGCTTCGGAGCTTTACGAATCGAATCAGTGACTCAGATCTCCTATCAAACGGCTAAACTGCTGAAATCACGTGACTTTGGCGCTCCGAATCACTGATTCGATTCGTAAAGCTCAGAAGCAGTGTTTTGAAATCGGCCCATCACTATATTGTTGAAAAGTCGTTATTTTGGAGAACAAAAAGTATTCTCGTCGTTTTATAATATTAAGGGCGAACTATTGAACTCGCATTAACTGTTTTAAATATGTTTTTAGTACCTTTATGGATCTTGAGAGAGGAAATACCATTGCTGTGAATGCAGGCCTCACTGAACCATCAGATTTAATCAAAAATATCTTAATTTGTGTTCTGAAGATGAACGAAGGTCTTACGGGTGTAGAACGACATGACGGTGAGTAATAAATGACATTATTTTCATTTTTGGGTGAACTAACCCTTTAAATGCGAGTAAGCAACTTTTCGAACAAAAAGCTGAGAAAATCGTGTTTTTGTCAAAGACGCTGGCTGTGTCTGAAATCGCTTACTCTCTTGAGTAGGTACTATTTTGAAAAAGGATTTACTTCCTGACCTACCAGCGTCGGTTGCGTCGCATCACTGCCATTCGCAAATCCTCTCCCATGGCCTCATGGGATAGTAAAATGTTTATCATATGCTGTGCACTCCAGAATCTCACCAGAAGTAGTAGGTCATCCGGGTACTTTTTGCCTACTCTTTTATGAGTGTTGTGAATTCTATACTTCTTTTGTCACTTACTAGGAAAGTATGCGATTTCAGGTGCAGCCTTTGTCTGAATCAGATTCAGAACGATGATCAAAACATAGATCGAGTAGATGGAGTCATCAACACCCCCAAAGCTTCAGTCAAATAGCTCTTTGTGGGTTTGACATTTTTCTCAGTAACTTTAGGCAGTTTTGATTTATATGCTGCTGAATGTTTGATGATCACGTTAGCTTACTTATGTGTAAACAACTTCTGGTTTACGCAGATCTTCTTCTTTCCCTGAAAAACTCATCAGTGGTGGGGAAAGAGTTAATTTTCATTCATCCCACTGATGAAAACATCACCAGAATTGGAACAAAGACCTTGATCTTAGATTATAAACGGTCATTTGACTTAAAATACTTGTTACATAAAGACTAATCTGATTGTAGATGGGCACTCACCAGCGCTTATTGAACGTAAGCCATCTACATTCATATCCTCTCACTCACATTTCTTCAATTGTGGCCTGGATCTGAAGCCGAAACAGTCACGCAAAATCCCTCTGATCCTCTGCTAATCGAAGAAAACGCAACCCCGTCGCGGAATTATGTAAAACACGTCCAGAGTTCAGACCTGCTTTCAGCGCCCGCTATCCAAACAATTTACTTTATGGCTGCACTCGACTGCAGATCCCACACCTCTGGGCTCCAAGATAAACAGCTTTTTAATAGCGTGCATTGCGATTGATTTTGAAAGTTGTTGGAGTTAATTACGGTCGAACCGGCTGGAGACCTTCGAGTGCCCTGTATGTTTGCATTTCAAATGGTAATCAAAAGATCGAAAGATGGATCCATCTGTGCTGACCGTCCAAACTAAACATGCGTTGAGGGAGGTGATACTGATTTAATCAGGGTTAGATAGACGGTGTCCTCTAAGAAGAGTGAAAGTCTGTTTTTTATTGAAGAATCACAGTTTGCTTTGACAGGTCTTGCTGAGACATCGACCGCACAGTGGGAATAACATACTCTTTGAAACACTGACAGACTGCAGAGAGAAAAATAAAAAGATGTAATATAGAGGAGAGAGATGGGTCAAAGGGTTTGGTTGTTTTGAGGAGATGTAATTTTTAAACCTGTCATTATTTGCTCACCCTCATGTCATTCCAAACCCGTATGACTTTCTTTCTTCTGTGGAATGCAAAATAAAATATTTTGTATAATCTCCAGGTTGCTTTTTTTATTCAGCGTTTTGTAAGTCTGTCAAGCTCCAAAAAGGGGCAAAAAGCAGCTTTAAAGTACTATAAAAATATTCCGTACAAATCATGCATTATATTCCTAAGATTTCTGAAGACATATGATTTATGTGAAAAATATAACAACATTTAGGCTTAGTTTTTAAATACTAAACAATTATAAACTTTATAAGCACTTTTTTAACAAAATTCACAGAAGAATTACCTGAAGAATTAAACATAGATGTAAAATCAAGACTGATATTTTAGTATTTTTTATATACTATTAAAGTTTTTATTAAGATTTTTAATTAGATTTTAGTAATTTTGCTATGTGCTTATGAGATTTTATTAGTGTTTTTAAATTATTACCATTTAGGTTTCATATATTTCACTTTTAGTTTTTATTTATTTCCAGTTAGTAATTTTAGTGCTACAACTTAAACTTGCCACGCTCTAAAAAATGCTGGGTTAAAAACAACCCAAGTTGGGTTAAATATGAACAAACCCAGCGGTTGGGTTAAATGTTTGACCAACCTGCTGGGTAGATTAATTTTTAATCATTGGTTGAGTTAAATAAAACTACCCAGCAGGTTGGGCAAACATTTAACCCAACCACTGGGTTAAAACAACCCATTTGCTAGGTTTGTCCATTTTCAACCCAACTTGTGTTGTTTTTAACCCACCATTTTTTAGAGTGTAATCAAGACCTGTGAGCATTAAATTTTAAAATATTATAAATTTGTTTAAAGTATCTCAATCTCTTCTCACTTGTCATTCATTCAGGCTGGTGGTTTGATGCTTGCGGTCTGTCCAACCTTAATGGAATCTACTACACCGTGGGTCACAACATCCGCAAGCTCAATGGCATTAAGTGGCATCACTTCCGAGGACCCAGCTATTCGCTCCAGTCCACTTCAATGATGATCCGACCAGCTGATTTCTGACGTGAATGAAGCTTGTCATGTTGTCTGAATGACAGGACTTCAAGCAGCTTGCTTTAGGACATAAAAGCAACGAGGTAGAGACAGATAAAGATGTCATTTAATGGATGAATGGTGAAGAATGGAGCTGGAGCGGATAAAAAAGCGATCGGACTGAAAATTCAGCTTCATTCCAAAAATCTTTTTACACATGCAAACATGCTTCACCTTCACAGCTGAATTCATGTGTCGCTCATAACCCAAAACATTCTCAATGATGGCCATGGCGACTTTCGTTGTACTCTCATGGAACATTGTTTGTGGCATGAAAAAATTCCAAAGGAATACCTTTCGAACTTTACGAGACTAAAGGCTCACGAGCCTCACTAGATTCCAGAACTGTTCTGGATGTTCCAGAGGAATATCAGAGGCTCCTTCATGTCTGAGAGGTTTTATACTATTTTGTAAAAGATAATAGCTGTTAACTACTTAGCGAGGTAGTTGACTAAGTAGATACACTACTGTTGAAAAGTTTGGGGTTGGTAAGAATTTTTTTTTTTTAAAGAAAATGCTCACTAGGGCTGCATTTATTTGATAAACAATGTAATAAAATAGCAATATTTTGAAATATTATTTCAATTTTAAATAGCTGTTTTCTATTTGAATGTCATTTAAAATATAATTTATTCCTTGTGATGCAAAGCTGAATTTTCAGCATAATTTACTCCAGTCTTCAGTGTCACATGATCCTTCAGAAATCATTCTAATATGCTGATTTGCTGCTCAAGAAACATTTATTATTATTATCAATGTTGAAAACAGTTGTGCTGCTTAATATTTTTGTGGAAACCATGATACTATTTTTTTTTTTTTTTCAGGATTCTTTGATAAATAAAAAAGTTCAAAAGAACTGCATTTATTTGAATATGTATATATTATTGACCCCAAACTTTTGAACTGTAATGTAGCTAACTAGCAAGACAACTAGTCAGATAGATAGAGACATTGCATCATTTTGTGTGTATTTTTAATAACTGGATATTTTATATATTTTGCATCTTTCTTTTTTAAGTGCTCATTAGGCCCGAAACGTTCTCTACACAGGTATGTGAACACAAACGCTTCTAGCTGCACAAGCTTTGGCCGTCGTTACATTCTGAAATGTGTTAGAACACAATTTAATATGCATCACATTCTTAGCATTGCTGTAAGGGGCACTTTAGTGGGCATTAGCTTAAACGGCCTTGCTTACTGTCTTGGCAGAGCAACAGTTTAAAGAAAATCTTGCTTGGCAAGTTATTTGTATTTGGCATGATTTGAAGGTAACTCTAATGCCCTCTTGAGTACAGAGGTTTGTTTAAAGCAATGCAAAATCAATGTGTTGCATTTGTGTAATTACATAAAGGGTGTTGTTGTACCCATGCGATTTTTATGTTTTATTTGTAAGAGAAAGATACTATATTTTGTTTACTGGTGTTCCATGTAACCTGATGTTCCCATTTGAAAAATATATCATTTTTTTTTAGGAGGATGCACTTTAAGGAGCTCAGTACGAGGATCGTGGTTAGACAGCAGATACGCTGATAGAAGTTGACTGTTCCTACAACTGTACAATATGAACAATGCTATTAGTTGCTGCTGTGGTATATACATGAATACATTCTGAGCATAACCCTTTCAACATGCATTATTACCTTCTGACCATGAACCTTTCATCACATATCATTGCTGTTTGATAATAAACCCTTCAGATCAGTTCTGGAGTCAAACTGGATAACAGCTTTTCAACAGGTCCAGGTTTATTTTACTCTCCTGAACAAGAAGTTGAAGACGCCAAAGGCTTTCCTGTCTTTTTGTGGTTCAGACTTCCTAGTTCATAGTGTTTTTATTTAACTAAAATTCCATTTTTCTGCCAAGAACAGCAGGAGCATATGAAAGACATTCCCCCTTGATCACTCTTTATTCGCTTTGTAAAAATGTCAATTTGTCATGTCATATTAATTCTTTTTTGTTTCGTTTTGTTTTAAGAGGTCTACATGAGCAATAAAGTGCTTCTTATATATCTTTGGTGCATTTTTTGGTCACATGTATCAATCAGTTTCATACTGTATTAGATGATCTAACATTTCGCTGAAGTCAGTGGTAACATCATGCATGATATTTATACTATATTTAAAGAATTTCATTGATTGATCTTTAGGCTATGTTCACACTGTACATTTTTTGGACTGACAACCGCAGGTGTGAGAGTCTCGAAGTGTCCCGTTCACACAGTTCTCGAATACTGTCTGTATGAACATGCAACTTATTCTCTTATCAGTAACCATAGAGACAGTGACCAATATGATATCAAAGTCTTATCACTTTTGACACGACAAGAGTCCAACTGAGTCGCGAGTTTATCCGTCAAATCTTCATTAACCGACATAAGTTTCGATGTAAACAACACGCGCTAGCCGGACACATTTAACCGTTGCACTGGCGTCTCGCGCATCAAGGCATTTGAGTCGCGCATAGAGCACAAAACAAACGGGAGCCGCTCCGGTGGATAACAGTGACTGGATCCAGAACCTTCAGATGACACACAGCTCATATCTCCATTGCTGTAAGTTACTGAAAGTGAAACCACACACGAAACCCCTTTTTTAACCCCTTGAACGTAACCGTGTTAAATACAGCAGGACTGACAACGTAGGCTATTCTGTTGCTGTGTGAACCTGGCCTAATAATCATGCTGCATAGAGGTGCTGATTGCATTATAATGGCGTGACAAAAACGTGTCAAATGTCAAACCCTTCACTAATGAGCTCCTTTTACACTTCTAAGAGCCTCCAAAAAGAATCGGGAAACAGTAAATCATCTATGAAATATTAGAGAATTATATATGGTGCTTGCACATAAGTTTGTCATAATACAAGGCTACTTCAAAATGGCGGTCGATGAAGAAAGATGCTTTTTGGAAACAAATGGTGCAGTTACAACATCTGCCAGCGGGGCAGACTGAGCCACGCTAACCAGGAGAATGTCTATAGCCTATATATTTTTTTTTTTTTACATTTTTAAAAATTATTTATAGGATTTTAACGCATTTATATAACACGAGTAGAGAGAATATGATTCTTCTTGTGAGCACATGCACAAACCCTTGCACTAGTGTTCTAGTCAAGACCACCTAAACCGAGAACAAGACCAATGTGTGCTGAGACCAAAACCATGGCAGGGCGAGACCGAGTCAAGACCAAGACCAGACCAGCACTCTTTAAATTCATCGAAAAGATCCACATTTACTGCCTGAGTGATGTCTTATATTTAATCAATAGGTACAATTAGAATAATAAGACACCATATAGAGCTGTTACCAATCAAATGAAATCACTAACAACAAAAATCAGATGTGGCACAAGTTGCATCTAAATTGATACAATTACAACTGCATAAATAATGTTGAGATTGTTGTTTTAAAAATAACAGTTTAGTATCTATTGAATGTTTGTAATTCAATATCACGTTTTCAATCATATGTTATTTTAATATAAAAATCAAGTACTTTTTTGCAATAATACCTTGAATTTTGTGGGCATTTGTATTCGTTTTGATGACCTTTTTGGCACAATGCCTCATTGAATTCTGACCTGGCACAACAAAAGCAATCAAATTAGAAGTTATTGATTGCATTTGAAGCAGGAACTTTTATATCCAATTGCAGTAAGGATGTTCACAAATAAATCAGACAATGCACCGGCAATTTAGTGATATTCCCGCAGATGTTGTGGTCTTGATTGGTCTTGAATTAAAATCCTGAGTCCTCTTAGTCTAAGTACAAATGCGGTCGAGATTCAAGAGACCAAGGCCTTCAAAAAATGGTCTCGAGACACTACCTTGCACTACAACTATGATCTGTTATGTGTTTCCATTGCGCTGTTTTGTGGTGATGATGTAATCGAAAACAAAAAACAATAAATAAAAGCAAATTTAAGATGTTTGGTCACCTGTGCACAAGATATGTAAGATGCTTGAGACAAAGCTTAATAGATGTACATACCACAAAAAGTACCTAGAAAGCATCCAAACAGAAGCCTATAGAAATTCTGTTCAATTCAAAAAGATAGGATCAATCAAAGATAGGAAATGTTAGACTAGTCAACCTTGCCAACACCATTCAGCAAAAATGGTTCTTGTTTTCATGAGCAGTTATTCTCTAGCTCCATCTGCTGACCAGCCCAGTCACATCAACTCTGTGATATCAATTTACCATGACATATGCCACATCAAAAGACTCAGGACCACAGCATGAACTCTGGTTATTCTAAATGTTTATGAAATATGTATCTATATCTATACCAGTTTCAGCAGGTTTGCAGGTCTGGTTGAAGACTGTGGGTTGTACATATAGGTCAGAGCAGTACTGCATGTCAAATGAATTTGGCTCTTTTATATCATTCACCCTCTCTTGTTCCTTCTCTCTCTCCTTCTCACCCTCCCTTCCTCCTCCGACCTCTATTCTGTCTCTTTTTTTGCTCTGCCCCTCCAGCTTTTGTTCCTCTGCAGAAGCTAGAGGGAAATCTAGGTTATAATGTCTACACAACAGAAAATTATCTTAGGTTATTGCATTTCTGTTTGACTAATCTTTATAATACATATATTTAACAAGATACTAAGACAGGATACCAAAAGATCATATCATTTTGAAGTGCCATAATGATGTTCTTTAAAAATCAGAAGGTCAGACTTCACCAGTAGGGGGCAGATGGTGACAGTGGTTTATTAGAATGGTGAAATGACCAAAGATTACCAGGGTCACTGATGTTGTGCAGTACGTTTTCATTTTCCCATCGTATGTCTTAACAAATTGCATAAAATATGCATAAACATACAAATATTAAAGATTGAAATCATGTATCACAATTAAGTGAGCATAGATGTGAGTTTTAAATAACTGTGCTGGTTTGAGCAGATAGCCTACTGTAATTTTGTCATAGTTGCATTTCTAACATGAAAAGCTGACTATTTATTGAGAAATATTTCAATATTTCCAATATAATAGACGTTTCTTCATTTGTTTCTCTCTTTACTCAAACTGTTTCAAGCAAAAACATTGCTTTAATCGCTAATCATTCAAATTATATCACTTTCCATCCTGGTTGTCTCTTTTGTAATATCCCTTTAAATTACAAAAAGCTGTTTCCTAATGACATCATCCTCCAGGAAGTGACATCATTTTGGAGGGAAAACAACAGTGCAAACATTAGTAGGTATTAGTGGTTTGATTTGATGAGTTCTGTGATGTTTTGTGGTATTTGTCTCACTCTAATATATATCATGGTGTCTGATAAAATTACAGAAATCAGCTTGATAATTTCAAAGTTAACTTTCAGTCCGCAAATGTTCTTGATATTGTGTAAATAAGCAAGTTATGATTGATAAAGCTTGATCAGAGTGTACAATACTTTTAAAAATGTACAGTAAAGCACTTACAATTCACATCTCTTGAAAAGAAAGGTTCCATAATTGGTTTTTAGCAGATATTTGTTTCCCCAAAAAGCATTTCAGTAAATAATACTTAAAATAAACATTTTATTTTCTTCATGTGAAGAACATCTTAATAATCTAAAGAACCTTTTCCACTATAAAGAAACGTTTGTGGAATGGAAAGGTTAAATGGATGTTAAAGGATCTTCATGGAACCATCAATGCCAATAAAGAACCTTTGTTTTTAAGAGTATATGGTAGTGGGTTTGAGCAATTCAGATATGTACTTGTTAAAATGCTTATATTAATTCTTCAATGCAAATTGAGTTATGCGAGCTGTAAAGTTTACATGGTCATAATGGGGTTAAAATATTGCATGTAACTTTGGATTCATAAAGAAGGTTAATTATCAGTCTCATGTCAAATACGTGTTTGTTTGACTTTAGCGTGAAACAGAACCATATATTGTAAACAGAACCATACTTGTTTGACGTGCGAGAACCAATGAGGTTCATTCTTGTGTGTTATGCATCACGTTTGAGCTTCCGCAAGAGCCAATGAGGTTTGTTCTCGCGTGTCAAAGCAAGTAGAGTTGAGCTTCTGTTTATGTTCACTGATCAATGTTTATATGTGAATAAATACCTAAATTCAATCTGTCCATTATATTAGGTGATCAAGTCTCTTTAGAAAATGTGGCCTAACGATTAGTTTTACTATCTCTTTATGAACTTTTTGAAGCGTCAAAGTGGTAGTTATGTGGCTGTCTGTGGAGGGACAGAAAGCTCTCAGATTTTATTAAAAATATCTTAATTTGTGTTTTGAAGATGAAAGAAATTCTTATGGGTTTGGAACGACATGAGGGTGAGTAAATGATGACTATTTCCACCCATTATTTTCATTTTCATTTTTAGGTGGACTATTCCTTTAACCTTAATTTAGTCAGGTAGTAACTAGGAAGTGAACGTAAGCACAATTCACCCTGGGCACCTTGTCACTGATGTCCCATGTGCCATTAACATGGAAAATTGCCTGCAATGTTGGCATGCTAAACACTTTTCCAAAACAGTGGTTGGTAATGCAGCTGTCCCGTCCCATCATTCTTAAAGCAGGGGGTCTGTACATGCACTCGGCTTTAGCTATTCTAGATTGATCGTAAACATTCTAGCTCAGGGGAGGCTGAGGATACCGAGACTATGGTGCTGTTTGAATCTATTTTTGTGTAGTTTAATGTATCACGGCTGCTTTGATGTTAGTCTGTTTTCATGCATTCTTACATACTTGCTGATGCATAATTTTAGAACTGGATAATGAAGTCTTTTATACTGTCTGCTTATGTAAGTGCATTCATTCTAGTATTTAACATGTTGTACATATATTTATCCTTCTTGCAGTATAATGTCAGACATATAAGAGTAAAAAAAATGGCAATTTTACTGGCTAAAAATACCCTCATCTTTTTATTTTACTTAGACATGATAATATGTTTAATGCCATGGTATTCTTTGAAGTACCATGGTTTAAGCATATTTTTTTATTATTATTATTTTGAGATATATATATATATATATATATATATATAATGAAATTCATGCACCATGGTTTATATGGAAAAACATGATACAATGGAAGTACCATACTATTTTAAGTGAAGTTTCTTATAAATGGATGTTATTGGACCATCAGAGTGTATTTAGAAATGTGATGTCACTCTATCATCAATAACTTATTAGCACTTCACCACTGACAAACTGATTCATTAGGGTTGAATTATACATGAACCATATCAGATGAATGTCATAATGAAAATGTTGGATATCTCACTATTTTTAATATATTTTTGCCAATATCTACATTCCTTTTCTTCATATTTCTTCAGAATTGAATAGGAAAGTATGAATTGTTTGCTAATGAATATATATGACGTGTTAGGGTGAATAAATGGATGGTAGTATTTAAATAGCGCTGATGTTCATGTGTGACATCAAAACCACATGACAGTGACAGAATGATGTTTACATTACTGAGATGTATTTGTGTATTATCTATATTTGCCTTTGTCAACAATGAGGCAAAGAAACGTGTGTCCAAGCTGGTTTATTTGCTTTTACATGGATCAGCATAATGGCTGGCTGTTCATTTGAAACACCGTGTACTTGGTAATGTTAATAACCTTGCCTTGGCACATACTGTTTGATAATGAAAATAGCACAGTAGAGCACACATATAATTAAACTGTATGATGAATTAAACATATGTTATGGACTTTTTAAAAAAAACATTAATTCACACTGTGCTGCTGTATGTTTCTATTAGTGTTTGTACGTCGTATTAGGCAATACTAGACATGACACTGTTTTTAAATTTAGCATTTGTCCCCCTCACCTTTCATTACATGTTTCCAGTCTGCTGTCCAAGAGGTTATAAAGTAAATATACGCAGGGGCTATTACAGGCAAATCGATAAATCATTCAAATTATGCGGAGGCCTCTCAAGGGGTGACGTGACTGACTCACACTGTGTCTAACACAAACACAGACCCTGTGATCTCACATGCAGGTGAATCTCACGTCTGTCAAGAACATGTGTGATCAAAAGAAAGAAATAAGAATATATATTACATAAAGAAAATAAAGCCTATTTTTAGGACAATATGTTTTTTTTATGCATTGTGAAATTCTCATTACCTTCTGCAAAAATATTTCATAGTCATTACTGTAATGCAAAAGAGAGAGATTGTTTAGACCATATATTATTCGTACAATTCAGCATGCCTTTAAATGCGTAGTAGTTTGTTTTATTTTAGTATATCTGTGTGTGTAAGCTACATGATTGCATAATTTTAACTGTGTGCAATGCACTATAGACATTTTTCCATTTCTGCTTTCATTTCACAGCTCAGGATAGTCAATGGTGATGGGTTTGGGACTGCATTTGTTCTTATGGTGCCATCAACCAATCAGCATTGTCCATGAAAATACGACAGCATGCAGATCATAGATGTTGGAGGATGTATGGGGCAGCCGAGGAGCTGTAGTTGACATTAGGAATTCTGACAGGTATCTTTCTCCTGGTATTACAGACCTCCTTGGTACAAACTGGTATATGCTTGATTATACGGGTTTGAACTTTGTTTTGCATTTGCAGTTTTTAATTAACAATTGCAGAAGGAGAAAAAGGTCTTTTATGGCTAGAAAATATACTTTATGCAAAAACTTGACCAGTGTGGCGTAACAAACCTCCATCCTCAAGGGGGCGATAGAGGTACCTTCAGATGTCTGTGCAGTTAAACTGTATGTGTTGTTCCCCAAGCAAGCTGCACAAGTCCTGAAAAGTGAAGCCAAATGCGTCTCGATTGCCCCCAGGTGGTTGGTCCCAGTATAGGTCATAAACCCCACCCTCTCCATGTAACGTAATGGGACGTGAGACAAGCTAAACAATTAAATTACACTTCAGATAATTTTTTTTCAAAGATGGTTTCTGTCATGCTGATGTAAGTTCAAGCCTTCGTTTTTTTTTTTTTTTTAATAAGTTAGTTATTTGATGCTATAAAAACGGCGGTGTGACGTCATAATTGACAGCTTCTCTGAGAGAAGTAGTCACTGAGGCACTAACAGACTTTTTTTCAGGATTTTCGGGAGGAGATTGGAGCTTAAACTTTAATTTCTACATTTCCAGAACAGTTTATTTCACACCGACATAATGAGTTGTTCTGCAGTAAACTGTAATAACCGATTCTGCGGGAGTGTGGGCGGGGACTTGATAGTGTGTGACTCCACTTCATGCTCTAGTTGCATACTAGTATACAACTGAAGCTATAGGTTGTGAAATCAAGCATTCCTCATTTTTATTGTTTTTAGTTGGCTTATGTACTAGCATAGCATTTTAGCCTGATTAGCCTGCTAGCTTAGCTTATATTATATTAGGTATGTTTTTTGCCATATAGTTCAAAATTACATGTTTCAGATTAATGATGTTTGTGTGTACTTAGCATGACAATTAGTTTATTAAAAATGTATAATAGTAATATTATATACCATACCACATTGCTATTATTGTGCAAAATGAATATTAAATTACTTTTACAGAACATAGTATGTTGCAACAATCCTTATCCTTATATAAAAAAATACATTTTTAGGCATGGTTGTGTTTCCAGATTGTTTTATTATGCAATACATAGGCATTCATTTTATATTTCGAGCATGTTGTTTGTGCACTTAATGTAATAAACATCGTACAGTAGTGAAATAGGTTATAAAGGAGACCCGATTCCTGGGGGGACTCGATTTCTCATGACAGCGGCTTCACTTTTCTACAATGGAAGAGAGTGGAGGTACATCGTCCATATTTTTTTTTTTTTACAGTCTATGGTTGTTCCAGATTCGTTCAGGAAAATTAAAATGACAATGTATAAAATGCAGCATGATATTAGATGCGGTCCATCAAAAAAAACAAATTATTTGTAGCGCTTTCCTGCAGATTGCTTTTGATCAGTACATTGTGACAGGCTGCAGATTTTATGGAAGAGAATTAGTTTAGTTTTGCATAGGAAGAAATGGTTGTGAAAGGCAAAATCTGTTTGTAAAAGAAAAATCACATGCGTGATAATCTGTCAAATCTCATCAGACGTGTTCAACAAAGCACAATCAGTGACTTCAGTGTGCATGCGGTCGGGGGTCGCGACACGCTCCCGAAGCAGACCTGATTGCATCTATTGATATGAGAAAGAACACGAGAAAGAAAAGCAGTAGACAAAAAAACGGAATCAAGATTCAGAATGAGAAGGGGGAAGATGGGGAGGTGAGAAGGAAAAATTGAGAGGGAGGGTTTATTTTAGAGCATGTTCACGTCTTGAACAGGTGCTGCTGCGTGCTGAGAGTGTCTGAGGACAGTTTGAGTATCTGATCTGAGTCATACACAGATATGACTCACAAACCACACCAGTCCTTATCAACACACATAGAAAGAAAGAGAGAGAGAGAGAGGAGGGACGTCTGGGTGTCTTTTAACACCTTTTGCAGTACCTGGTGACAGTCTCTTATGTAAGCTTTGTATTTTTGGTTTAATTCAGACTCATTGGATGGCTAAATTAGGTGGGCCATGTGGTAAAATGGCATCTACTTCTAGAGCGCTCTGAGAATGCTGAAGCTCTTTTAAGAATATAACTGTAGATCCAAGCGCCAAGCCTTACAAAATGTTCAGTGTTACAGTAATGGTATCAGATGGTAACATCTACTTTGGACTGACATATTTCATACAGTAGCATTTTAATATTTCTGCTCCTCTGAGAAATTTGTTTTATTCTGTTGATTCCTTTGTTAAAGGTAGGGTAGGCAGGCAATTTCGAAGAGGCTAGCTTTGAAAGCATAAGATCCCACCCTCCCTTCAGAGCGCTCTCCAAAACCACGCCTCCTCCAAAAGACAGACAGAGTCTGCAAAGCGTCACGAGAGACGGCGTTAAATCACCTCGTCTCAAAGCACATAACATTACAATAATAATGAATGTAAACAACTTACAGAGCTCTTACTTGTACCACCTGACTGCTGCAGATTCATTTCGGCGTTGATAGTGTTGACATGGAAATACGTATGTTGACAGGACATTTTATCATTCAGACCGAATGCAATGACTGGATGAAATTCTTTTGGTAATGAGACTTCCACAGAATATATATGTACATTTTCTATTAGTCTATTATTGATTCCTATCAGGATGTATTTCAAAGAATACCATGGTATTAACATGGTTAATACCATAATGTTCTTTTATACTTTTTTTTTTTTTTTTTTTGGCTAGGGTAGGTAATAAAAACCATATTAATTTCATGTACCATAGTATTACCATTGTACAAATCCAAAACACCATGTCTACCATGGTATCGGATGCATAGATTATTTTCGGACATATACCATGGTATAACCATGGTAATTTCTGGACCATCTTGGGGTTATAAAAGTGAGTTTTTAATATTTTCATATGCTATGGTCTGTCATGTATTGATATGATTCTTCAAAGAACAGCATGATACATATACAGTATTTAAAAAACTTGATTGATTGATTGATTGTACAGTGCCCAAAAATACATGGTAATTCCATTGTACTCAGTGATACTTTTGTTAGTAAAACTAAAATTAATCTGGCTTGTGAATTGAAATATTCAGTTCATCTGTGTCATACAAAAAAGTAGAGTTGGTATATGAGAGAAAGAGAGAGAAGCAATAAAAGAAAGTAATGCAGCTATATTATGGTGACAGCACGACAAGCTTGTCATACCAAAGCTACTGACAAAGCAGGGTAAAAATATTGTGGTGAATATATAGTTCAAGGGTACATTTTGTAGGTCATGTTGTCTGTTAATAGAACAAAGACAGAAATACAAAGTGACTTCAACTAGCTTATGTCATTCTAATATTATTGCTACGTGGTAACCCATTATTAATAGAGTCCATTCATCATGTTTCAACAACAAAAAAATATAGTTCTTCATTCATAACTTTATCCTGAGGAATTGCTTGATGAGACCGGGTCCAAAACGTGGTACTTTTTGCTAGCATTGGCTAACCACAATGTGTGAACATAAATAACATTTAAAACATAAGCATTTGGTTTTCCTATACATTCAAAGCATCGTTTAGAATGAAATATTACAAAATCAACCATGTTTTTGCTGGTAAGCATAAGCAGAGACAATTAGCGATACAGCTGTGTGCTAACTCTGTGCTAAAATGCAGGGTTGGCTTGTTTACGAGGACCAAACGGAGTGCAAGGACACTAATTGTCTCATCCAAGCTGGTTTCTAATGATACCCAAGCTGTCAAACCACTACTGCTGTGTGCGCTAAAGCTAGTTGCACTGACATGTAGTGCTGTCAATGAAAAGACTGACTACTGTGCAGGGCTAACGTCACAGTGTAGCACAGTGTTGATTAGCCGATTACTCATGGTCTGTTAATGAGACGACTGTGTTAAAGAAGAAATGATTCCATGTGCAGTTCAATCTTTGCGCTAATGCCCCAGTGAGATTAGAAATCCATTCAAGTTATTATTGGAAAACAGAGTTGAATGTCAGCTTGTTGCATTTATTATAAAGCACATTTATTGTAATGTGTTTTTCGATGCTAATAGCTTTATCATTTGGTGTCAAGTCACTGTGAGTTGTTTACGTCTAGGACAACAGAGTCTTAATAGAGTTCTCCGTTGTTACATGTAAAGGATTAGTTCACTTCAGAATTACCTAATTTCCTGATAATTTACTCACCCCCATGTCATCCAAGATGTTCATGTCTTTCTTTCTTCAGTCGAAAAGAAATTATGTTTTTTGAGGAAAACATTCCAGGATTTTTTTTCCATACAGTGGACTTCACTGGGGTACAATGAGTTGAAGGTCTAAACTGCAGTTTCAGTGCAGCTTCAAAGGGCTCTACACAATCCCAGGCGAGGAATAAGGGTTATCTAGCGAAACGATCGGCCATTTTCTAAAAAAAAATACTAATTTATGTACATTTTAACCACAAATGCTCATCTTGCACTAGCACTGCGATGAGCCACGCATTATGTAATCACATTGGAAAGGTCACACGTGACGTAGTACTGAGCAAGTGTTTACAAAGCAATCGTGAAAGTCAAATGGCCTTTACAAAAAAAAAAGGTAAAACAACGATGTCGGACAATTTTGAAGTTGGTGGAGAAAATGAGAAAATGAACTAATCCTTTAAGTATGTAAATATGCAGAGGTACAAATGAGATGTGAGAGTTGCGCTGGAAGGCAAGATTTTTATTAAATAACAAATACATTTCAGAAATTTCAGGATGATTATGGTCTTGGAAGAACCTGATGAGAAAATGTTTGAGTTTATATTGAGATTTACATATTTTGGATTTGATGTGATGTCGAAATCTCTTCTGAAAAAGTAGACAAAAGTCTCCATTTGTTCTTAATATAATCTTATTGTTGAGATTAACAGTTGCAATATTAAAGCTATTACTGAGATATCAATATACCTCCTTTGTTATTTTCTTCCCAAGGAAAGCCATTTATGTCTCCGAATGAGTTAAATGTGAATTGTCTTAGGGTTGTGAATGTCTTGCATTTACAGATACATTAGGAGACGCTACATTGGCCAGTCAGTGAAGCTTTTAATAAGCATTAATGTGAGTGTGTTGAGCTGCATTGTGAGCCAGTAAGTGCATCCAGCTGGTGGTGTTATCGGTGATATAAGTGACGGTTTCTTTCCTCGGTACACTCCTCCGTATGTGAGTCACCAAAAGCCAGAGGAAGCAGGAAGAGACGAGAACAACACCCAAAATGACAGTCGTTTTATTTTTGTCCCCAAAGACTCAGGGATCTTGTGTGGGAGCTAAAAACAAGCAAAGACATTTATGAGACGGAAATATATTTATCGCACGTGGATTTCTGATAATCCTTAAGCAATTAAGGTATAGAATCACTTTGAGTTATCTAGGGCAGCTTTCACATTAGCCTGTTGTATAAGGCAGTGCAAACTGGGTCTCAGCTGGTTCTCAATTGGTTTTGCACCATAACACAGATTACAAATGGCGACCCATCAAAGTACCAAAAGTAAACAAAAATGTCTTTAAAATTATACATTGAAAATTTGAAATGTATTAATATTACCATTCATGAGCTATGCAAAGCTATAATGACCAAAGCTGAATAAGAAAAATGTCAATTTTGGTTTGTAAATATCTCCCGAATATCGATTTTTAGAGACATTATTTATCCTTTGATTAAATGTTTTTAAGCATTATTTATTTTACTATCCTAACTATGCACGATTATATGGCCAGTTGCATGTTATTATTTAAAATTAGCTCTCGGTGACCTTATCAGAACAGATCTGCAGCCCATTTTTTGGGTTTGAGCACACCAATTATTCACCACTGCGTTACACATTATTTCTGCAGTTCAGCAGTAATCTGTTGTTTAATGGTTAACCTTATGAAAGTGTCTAGCAGATTAATACTCCTAATCACCATTTTATCAGCGAAGAAGTATAAATGAAACAGAGTGGATGTGCAAATCCAAGGCTCATCCTAAGTTTTCCCTCAGCACGACTCCTGCTTAAAATAGCTTGGCTTGCGGTTTAAGAACAGGCCTGTGTATCAATCAACAGAAGCGCGCACATGCACAATTCAACACCCGGTCTGCAAAAATAGATCATCGCACTGAGTGCTGGCACGTTGTACAAAAATATGCCATGGCAGTGGAGAAGAGCATGCATTTGTAGCCGTTTCATCAGGATTTATAGATGTCTTTGAGCAGTTTTAGTGTTTGATGAGGTCATGTGTGCATCTAAAACAAGAGACACAGTCAGGTGGGATGTCATGAGTGATTTTTGCATGGTTGCACAGTTGGACAAAAGTGTTTTTGGTTGGTCATCATGTGGCCACCTGTTATTCCACTGGGAAAATTCCATTAGCATGTTTAGGGTCATGGTGACCATGCAAGTCACACCGCCCACCTCAGAGGACACTTCCTCTTCCCATTCATATAAAAGACCCTGGTGACCACCAGTAGTGCCCAAACAGATTATAAACCTTGAGATTTGAACCTCGACAGCTTACCAAACCAGTAAAACACAAGAAGAAGAACCATGAGTACGGCTGCCGTTCAGCAAAACCGGCCTTTCAATAGAGCCGTCAGAAAGATCAAGGTGGCTTCGACAGTGAACAGCCTGGCCAAGAGCTGGCAAAGCTGGGCAAATAAACACACCAACAAGCAAGACACAATCCCAAGCGGCTGGATGCCCGACACCATCATTGAGGATGAGAAAGAAAAGCAGAAGGAGAAGAGTGAGATGAAACTCTTGGTTACACCTCGTGTGGTATCGGTGAATAGCGAAGACTGTGCGGACGACGAGATCAAGACCGTAACCGTGACTAAAGCCATCATACCAAAATGTAATGAATACGAAAAAGACCTAGTGAGCGTCATCAAGGAGAAGATCAACACCAATCAGCTAACATCAGAGGACACCAAAAACTTCCTTGGCAATGAATCTCCCACCAGGAGACGTTACTGTGGTGGAAAAGCTGGAACTTTGGTGAAGGCACTTGGAAAGAAAGAGGAAAAGACAATGGGATCCCGAAGTAGCAGTTTTGATGCAGAGGACAGTGGTCTTGGGGAGGAAGCATCTCTGAGCGACAACAGTGATCAGAATGAGAACGAACCGAAGAAACATGTCAGCAGACACAAGGTATGTTTATCTGTATCAATCAAGCTATAATTATGGCGTATGTTTTGGCAGTTAGAGGCAAAAAACACAAACAATCAGGGAAATAATGAGAAACCAAGGAAACACACTAAACAGAGCAGGGAAACAGGAACTAAATGAAACAGAACAGAATATTAAAATAAGAGTCCATAAGCGTAACACTACCATATTTTCCAGGAAAATAATTAGCAGTTGACTATAAGTATGTACATTTTAAATAAATGAAAATGAATCATTCACAATAAGATCAATAACATGCATTTAGGACTTGCATTTAGGGTGGATTTTCATTTAATGACGGCTTTAAGTATTAGTGTGTACTGAACCAAACTGAAGAACAAGTTGTAATATTATGCTGCTGTCCACAAGACACCAAAACATTACTTTGGTTATCACTTAAAAGTTTAATTTTAGGAGGGCTAAAACAATAATCGATTACACTTTATTTTAAAGAGACATAGTTACATTGTACTTACTCATAAGTACTGTGTAATATTAATTATTAACTATATATACTTACTGTAGAGTTATGGTTGGAGTTAGGGTTTGGTTTAGGGTTAGTTACTTGTAATTATGCATAATTTACTGTTATTACTATAGTAAGTATATGTAGTAACGTTGTAACTATGTCAACTTAAAACAAAGTGTTAGCCAATAATCTTTTTAAAAATGATTCAGATTAATGCGGTTCACACAATTTTGGAGTTTATACATGATGTGAATTACTGCAGAAATGAACAGACTATTCATTCAAGGCTTTAATCAAAACAATGAAAGTTAACTCAGCATTATTTTAAACTATAGATTTAGCCTGTAAGTAATGGTCACAGTCTATATATACTGTCATTGCAGCACAATGTTCCATCATAAACTCAGACATGTTTTGCTGCAATGGAATATATGTAAATAAAAACAGTGATGGATCATTTACATCTGACCTTAAAAAGTAGCATGCTCACCCTCAACTTGACGAGTGAGATCCATCACAGCTGTGTCACCGTGGTATTTGATTCACCATCTTGCATTTCACAAGATGCATTTGCACCGGTTCAAATGGCACCCTTGTGAAATAAGTGGCCCTTGAAGATATCATGGCAAATATTTAGCAGTAATGCTCAGGCATGTTGGACAGTAGAGTTATATCACTGTCTGGTGACAAGCCAGGTGTCTACACCTCAAACAAGACCTGAATAATATATTAATGACAACCGATGAAAGAAATCAAAATTTACAGTACGTACTTTACTGATCTTATTGTGCACATGAATATAATGAAAAAAAAAAAGTTTAACTTCAGAAACACACTATTGCTTTAAATTAAATTAATAACTTGAAATAATCTTTAAAAAGCAACTTTCCTTTTCAGATAATGTCATCTAGTCCATGCTAAACACTATTACCAAAATACTTTCTTGTCTGAGTACTATAAAATCTATGGAGCCCCTAGAGGGACATGGTGGTGGAAAAAAATATGAGATGGGAGGAAAAAATATACATCTTTCAAAACTTTTGCGTTCCCCTGAGAAACTTTGCGGTCGATCGCAGAACTTTTTTTTTCCCTGAGAAACTTTGCATTTGCATACAACATTTCTGGGGGGGAACGCAAAACATTTGTGAGAGAACGCAAAAGCAGTAGGGCTGTCAAATCAATTAATCGCGATTAATTGCATCTAACATATTAGTTTTTGTTTATGTAGTGTGTATATATTGTTTTTATATATACATATGTGTATATATAGACACAGACATACACACACATATATATATATATAATATATAAATGTGTGTGTGTGTGTGTATGTGTGTGTGTATATATATATATATATATATATATATTATATTATATTTTTATATATATATATATATATATATATATATAATATATATATATAAAATATAATATAATATATATATAAAATATACACACACATATATAAACAAACTTTTATGTTAGATATGCTTAATCGCGATTGATCGACATATAATTTTCCCTCCCATCTCATATTTTTTTTGTCACTTTAGGGGCTCCATAAAAACTAGTTTATAAATTCTAATGCAAATTAGTAAAGATTATTAAAGATTTTAAGCTTTTATTTTTTATCATTTAATTTTCAGTGTTGACTTTTATTATCCAAACTCATCCATTTTATTTTGCAGCACCTCTCTTTTTTTGTATATAATTCTTTAAAACATACAATTGACTCTGTGGTTCTCAATAACCTATCAACCCTGTCATTTCTGGTCCTTTCAGATTAAAATAGCCACAATGAATGACCTGAAGAGCAGGTGGCAGCAGTTCGCTAAAGAACACATTGAGGGTCAGAAGCTCAACCCTTTCAGTGAAGAGTTTGACTTTGAGCATGCAATGGCTATTCGACTCCACAAGGGCGACGCAGGATATGGACGGCCCAAAGAGGGATCCAAAACAGCCCAGCGTGCCGATCGAGCCCAGAAACACATCCATCGTGAGATGGATGAGATGTGCTTTATCATTCGCGACATGGGCCAACGCGATAAGAATGGACATATCTGGGTTACCTTCGGCCGCCTGTTTGACCGCTACGTTAAAATCTCAGATAAAGTTGTGGGAATCTTGTTGCGCTGTCGCAAACACAAGATGGTGGACTTTGAGGGCGAGATGCTATGGAAGGGCCAGGATGATGATGTTATAATCACGTTACTGGTTTAATGTTCTGAAAAGTTGCTATGCTAAAATATAGCTAACAATAGCAGTGTCAGGGAGTAACTTATAACTAATAGTAACTTATTTTTTTTCAGTAGTGTGACAGTAGCTCAATTCTTTTCAAAGTACTGTAGCTTTTCCACTGAAAACAAGTAATGGAGTAGAATGTCAAAATGGTACATTGCTGTTTTTTACACATTGGAAAAGCTGTGCAAATTTAAACAAAGATTGTTTTGATGCTATTTTTTTGCTTCAGATAAAAACTTCTTTCAAAAAGGTAGCTTGAGTGTAGTTGAACTACTTTAAGAAGCTATCTGGTTTCAAATTAGCCCCTATTACACTATTTATAATTTTATTTAGCAGGATGAAATAGTAGAACCTTGAGAACGTTCCAGAAATCTGATAAACTCTCTGAGATGAACATGTGCTCTTCTGGTGCAAGATGTGTTTTAAAAGTGGCGTCAGGGTTTAGTTTTAGTGGTGAGGAGTGTCATATTTGAGATGGTGAAAGGGCGACTCCTCGCTCACAGTTTACACAAGGGAATGGACGGTTCTCTGCCTCCTCACGCATCAAACATCAGGCATCTTCTGAATGCTTAGCACACCAGCCTTGATTTCCAGACATGTTGTGGAAATAATCTCATGTTTCAAACTTCATGTTGCATGTTGCCCTGTCAGATCAGAGTTAGGGTTTCTTTTATGTTTTTGCACAATTAGTAATTCCCATCTGAATATTTTGTTCATTTGCGTCTATTTTCAAACATTTACTGTTGTTGTATTGTCCACTGTTTGTTCACTCATTTTAATAACCTCTTTCAAAATGAAAGCATGATGGTCTTCTTACAGAAGGATTTGTTATAAATACTTGAATATGTAGTATAAAAAAAATATTTATTTGATGTGGAATTATTCTTCTGTCAGTTAAGGGTGAAATAAAACCACAGAAAATACAACATTGACCTGAGAGGATGTCTCACTTTTTCCCCTCATTTTATATATATATATATATATATATATATATATATATATATATATATATATATATATACAGGTGCTGGTCATATAATTAGAATATCGTGAAAAAGTTCATTTTTTTATTGTAAATTATTTTAAAAAATGAAACTTTCATATATTCTAGATTCCCTACATGTAAAGTAAAACATTTCAAAAGTTTTTTTTTTTGTAAATTTGTTGATTAGAGCGTACAGCTAATGAAAGTCCAAAATCCAGTATCTCAAAATATTAGAATATTTACATTTGAGTTTCATTAAATGACCATCCCTACAGTATAAAATCCGGGTATCTTTTGTTCTTTGAAAGCACACTAATGGGGAAGACTGCTGACTTGGCAATGGTCCAGGAGACAATCATTGACACCCTCCACAAAGAGAGTAAGTCACAGAAGGTCATTACTGAATGGGGTGGCTGTTTACAGAGTGAAATATCAAAGCATATTAAATGCAAAGTTGACTGGAAGGAAGAAATTGGGTAGGCAAAGGTGCACAAGCAACAGGGATGACCGCAAGCTTGACAATACTGTCAAGTAAAGCCGATTCAAACACTTGGGAGAGCTTCACAATGAGTAGAATGAAGCCGGAGTCAGCACATCAAGAGTCACCACACTCAGACATCTTCAGGAAAAGGACTACCAAGCCACTTCTGAACCAGAGACAATGTCAGAAGCATCTTACAGTGGTCGAAAGTCCTCTTTTCAGATAAAAGTAAATTTTGCATTTCATGTTGAAATCATGGTCCCAGAGTCTGAAGGAAGACTGGAGAGGCACAGAATCCAAGCTGCTTGAAGTCTAGTATGAAGTTTCTGAAGTCAATAATGATTTGGGGGGGGCGTGACGTCTGCTGGTGTTGGTCCATTGTGTTTTATCAAGTGCAAAGTCAATGCAGCCATCTTCCAGGAGATTTTGAAGCACTTTATGCTTCCATCTGCTGACAAGCTTTATGGAGATGCTGATTTCCTTTTCCAGCAGGACTTTAGCACCTGCCCACAGTGCAAAAACCACTTCCAAGTGGTTTGCTGAGCATGATATTATTCATTTATATATATATATATATATATATATATATATATATATATATATATATATATATATATATACACATAACCCTCAGGTCCTACAATGTGCAGGCCTCCGACCCGGGTTGCCAGCATGGGAGGCGGGTGCACTAACAAGGACGCTAAAAACCGCAGTCTCTAGCATCAGTCATTAGTGCGCCTCTTGAGATCAGGGGAGTGAGGTTTATCCACACAGTTCTCACTAGCTGGCCTCCATTACACTCACCCCCCTAAACCTCACTCCCACCAGGGTCAGGACACCAATATAACCCCTCAGGTCCTACTCACCCCATGGGAGGCGGGCACACTAACAAGGACCGCAATCTCTAGCGTCAGTTGTTAATGCACCTCTTGAGATCAGGGAAATCAGGGGAGTGAGGTTTACCTGCACAGCTCTTACTAGCTGGCCTCCGTTTTTATATATATTTATATATATATATATATATATATATATATAAATATAGTACTGTGCAAAAGTCTTAGGCACTTCAGTATTTTCACCCAAAAAAAAAAAAGCCTTTAAGCCAGTTATTTATATCCGTCATCGAGTCCGTCTGGAATTACATGAAGATACAGAAAAAACTGAGACAGACTAAATCCAGAAGAACTGCAGCAACGTCCCCAAGATGCTCGAAGAAACCGACCTGCAAATCTACAGTACTGTGAAAAGTTTTAGGCACTTGTGTTAAAATGCTGTAACGTGAGGATGCTTTAAAAACATGTCATAAATAGATTTATTTACCAATTAACTAAATTAAATCAATATTTGGTGTGACCACCCTTTAAGTGTACCTAGGACAAAAGCTGTTTTAAACACAAACATAGTTTTTCAGGTAGCTTTGGAGTTAGGTTTCTGCCAGTTGTAAGTAATGTTTTTTGAAAATCTAAAAATGCAGAAAGATTTCTGTGATGAGTAGGTTTAGGGTTAGGGGATATATACAGTTTGTACTGTAGAAAAATCAATAAGTCAATGGAAAGTCCCCATAAAACATGAAAACCCGTGTGTGTGTGTGTGTGTGTGTGTGTGTGTGTGCGTGGGATGTGTATAAAAGCAACCTGAATCCTTTGTAATTACATCAAACAGGGACAAGATTATTCATCTGTCCCTTTGTTAGTGACAGTGGCTACACACACACACACACACACACACACACACACACACACACACACACACACACACACACACACACACAGAATAATGAAACTCAGCTGTATCCCCTAAATACCAACATCCAGCTCAATTCCCAAATCAAGAGTGCTTGATCTAATTTTCCTTGATCTAACTCTTAAAAAGCCATTTCGTCTCCTGATAAAGACTTGAGTGAAACAGACAGACTGGGTAACTATAACACTCAGGCAGTCAGAAATATCTGATTCTCTCTGACATGCTCAATAAGCTCATCTTTATATGTTGGTTGTCAAAGGTTATCAGATGGTTTCAGAGGAAGTCTCCTTTCTAAACCACAACACTTCAGGGAGCTCATGCAGTCATCAGCCGCACAATGTTTTGTAAATCAGAGTGAGCTATTTTATTCTTTATAACCATTTTCAACAGAGTAACAATACACTAAATTGTGCATGTATTAACAGTGACATTATTTTACGAATTCAAATTCATTATTTTACATATAATAAATAGTATTAAGGAATTAAACAAGTATCTCCACAAAGAAAAATATCACAGCATCCAATTTAGGAATATGTTGATTATTTTGCCATATCAACTTCAACAAGTATATTTGATATGGTAAATCGTTAAGTAGTAACAAAAATGTGTGGTGAAAATTGTGATGACGAAAGGCCATGACTATTTACCAGATTGAAATAAAATTAATTACAAAAAGAAAGAGAAAGACAGAAATACACATAAAAACAGAATGACATTCTTGCATGCTCGTTTCTCCGCCGTACAATTGAATTGTGTTAAGACCTCTGGTTTACAAGTTAAGGCTTTACAAAAACTATTCCTAATTCAACATGTGGAATGGAGATGATTAATTTTTATGCTCTATAAATCACATTCTTTTAAACATTTGGAGTGTATTTGGAGTTTAAAAGCTATTATGCAAATATATCCAATCCATTTTACAGTAGCCTATCAGCAAGACCATCATGCTGATATAAACAGAAGAATTGTGTTGCTTAACCAAAGTATTACAGCCTAAAAAACTAAAATGTCAATATTGACCATCTTTTGATGAGTTACTGTTGTTTTGCCCACTAAATCCAAGCTGTCTATTTACAGTAAACAGACCAATAAAATGGAACAGGAATCATATGTAGTTTTTCAGACAGTGATTGACTATGATCAATGGAATTATGCTATATTAAATTGATGTATATTAATATATATGGTTTATATTAAAGGTACACTATACTTTTTTTGTTGTTCAGAATAACAAAATTTAAATAATTAACAAGTCAATACATAATAATAAGTCAATACATCATGAATGCGTCTTCCAAAACGTGTTTTGTCTTACCCTGATTCACTATGGTAAGCCTGTTATAAGTGTTTATATTTTAGAGCTAGCGGGATGGTTTTCGCGGGAAATTGCATACATACGTCACTCACCGCGTGTGTCACTTCATATCCGTAAATAGAGAAATGTTTCTCCGGCTACTTTGATGGGTATATAGTGTGGGAGTGACATAAGATAATTTAGTTGTCACAACTTTTTTTTCTCGCAATTGCAAGAGTTATAAAGTCAGAATTGCAAGATATAAAGTCTCAATTCTGACTTATTTCTCGCAATTGCGAGTTTTTAATCACGCAATTCTGACTTTTCTTAGAATTGCGAGTTATAAAGTCAGAAATGCATGATATAAACTGGCAATTGCGTCTTGTAAAGTCAGAATTGCAATATAAATTCGCAATTCTGACTATAACATGCAATTATTAATTTAATCTCACAATTCTGACTTAATAACTAGCAATTCTGACTATAACTGTCAATTCTGACTTTATATCTCGCAATTCTGACTTTATAACTCGCAATTGTGAGGAAAAAAGTCATAATTGTGAGATAAAAAGTCGCCATTAAATTTTTTATTTTTTATTTCATAGCGGAAACAAGCTTCCATACTTAAGCCTAGAACTGAATGTTTTATGAACAGTAGGATAACCATATTCATCCACACAGTCACGCAGAGCCGAAGCACAACCAAAACAAAGTTTTTCTGCAAATTGCATGCAGTTTTGTTCTTTAACCGCTAGAGGGCCAAAAGTTACTTAGTGTACCTTTAATATACAGTGCTAATCACTACATTGCTCATTTTTTTCAAGCTTCTTTAAGCTTTTCCAAATCATTAATTTCTTTTAGCCCATCAACACATCATGAAATGCACTTTTTTGGCACTAAATTGTTGAGGATCTCAGACATTCAGTGCTTCGTCTAAAACTGAGTATCTACTATATTGCTACATGGATGCAGAAGTTTCTAATGTAATGCAGAGACAATCTGGCTTTACTCCCTGTAACAAATAAAGTGAGCAAAAATTGATTTAGTTATTGCTTTTTAAGACAATGAACATTTAATTCTTCGAAAAGAATGTGGCAGTGCTTTATATGGCCTTAACAACATGATTATGTTGAGGGTGTTTGAGGTATGTTTTTCAGCGTTAATTGAAATAATCACTCCCGAGACTCTCAGAGAGGAATAAATCTTTTTAAAAAATCCTTTTGTCTAGTGGTAAATCTTGTATTTCCTTCACAAATAGTCATATTGTTATGCTGGACATAAAAATTCTTGTCTATGCAGAATGCTGTTTTCTTCCATTTAGTTTTCTGTGCTAGCATGTATAAATGTTTTGCTTTTCACCATTTCAGGACATATGAAAAGAAATTGTATCAGTATTATTTATTAATAAAGATGGCACAGAGTATATCTCTGTGCAGTGTAACAGTATTTGTTTGATCATTCGCTGCTACATGTTTGCTCGACTGCCAGCGAAAACGCTCTATAATCCAATTCCATGCAAATTCTCATTAGATCGTGGCAAACTAAGATGCCTTTCATGCGTATGCTACTATCTAATGCTACAACCTTATCATTGCTACTAAAGATTCTGCATCCTGAAGTCACAAATAATATAATAATATAAAGAAGAAAATTAACTTTGGCTTATGCCAAACTAGCGGTTGCTTGTAAGAAAGACATTTAAGATCATAAAGTGCAAAATGAAATTATCTTTTTATAATTACTGATAGACTGTAAAATATCTATCGACCAGGCCCATTAATTTGATCGATATTTGGCCATTTTTTGTCCAATTGGCCGATTTACAGAAGTGGTCATTCCGCATAGTGTCAGTTTTAAAAATCACAACTTTGTTGATCGATAGCATAAATTTTCAAATATTTGTCATTTGTTATTATATATGTATATATCATGTCTGCTTTCTATCACTTTCTAGATATCGGTATCAGCCATTAAAAACCTGTTGGCCACTACTGCAGTTATAACTGTAAGTATATAATTTACTGACATTAAGCACTCTATAACCATATGTTACTTAAGTGTCTTGCATCCATTTTCTTTTTTCCATATACTATTAGTGTGGAAAAATATACAGTGACATCAACATTCCTCATCTGGAATATATCACTGTTACCTCGGGAAAAGACTGTGGACAATTATCATCTCTCTTTTCAAATTTGTGTCTGGCTAGATTATTGATCAATAAAGCATCTAGTCACTGAATATAGACACTAACCACAAATAAAGCCACTTGCTGGCAACATTGGCACTGTTCAGTAATGAGAAAGACGAAACAGAAGAGACACGAACAGAAAAAGATCATTGACTCTTGTCAAACTACACATATTGAATCTTTTTAAGACATATATCTGTTCCTGTATTGTTAATTACGCAAGATAATGAATGCAAACCCGCACTTTTTTACCGATACATTCTTCTTTCTATCGTATGTCATATTGCACAAGCCCATCCGTTTCATCTAATAGGAATCAATCCGTTGCAGCACCCACAAACATTGGCCTGTTTTCTGGAAATCAATTTTAAATTGAGGACGTTTCCTCTGAAAGACATACGGACCATCACAAGCTAATGTGTTGAAAGCTAAAATAAAGCCCAGACGTTTGGTCTGCATTCTTTGCCTGTCCTGAAGTCTTTTTCTCGGAGGCTGAAAAAGAGCATTCCCTCTGTGGTCGATTCTGGAATATTCCAGAAAGGCTATTTGTTCTGAAGAAATTCTAGAACATTCCAGAGGGTTCCAGTGCTGCAGTCATGCACAACCAGGGGCTGTGAGAGCCCTTCCAGAGAAAAATAAATCTAGTTGAGTTGTTAGTCTTAGGAGCGTTCACAGCACGGCCCCACGGTGCTCTCCAGAGAGAGCTGTGAGGAGTGTCGGATCAGCGGCGCCATTGTGGGATCCACCATAGAAGAGGTGGGGAAAAGCTTGTACCAGCCAATCACCATGTTTGTCAAATCCAGCTCCTCCAATAGGATGCGTGCCACGCCCATAAAGCATTTACGATCCATCCGGCCATAGTTTCCCCAAACAATGACCTGTTTGTGAGAGATGGAAGTATTATTTATCATATGGAACAATCAACAGTTTTGATTATAATATCGACAATTTAACATTTATATCATTTAATTGATCATTATTCACATTGATTTTTTGTTAGTTCCATTAATCTAAAGGTGAATCACACGATTTGAAATGTATATAATCCTCCTAATTCAAAAGTCTCTATTTTGAATTTATTATAATTCATAATGATTTTTTGTTCCATTAATCTGGGTGATTATCAAAATTTGAAATGTATTTAATCATCATAAATTCATCATTCTCAATTTTGAATTTTTCATGATTCATAATGATTCTTTGTTAGTTCCATTAATCTGGGTGAATATTACAGTTTGAAATGTATATAATCTTTGTTATTCATAAGTTTAAAATAGAATATAATCCTCATAATTCATAAATGAATAATTCTCAATTTTGAATTTACCATTATTCATAATGATGTTTGTTTCATTAATCTTATGTCCAGAAATACATGTCCAGATCACCTTAAAATCTAAAAAATTATATTTTGCATAAAGAAAATAAAGCATATTTTTGGAGCATTAAGATTTTTTTTTTCATTAAAATTAAGCAATTTTGTAATTACTCTGTGAATTCTCATCACATTCTCATTACTGTATTTTATCCCACATTACTTAAAAAAATTCTGTAATACAATGATTTTTTTTTTTTTAAATAAACCTTTACCATTTAAATAGTACATCATAATTTTTTTCTGCATCAAAGTGTCAAATTCAGTGTTTTTGCATTACAGTAATGACAAATTGCTTTATTGTCATGAAAATAATGTCACATCGCAAAAGTTCCTTAAAATAGGCTACATTTTCTTTAAGCAAAACAAAATTTCTTAGTTCTTTCTTTTGATTTTTGTGGTGTAATATAATGCAGACATGTTTTTGATAGGTTTTGTGTGATTCTTCCATCTTATATAGCACAAAACTGAATAGTTAAATTCCCAAATATGATAATGTGTGAAAAATTTGAAGAATAATCTTTAAAAAGGGAATCAATCTGAAAGTTCCCTTAGATTCATTACATAATAATGGAAGATGTTTGGATGGAGGGTGCCGTACATCAGTGAATAAACAAATGCAAATGATGTTTTTCCCACCACCTGATGTTCCTGAACATCCTGCGGTCTGTTCTAACCTTTAATGTTTGCTGTGACAGGTTCTCATAAACGGTGTCCTTAGAAAAATGTATAATACGGAGAGATATGAAATGTTTCTCCCTATTCCTTCTCCACTGCTAAAAATAAAGCATTCACTGCATTGCTTTTTCTTTGCCTGTTCTCTTCGCAAGTGATGGAGAGAATGTATAAGAAATGATCATTCACTGACATCACGTCACCTACAGAGAAATTACACCAAACTGGAAAAGACGTGGGTAAAATTTGCTGTAAATTAGAGCCTTTAATCGCTGTTTTCTTTGTCATTTAAATAACAAACCAGACAGATGCATTTAAAGTGCTTGACACCCTAATGTTCAATGCATTAAGAAATGCAAGTATTCTAGGGTTAGTTTGCTGGTTTGATGTTGCAGTTTTAAGCAACACTACTTCTTTTGCTCATACTTAGAGTTTGACATTTGAACATCCTCTTACCCTAAATATTAAAGTACTTTTGTAAAAACCTCTATGATGGAGCGTAGTATCATTGCGGTCAGTTTTCCACAAGCAACCCTAATTTATTCTTCAGAAAAGGTCGAAATCTAGTTTACCTGTACAACCTTTCCCTGCGGGCTCTCTGAAAAAACAAGGACTTGATTGTAAAGGGGATCTAGCGATTTCCGAACAGACTTCGTCTTCTTTTTGGCAATGCAGATGCCATTTTCCAGAAGGTACACTTTAATGTAGGCCGCTGAAAAGGAGGAAGAAAACAAAAAAAATATAATAGTAGTTCAAACTACATCCTTGAAATCTGCAAGACACTGAAAATCACTTTGAATACCCAGAAGAGCCACCAATTTAGACTCTTTTCAATTTCCCTTCTTTTTTCAAAACACACACACATTCGCTTCTAGATAATGAATGCTCAAATAAGAAAAGAACAATCACAGATTGGATCTAAGAGAAACTTGTGTATTTGAGAACCAATCTATAAACATTTTCAGTCAGTTTTGTCCTCTGGCTAAATTAATCTAATCAGACTCATCCCTCAGTACGTCAGGTTTTGTCTGATGAAGAATCACCTGGAGGGCCCTTAGATCCAGGCTTCATGATGAGTCCTCGAGCCTGAATGATCTCAACCTCCAGCTGCCCGTTCCTCTCCATCAGACCGATCTCAACATCTCCTGAAAAACATCAACGCACATTAAAGAATGTCAAGTGACATGGGTGAATACAGGTAAAGTGACTTTTTCATCCTTTTTCAATAGCATTGTGTTGATCTTAGCTATTTAAATATTTTACTGACAAATTACATTGTCATTTGTAGTCTTATTTAAAGTTATTTTATTGAGAAAGTTCAGTCCTGGAAGCTCATTGATCCATACAGCATTTTGGCTAAATGGCTGCTTTTAGTAACATAGATGCAAAACGCAGCACCCACACAAAGAACACATTTTGTTATTTTTTTACTCTACTCCAACGAAATTGGTAATCATAATTATTTGATTTCTATCATTTTACATCACATTTGAGAACTAAATAAGCCTTGATTAGCATTCACTGACCATTTCTTGAAATGACATCGAAATTACATTGTTTCAATACCCTAATTTCAGAGTTTGCTTCTTTAATTATATAACTGTTTTTGTCAGAGGTTTGTTGAAATTATTTTTCATTATAATTTTTTTTAGAAGCATTAAGATGGAAAAGCATGTTAATTTTTATGCATACTAATTTCCAAGTATTTAATTAAATATTTTGTTAAACAAACCACCTTTCGACAAGCACCTCTGACAATTAATAACCACTTGTTGAATATTTAAAAAGGTGTCAATTTTTGCCAATCTCCATCATGCTTGTTACATACATATTAATGAAAATTGTGTGTATATATATATATATATATATATATATGATGCATAATTTTCATTATCATTTTAACACAATAAAACACAAAATTGTGTATTTACAAATGGCTAACTTTTATTTGCATAAAAGAAAAGGAGACATTTCAGCCTGTTCACCTGTAGTACATTAAGATGCGAGGTAGCATCAGTAGTCTGATGTATAAGTGCACTCACCCAGTGAAGTTGTAGCTAATGTCTGTCTCCCCACAAACTGAGCCGGCCCCATCCCATCCAGAAAGTCACTAAACTGAGCATCTGATGCCAAACACATTCCACTGTAGTTCAGACTAAAGGGAAGAAAACAGGGCAGTGTTACTTTGAACATTGGCATTCATTTGATTTGAAGTTTCATGTATACAATTTAATGAGTGGTGTGTTTTGTTGGCCATATATTTAGCTGGATAGAATATAGATAAAGCCGTATTAAAGGTGGGGTAAGCCATTTTTCAAAAACGCTGTTGGACATTGTTGATATTTGAAATCAACCCAAACAAACCCACCCCTCTTTTCACTGCTCCGCCTCCAAAACTCACCCTCCAATTATAACCTCCCTGCTCCAAGTCAGTCTCGAACCTCGGCCTGATCGCTGCTGCCAGGTGAGGCGAGTGCACTAACAATGACGGTAAACACCACATTCTCTAGCGGTCATCAGTGCACAGGTTTACCTGCAGAACTCTCACTAGCTGGCCACTGTGACACATGCAGTGCAAGAGTGGATGTCTGTTTATCACAGCTGACACGCAACTAAATAATGCTTCATGAAAAATAAGGCGAAGATGATGAACGAACGACAAGGAAGCAAAAAAAATGAAAGTACAGTACACAAGACTAAATACAAACAAGTGTTTGTTGCTAGTCGGCAACAGCACAGCAGCTCCAGACATTCAATGACACTCAAACCCAGAGTTACTCGCTTGTGGAGCAGAATCAAAGCAGCCTCTCTGAAAACAGGCAGTTCTCTCCAGCGCTGGAAAGCTTTTCTAATATAAACACGGGTCCTAAAGTGCTTGCCCAGTCATAAACCTTCATTCCAGTGATATTCTTTTGAGCTCTTTTGTATTGTGTCTCATCTCTCTTTCTGTTTTTTTTCTTGCTCGTTCTGTCTCCTCGACCGTCATATGCCCCCTAATGCTGATTGGTTACACGTTTGTTGTTGGTGTCGGCCCGACTAACTTCCAAACAGTGTTTTTGAAAAATGACTAAACCCACCTTTAAAATAATGTTCAGAAGTTCAGTGCAGACATTTTTGAATGCATTGAGTACATTTATTTCATTGCTTTGAGTATTGACAGCCTAAATTGAGCATGTAGAATTACTTTCTGTCATTTGTAAAGGTTAATTTCCAATCAGTTTTTTTCATTTTATATTCAGCTTGCAAAAATATCTGGCTTTCAGAATATCTGTGTTGCTTGTGATGGCTTTGAAGATGCTAATGACATTTTCACATTATGAACATGTATGACTGACATTAAGAGTTTTGCTTTATTCTGTGATGTCTGAACCGATAATGGCACGGCTCTGTGATGGGACGGGATCGGTGGACGGAAGGCTCTTCTCTTTTATATAATGAAGACAGACAGCCTTTAAGCCTGACAGTGAAGCTCTGCTTTGATAGTGCAGAGTGCTCCACTGGAGCAAAGCCAACACAGACACATATAATCATACTGCTTTCCTGTTCCTATAGGCACATTTCAGAGGTATGCGGCCAAAAATTCATTACTAACAGTATATGTGTTTCTAGGAGATGAGCCCAATGCTCCGTGTCATATTCACCCTAGTGATCCCTTGAAATAGGAGGCCTGGCCTTCATCTAATAGCACAGCAGTGACTAGCCACTTTTTCATCAGCCTTGGTTTCCGGAAATATTTTTCGGATTACTTTTACCCCCCAAAAAATCTTCAATAAATAATTCTAAGCCTTAAAAAAACCCAACAAGCTCCAATACTAATCACAATGTTATAAACTATACGTATATACACACACAAAGTAAAGTATATACACTTTGACAGTATATATAAAATATTAATAATGTTATTAATTATTCATAATCAAATATATTAATACACAGTGTTATATATTTTGAAGTATATTGTCAAAGAAATGGCCATGTACCTGCTTGTCTCATTTGTGAAATGATTCTCATCTCTCATTTTCTGTTTTACTCTTCAGTTAAAATTAAAGACTTAATATCAGCTATCTACACAAGTGAAGAAGCCCATATTTGCTTATCGTAGCTTTTTATGATGTTTTTTCAGCAAACAGAAGGCAGCCACTTGTGCTTGGATGAGATTAATTAGGTCCAATTTTTTGTAACAAGAGATCCATTTTAGATACAGAAACAGATGGTGGTGGAAAAAGTGTTTTTCTTCTGCAAGAAAAAAAGGGCTCTTGGGCCAAAGATGGGAAAGGGGTGCTTATTTGAGCCAATGTAACCACCCTGCTCTGTACATCTCTGCTGACATAATGTGTTTTCACATTCCGTGTGAAGATGTAGTACCACATAGAAGTTGAGATTGGGCATATTTGATGTGGTTATTGTTGTAAAAGAAATGCCACTCATTTTACTTTGTGACTTCTCACTAAAACTGGGCCATTTGTAGGTTGATTCTCCTGAAAACACTGTGGCACTATTAAAACATTTTTCTTTTTATTTAAACAGTCCAACACAACAACTACGACTCAACCAATGGCGTGAGTTTGGGGCGGGACTATCTGTTTTGACCGACCAATGGCAGATGGGGTGAGTGTTCAGGAAACCTGTTTGGAAATAGTCATTACACACACATTTCATCTGTATTTATATCAATTAAAAAGAACATATGCATTTTAAAAAGCTATCCTTGGTGGTCCTATATCACATTCTCCTTCAAGCCTCCTTTCAAACCTATCCCTCCCTCCCTTCTCCATTCCCATTCTTCTGTGTTTGTTCTCAATGATCCTCCACACTAATGTGGACGGATTCATAATTAATTTTCTTTCTGCGGTTTGACCTCGATTCTCTCCGGCTCCCCTCCACCCATTCCCAGTTCTGTCTCTTTCGCTTGCCATCTCCGCACAGGTCTATTTTTAAAATGCTTTTGGGAGGGTCCAGACAATCCTGATGCCTAATACTCAGACTGGGCATCCCAAGAGACGCCATTTTCATTGGCCCTTCATTCTCTTGCTCATTTTTCACTTCATCCTGTCTCTTTGTCCCACGTCAATATCTAGTTCATCATTTAGTCTCTCGTCTGGTGTTCCTATCCACTTGTCTCTCTGTTCTTCAAGGAATAGTCATCATTTACTCCCCCTGATGTCAGAATCTTTATATAACCACACCACCAAAAAAGAATCATAAAAGTATCCCAAACAAATTATTTTCACTATAATAATATTCACTATAATTACCTTTTTCTTTTTTTTTGGTCTAATTTTCCAATTAAAATATGAACAAATAATTTTACTTGAAGCTACACTTTTTAACTAAAAAAATCTGCCAGTGCAGACAAAAATACACTTAAACAAGATTTATTCTTTTATGCAGTGGTACGTCTCATGTAAATTTAGCTTGTTTTAAATGTTGGTTGATATACACTGCCATTCAAAAGTGACAGTGATAATGTTTGAACTCTACTGATCAAAGAACCCTGAAAAATGTATATTATTCAAATTTTAATAATATTTCACAATAGTACTGCTTTTACTTTATTTTTGATGTAAATGCAGCCTTGAGACTTCTTTTAAAAACATTAAAATATCTTACCAAACCCAAACTTTTGAATGGTAGCGTATTTTTTGGACAATAAAGGCCTGTTCACACCAAGAACGATAACTATAAAGATAACTGTATTTGCATCCACACGAACATATGATAACGGTCTGTTTATTCGAAGCTCACACGCTGCAGTTTCAAAGTGTGTACAACTTCCTCTCTTATTGCATTTACACGGCTTTAACCAGCAGATGTCCTCAGCATGCTATGTTTCGAGTGAATACTATAGCTAGTGTAATCGATCTAATCTAACAGTGAATTTAGCTGACAAAGTCAATATAGTGGAATAAAAACAACGCCTAGTCTTTTTCACTGCAACTTCAAAGGAAGCTAGACAATGTTGTCGAAACTAGCGCTGGATACCTGAAGTAATTTTATGTTCTGTTTGCTAGCCTAGCATAATGATCTCATCGTTAATACTTCTCACCATTTTTTATTTCGAGGGTATGACCGATTATATTCCATAAATCCATTTTCTTTAAAGTATCCTTGAAAAGGGGGGTTGACTTGTCAAACAGTGGTGGCTTTATCTGAACCTCGCAGCAATTAACTTCTCCGCAATGTCGTCTGCCATTTTAAATGGCGAGCCCTTAAATTATTACGTATTCTTATTGGCTGGCAGTGTTTTATTGTTCAACAGCTGGGGAAAAAATCGCTCTGAAAGTGATCCCAATGATATCGTTTCTCTATCGTTATAATTGTGGTGTGGACAGTCATGTTCTTTTATATTTAGAACAATTTTTAGAACTATATCTTTATAGTTATTGTTCTTGGTGTGAATGGGCCTTAAGACAAAGAAGGCCTAATTGAAAACTCATTAAGAAGTATTTATGCAGTGTTGAAGCCACATGAGGACCAAAAGTGTTTAAGTGCATCTTAGCCTCCAAAACAACTAAGCTAAATAAAAGCTAAAGAAGCAAAATTTATGATACCATTGTTGTCATATTTTCTCGCTGATTTATTATGTTATTGAAACAATCTTGACATACACTTTGATTTTTCATAGTAGACAGGAGCTGTACTTGTACAGGAAATGGCAGAAAGATGGCAGCTGAGTGAACTGATTTTGAAAACAACTTGGAAGGCTTGGAATGAAGCACACAAGTCTGACTACTTTTTTGTGATGTTTCTTATCTTTTAAGGAGCCATAAATTTAACAGCTGTGGTCATGGCTATGATGGACTGCAATTTGTGGAATAGGCTGCATGAAGATTCTTCAAAACATCTCCTTTTGTGTTCCACACGGGTTTGGGACGACATGAGGGTGAGTAAATGATGACAGAATGTTCATTTTTGGACAAAATATTCCTTTCACTCTCTCCTCTCTCTCATGTGACATTTCATCATTCTATCTCGCAAAATGGAGAGTCATTATTAGTCACTGGCCCCTGTGTGCACTGGCGTCAGCAGCAGCCATCAGTAAACACACATACATTACTACAAACGCTTCGGAGAGTGACAAATACACCTATCACCGCTCCACATATTACACGCCGCATTCTTGATGTCACTCGAATAAACATTTGTCTGTGTTATGTGTTAATCATGGCGTCTCAGCGCACTGCTTTCAATTGCTTTATATATCACTGTCTCCATGCTGTTCTTCTGGCGCTCATTGCATGCAAACTTTTTAAACAGATGCTCCATTCTTGCATGCAGGAGTATGTACAAGAGTTCTTTTCTGGAAGAAGGTGAAAAGTATGTAGGGAATGTTTATGCATCTAAAATAGAGCGCAGAAGTATCTGCTTATCTTTAAATGTGGCAGAGATTATCTTCTGTTCAATTATAGTTATATCTCTAAGTTTAGCTGGTTGTTTTTACCTGCCTTTTGAGAATTTATAGAATGTAGAACTCGACGTCACAATCCTTGTTAATTATACAGTGGCCCCAAAAAGAATTTGGACACTTAAAGGTGCAGTAAGTGATTTCTGAGAAACACTGTTGATATTTGAAATCAACCCAAACAAACACACTGCTCCCTTCATTGCTCTGCCCCCAAAATGCACAAACACGCAATGCAAGTGTGGATGTCTTTTTATCATAGCTGAAGAGAGGCAAAATAATGCTTCACAAAAAATAAAGTGAAGATAATGAACGAACGACAAGGAAAAGCAGAAAAAGAACATAGAGCACACAAGAGTATATACAAGCAAGAGTTGTTTGTTAGTCACTGGCAGCACATCAGCGCCAGATAAAAAAAATGACACTCAAAACTGTCCTTTTATTCTAGCTAACATTACAACAACAGCACATATTGGTTCTGTGAAACACAGCAAAACCAATGTTACTCACATATGGAGCAAAAACAGCGCAACCTCAGTGTCCGTTTTCAGGCCTTCCCGCTTAGGTCTCTCCAGCGCTGTAAAGCTTTTCTGATATATTAAAGCGGGTCCTAAAGCTCTTGCCTGATCATAACACTTCTTATTCCAGTGATATTCCTCTGACCTTTTCTCCTTTGTAATGTCTCTCAGCCATTTCCCTCTCTACAGTCTTTCTTCAAATCTCCCTCTTGCTCACTCTCTCTCCTCCCCCATAATGAGTGGACACGCCCTCTATTGCTGATTGGCTACAAGTGTGTTGTGGCGCTCAGTCTGATCCACTTTCAACAGCGTTTTTCAGAAATTCGCTTACTGCACCTTTTAAGACACGCTTGTGAATGTATGAATTGCATATGAAATATCCAAACTAAGTGGCATTTAGCACAACCCAATTTTTGTAAGTGGAACATTTCACAAAAAAAGTTTTAAATGATAAGACAATATACTGTTCATAATTAAGTATTTGGGCACTTTTTGGTTGTCAAATGTCAAACCTGTGGTAACTTTGCTATAACACCTGTGTGAACTTGAGGATTCACTTTTGCATTCACACTGACTTCATTGCATTTCAGTTTCTGGCAAAATGCAATTTTTATGATTTTATTTAGGACATCTAAAATGATCATATTTTTGGTCCATGCACCATGAGCAGTTCTGGTTTTGGAGTTATAATTAGAGCGCTTTCTGCTTTCTAGGGCATTTTGACAGGTCCATTACATAAATGTCACTCATGTGACCTCTTTCAAACTTTCTGCTCCCCAAAAGATGACTTTACTGATAAAATAGGAGTTCATGCAAGAGAATCAGTCTTTAATTTAGGTTCATACTATTTGTGTTTTAATAGTGCAAAAGCACATGAACTGTAATGACAACTATGCTTCTACATCTGTATAACAGCTGCAGCCAGATGCTTATTATACAATATTTATTAATCTTTGTAAAACTCGCAGTGGGTCAATAGACTATAAGTGAGTTAAATTTAACTTCATTATGTTTTGCAGGCAACAACTGGTAATAAATAATACTCTAATGTTTTAATAATTTGTTGTTATTTATTGATGCTTTTTGTAATGCTTTTACATTTTTAAAATGTTTTTATAAATGTACTCTTCGTAATGTTTTCTTACTTTTCATATAACGTTTAAAGTGTTTAATGGCAAAAAGCCCAACTTTATCTAGCCTAAAAGGCAAGTTACAAATAATATCTAATGGAAACCGCATAAAATAGATATTGAATAAATATTAGAGAAACTTCCACAGAAGTTTATCCAAAAATACCATTGCATCAAATCAACCTTGCGCTATGACTTTCCATCACTGTTGTTTGTCAGAGCTCAGACCGACAGCGAGTGTTTATGTAAAATATGTTTTACTCCGTTATGTATTCATGAGATGCATAAGATGCAATGTAATATGGTAAAATATCCTCAGCGATGGCAGCCAAAACTGTAATCCCCATGCTCCATAAACTGCGCAGTAATCCAGCTGAATTGGGCTGGATTTTACTCCCATGATGAAGCTGCACAGGAAGAGTGTTCAACTACATTACATAAGGTTTGTGGGGAGTTTTTGTCTGTTTGTGAATTTCTAATAGAGCTTTGGGTATTGGACATGGAGTTTGAGGGGAAATTTATGCAGAATCGACTGCTGTTTGAGCACAACATATTGCTAATTATGTAACTGAACATACTGTTTCAAAGTGAACTATACGAGTACATTTCAGAAGTTTTTGTCATAAATGAGTGGTTCTTTTTTTGATTGACCATAAAGTGTCCAAATACTTTTTTTGTCTTCATTTTGAACCAAATATCTATTGCTTAATCATCGTGTTTTGTTTTAAAAGTGAAATAAATAACACTTGCTTCAATATTTTGTTATCTAATGCAATAACCTTCATACATTTCTTACTTTTTTGGCCTAAAATTTGGTGTAAAAAAAAAATTCTCTCAAAAAATGCTAGTAAATTTCACAGATAATTACGAAGAATTGGCAAGTAACACAGAATTAAATGTAAAATTTTGAAGTATAAAGAATTAAATATATTTCCTTGTAAAGCGTATTCTAATAATCTTTGATTTATTTACAACTTTGAAAAATATTTTTACTGTAAATTGTTTTTGTTTTTTTGACCATGTAGTAATGGTTGATAATCAGTTTGTTCAATGAAATAAAATTACAAAACTTTAAAATCTAGACAGCAAAACATATTTGTCTGAACTAGCCCAAACCTGCAAATATCTTCTCCATTTATGTATCCAAACTTTCTGGCACATTGGAACTGAAGTTAAACAGCTTTTGTCCTCCACAGAGCTAATATAAGACTACATCTTACAAAACCCAAAACCTGTGGCTTTGATGTGACACGCCGAATGGTGTCCAGATCTGAAATGAGTTTACAGTACATCTACACAGAATTCTGGATTTCATTCAGAAATGGAGCCAGCAGGGAAAAGGTTTATTACTGAGAAGGGGGTTTATGTAACTTATGGGAATACCTCAAACACTTTTTATTTATTGCTCGATAAATAAGATATAAGCACAATCTCCTGACAGTAAAGACACTTTTAATGCTTTTCTTGTGTTATTGGATGAGCATCCCTGTTTCTAGAGGAATGTAATGCAATAACGCATGCAGTGTATCCCAAATCAATAAAATGGGAACATGAGACTTGTGATTCCTGTATAACAGTGATTCCAATCCAGGGGCATTTAGGTGGATGCCAGAGGGTACATGTAATTTTTTTGATTTTGCTTTGTTAAACTAATAAAACAGACACGTATTATATAGTAATTCATGTTTTTTTATGTAGCTGGAAAAAAAAACACAACGATTTTGTCTGGATGAAGTATGTAGCTGAATATATACAAATTTGTGATTTATCTTTACTCATCTCACCTGCACTTTTCCACAATTTAATAAAACAGTCCTTCCTATTTTTATCCCATCAAATGCATCAGCCAATCAAACTGATAACAAACTAAATGCGGTTGCAAAATAACAGATTCTATATTTGTTCAGTTTGAGAGGAAGCATCTTTGGGAGTCTGTTTTTACCCTCAGTATTAATTGTTGTAGTTTAAAAGTGATTCATTGTGTTAGGGGATATTTTTATGACATCAATAATAATGCTAAATAATATCAAGTATAATAAGAGTTGAAGTGGACACGTTTCTGTTTTGTTGTGGATGAAAGCCTGTTTCATGTAGGACATAAGTACACTCTTAAAAATAAAGGCCCTTCATTGGCATTTGTGGATCCATGAAGAACCTTTAACATTCATAGAATCTTTGCATTGCACAAAATGTTCTTTATAGTGAAAAAAAGTCCAATCATGCTGTTGCACATTTTAAAGAACGCTTTGATGCTTTATATAAAAAGGTTCTATATAAAGAGAAATGTCTTAAAAGATTGCATAATTTAATTTAGTATGTTTACGAGCTGCTTAATTTATAAAATTTAATTAAAGTTAAAAATGAATTAAAACTAAAACTAAAATGATCCCATGATGGGAACACCTTAAAGGTTGTATATATACAGCATGACGCACCTGACAGAACCCTTTAAGTTTTTATTCTAAGAGTTTGTTGTTGGTTGTGTGTTTGGCCTTACTGTTGGGATTATTAAAGGTACATTGATTTATAATACTCACTTTCCCTCTGAGCCATAGCTGTTCATGCTGTCCTCGATGGACTCGTGGCTCGCCTGTCGGACCGTACGACTGGGCATCTCTACTGCCAGCCCTGTCTCTGTACTCCTCTGAATGCTCTTTAACCTGCGGCCCTCTGGGTCTGAAACAAAGAAAGAAAGATAAGTTCACCAAACCAGTGTTTAATTCATAAGATGTTTTTCTATACAGTCTCTTTGATTTTAAGTCCCTCCTTCAATGTAAATTTTTGGGATTTTTATGCCTCTTTATTGTGAATTTCATTACACCTCTTTTCATCAAGCCACATGATTTAAGGTATCATTCACGTATGTAGCAGAAACAGTTTTAATATGTATTAGAGCTGTGCGATTCAGGATAAACTGAGAATCACAATTTTTTGTTTCAAAAAGAGATTATGATTCGACCACGGTACTGAGTAGACAACTAACTAAACAAAATAACATATAATTTACTAGAGGTGCTGCCAGAATGTTAATTGCTGCAGTCCATTTAAAATACATATATATTAATTTGAATGAATAATTTTTTTTTTTTAAAAAATCAGTTTGAATGATTGATTCAATGACTCACTCATAAAGACTTCACTTGTTTCATTACTGGATGAATTGGTGTTTTTAAACAAATCTCTTGAATGAATGATTCAATGACAAATACATTTTTTAAGTCACTTGTTGCCACCTACTGGTGTAATGATGTAATTGATACAGTCTTTATTTTTAAAGGTGATTTACTCTATTCTGATTGCTACCATGGACATCCATGTTTATATCCGAACTACAAAACTTATATCTCAGTACTTCTGTGATAATATGAAGTATTGTAAGACAGAAATAATGATACTGAGATGTTGAAAAGCCTGTTTGTGAAGCTGTTTCATATATATAGATGACAACTGCTCTCTCTGGCTCAGCGCCAACACGGATTTGAATGTTTTCGCTGTGATCGTACTTGTCAAAGATTTAATAGACACAGCTGAATCATTGTCATTTAGGAATTAGTTCGCATGGGTGTATTTGAATCGAGATCACAAACTTTTAACAATTAACCGTGTAGCTCTCATGTGTATGGTTAGGGTTTTTTCCTTAGCAAGCATCACAAATGATTGTGAAATATCTCTGATATTCTTGTATTTCTGCCTGAGCAGCAAGGCACTGGAAAAAGCAAGTTATATCAAATCCTCTCCATATCATTCTGAATGAAATGTTGTGATAACATTTCAGCCAGGTAGAGCACTGGTTGTATTAAAAATAAATCCTTTGGAAAATATAATCTTCTTGTATAATTCAAGTGTGTAGTGGTGCCTTATTGAACTCGGATGGCTTAGAGAACAGATTCACAAAGCCTGAACTTTTCCTAGTAAAGGTGAAGGGGATCAGCCACAGACTGATCGCTTTACTAGCCCATGAACTCATGAATATATTTCTATTCAGAGAATGATTTTCAGAGGAATTTCAAAGCTGGATGTCATTTCATAATGGTTTTGTTATTCATTTTTTGCATGTATTTCATATAAATCAACATAAAACACAACCCATTTTACCCTCGTAGACTAATGGTGAGCCTGATTTCACCAAGTGCAAGTAACATGTTTATTGATCCTATTATTCCAATCAACTAATTAGATTTGAGGAACAAGTTTACATTTTATGGCAAGTTTAGGTTTAAAAAACAGGGTCAGGTGTTTCTATCATTTCCCTCTGATTTTAGGGATACGTTATGGGTAGGGTTAGGTTCAGGTGTAGGGATAGGGTCAAGACTAAAGTTTTGGACAGGAATGTTGTTCCAGGATCAACAAAATATGTTTATCCACTTCTTTATTTATGTTTATTTACTTGGCAAAATCACGGCGACCTGGATGGATATTCAATGAGGTTGAAAACCTCAAAAGAGGGATTTTTGATGTCCAAATTTTATTTTATACATAAACATATATATATATATATACACACACACACACACACGCACACTAACGTTACAACATTTAAAGGGTTAGTTCACCTAAAAATGCTATCATTTTATATCATATATCTACCTTAATATTATAAAGTGACGAGAATACTTTTTGTGCGCCAAAAAAACAAAATAACGACTTTTCAACAATATAGTGATGGGCCGATTTCAAAACACTGCTTCGGAGCTTTGTGAATCGAATCAGTGACTCAGATCTCCTATCAAATGGCTAAACTGATGAAATCATGTGACTTTGGCGCTCCGAATCACTGATTCGATTCGTAAAGCTCTGAAGCAGTGTTTTGAAATCGGCCCATCACTATATTGTTGAAAAGTCGTTATTTTGTTTTTCTGGCGCACAAAAATATTTTCTTTGCTTTATAATATTAAGGTAGAACTACAGAACTTGCATGAACTGTTTTAAATATGTTTTTAGTACCTTTATGGATACTTTATGACTCACTGAGCCATCGGATTTAATCAAAAATATAATTTGTGTTCCGAAGATGAATGAAGGTCTTTCGGGTGTGGAACGACATGAGGGTGAGTAATAAATTACATTATTTTCATTTTTGGGTGAACTAACCCTTTAAGGTTGGCACAATTTAAAAAAAAATGTTTTTAAAAAAATAATAATTAAAATAATTAGTCTATTATTGGATCAAAAACAGTAACAACAGTAATATTGAGAAGCATTACTGCAATTTAAAAGAAATGTTGCAAAGCTGAATCAATGCTGATGTGATGCTCAAGAAACATTTCTGATTATTATCACTGTTGAAAACAGTTGTGCTGCTTCATATTTTTGTGGAAACAAAAAGTGATACTTTTTTTCAGTATTCTTTGATGACTAGAAAGTTCAAATTAACAGCATTTATTTGAAATAGAAATCTTTGTAACATTATAAATGTCACAGAATAAATAATGTAACAGAAATTAAGATATAAATATAATTTAGTCATCAGTGAGAACAAGTTATCCATGGAAATGCGCTCTATCTGCACTAAGACGTTCTCTCTGTAGTGATGGGAATACAGCCATTTTCACAGCTTTTTCCTGGCCGTGAAGCACATGACCTAGTTAGGCGGTTCCTAAAAATACAGCCCTCTTTTGTCTGTTCCTGCGTTTCTGGTACGGTTGGCACATGCTAACTAGCATGTCATCGTAACCTTCCAAAACAGAACATCGTGTATCAGGAAATGCACTAGAAATGCCAGGGTTGCTATGGGAGACAAGAGCAGTGTGCTTCAATGGATCTCTCACTCTCTCTTTTCTCTTTTGCAGTTTTTGTTTAGTGGAACATGCTTGAAAGAATGATTTAATCTTTTCACAAAAAACAGTCCAATTTCAGGAAGTGTGTGGGCAAAAAATTTGATTTTTAAATGTGCATTGTACATACACTTTCCACCACAATCCTAGGCTCCTCAGTGTGGCCTCCAGGGTGTTGCTAGGGGGTTGCTAAGATGTTCTGTTCGGTTGTGGTCACTTGGGAGTTGTTTGGTGGTTTCCATAGCAGTTGCTAGGGCATTGTTAAGTGGTTTTTAGAATGTTCAGGGTGGTTGCTAGAGATTTGTTTGCTGGTGTCCAGCGAGTCGAAGTCCCTTTAAGACAAGTCATTTCATTCAGCAGCCATCTTTGAAACGCCTCTCAGGCATCCAGCTTCTATCTTTTTCAATGAGGAATCATCAAAGTCTCCAAAACTGTTCACTAAGCTTACGGTGAAATTTCATATTTGAAAACACCAATGCATTCTGACAAAAACATTCTCATAATCTTGTTTCTTATGTTCAAATAGCGTTTGTTTTTCATGCTAGACCAGCCAATGCGCATGCGTAGTCATGAGCGCGAGTCTGAGAACGCTTTCTATAGCAACTGGAGCTTCTAATGGCAGCTGCAGTGATGCGATGACTTTACTAATCAACGATTGGCTCTTTCACTTAGAAGGCAGGGGTTATTCGCCATATTGGGTGTTGCACTTTCTCCCATTCATAAGTAATAGGAGTGGGCCATCTTTCAGCGAGTGGTTACTAAGTGGTTACTAGGGAGTTGTTTGGTGGTTTGCAGGGCGGTTGCTAGGGCATTGTTAAGTGGTTTCCAAGGATGTTCTGGGCAGATGCTAGGGATTTGTTTGTTGGTGTCCAGGGAGTTGTTTGGTGGTTTTTCACAGTATAAGCAACAATTAATTGGCTCTAAAAACACTCCATTTTTTAATTATATCTTGTGTAAGTGTGATGTTTCTGATCCCAGGACATCTCTCACCAACGCTTTCTGTCAAGTATTGTGCAACCACAAGTAGGTCTCACCGACAACAGATAAAGTATCTCATTTTATCAGTATGACCAACACCATTAATCAAAGTGGCATTCATGAATTTACTGCAAACAAGAAAGAAATAAGAGGCTTTTCTAACAAGCCCTTTTAGTTGCTATCTCATCTTGCTTGTGGTTTATGACCCACGCTTGTTAGTTGTCAGAGCGTTTAGATTTATAATTTGATTAAAAGAACAGAGAGGCTTATAGAAAACCTATTATCAGACTACATCCTTAGTAAAGACCTATTGTTAAAGCAGAGTGATATGTGAATTTAATTGCAAATAGTTGCATCATTCACTTAATTAAAGGAATAGGTCATTTATAAATGAATTTGATGTCATTTACTCACCTTCATATCATTCTAAACCTTTATTATTATTTTATTTCCTCGGTGAAAACACTAGGAGAAATTCTTTTCCATTAAGAGCTTACCAGCTCCAAAAAGGACACAAAGGCACCATAAAAGTATCACTTGTGTGCTTTATGGACTACTTTTATGGTCCTTCTTGGAGCTTGGTGCAGGAAAAGAGCACCAAGTAAGTTTCCTTTTGTTGAAAATAGTGACAATTTAAATTTTTGTGTGAACTGTCTCTTTAAGAGCATGTTGTGTTGATGTGTCACTAACAGACTGCGCACATCCCATGTTCAGATGAACAGGAATAGGATGCTCTTAACTTAGAGCAATCAAATCAAACTCAGTTTGATTTCAACATGGCTTGCTGAAGATCATTAGGGCAGTCATTGATTGTCATCTAAATGAGCATGTCAGTTTTCTGGTTTGTCCATGCTATCGATCATGCCATTACCTCTCATTACCCCAGCCTGCCTTAATTACCTATTAACTCTTTGATAAATCAGTAGCACTAGAGGCCTATTGACCTACAGTGATGTTGATAGATGCCTGGTTGGAGGCTATAACCTCTGCGCTTTCTAATCACATGCAAAATCTAAGGCCATACTGTTTTTGAAGTAAAGAGGGATATCCAGACCTTCCTTTCATCCATCCATCCATCCATCCATCCATCCATCCATCTATCCATCCATCCATCGCACTGTTTTTTTTATAGAACGATTTAATGGAGGTGGATGATTACATGCAGTTATTTCATTCGTATTACTGTAATGCAAAAACATTACATATTATTTCAAATTTTTAGATTTATATATCATTATAATATTTTTTTATTTTACATTTTATTTTACATTTTATTTTATCCAGGACGTATTTTTACCCTACAAGGTTCTCATTTTGTGGTTTGATGTTCAATTCCCTATCAGCTCCTTTATATTTGCTGTATTGCCTTGTTTGTATAGAAATATTTCACTGTATTACAGAACCAGAACTGAAAATAATTGGAATTACAAAAATCTCAAAACTAGAACTTCCAGATGCATTATGGGAAATCTACATTATGGAAAATGGAGCAATACATTGAGATTAGAATGCAAATATTTTAATCAAATTAAAATTAATAAAAATGCTCTCCTTTCTTCTAAATATTTACTTTGACGTCATTTTTATTTTATTTTTTTTTTTTTTTTTTATAACCTGGACATGTTCTTGTCCTGCTCCACATATGAATGTGTTAAAATCCTTTTAAAGCCCCAAATACAGAAGCATTAAGCATGTGCTAGTGGTTAGATGAGAGCCCATCTGTTTAATCACAGTGGAGGGTCTGATCATACACAGATGCGTCCGTCTCAGCCAAAAATTATGCCAAATATTTACTCATATACTGGCATAATTCAGCTCTGACGTTTTCCGTACATGCTAAAAGAGAAGTGAGCTTCAGGAGACAGTGAACGTAAGAGCTTTGATCTGAGCTATAAATGAATGCAAGGGGGGAAAATGACCTCAGAAGGTCATTTATCAGAAGCAAATATATGAGAGTTATATTAATATACCTGGGATATTTCTGGGATTTTATGAGTTTGATTTTTCATACTAGAGCTTCAGTATAGCTGTAGATCAGACACAAGAGTCTGTTCACAGCGAACATTATTAAAACATTTGTCTTGTGTTTTATAATTTGAGTATTTTATCATTGCTGATAGTTTAAGTTCATCTATATTAATATAATTTATATTTTTTTTTTTCATTATTTGATTAGCAATTAACTGACGTTTTTCTTAAAGTGCCCCTATTATGCAATTTTAAAGGTTTTGGAGGTCTCCTGCAGTAGATTGACATGCATCAAAGGCCAAAAAACACTTTTCTCATAATATACATTGAACATCACCTCATTTCTCAAAGGGTCTGAAAATGGTTCGTTTGAAGATTATAAACCCCTCCTTTCCACGAGTCTACTCTGCTCTGATTGGTCAGATGGCTCAGTATGTTATGATTGGTCTATCGCACATGTCGGCAATGGAAGGCATATTACCATATCTGAATTTTTTTAATGAGTTTGTTGGTGTTTTGGAGGTTACCTTTGTAGAGTGCCACTTGTGTTTTATATGTTGAGGATGTGTGTGAACAGAGTAATAATTCTATAATTCTTTTGTGCTAATGTAGGTATTTGAATAGAGTGTATGGTTTACATTGTGTAGAAACACTGCCTACAATAGTTCAGCCAGACAATATTTCTTTGAGTGTAGATTGTCTCAGAACGTTCTATCTTCAATTTTTTAAAATATGTAAAAGCTGGTAATGTGTGAATATCATTAAGAGATGGGAGTGCATTTACCCTACCATCCATTACTTAAATGAAACTCAAAATAAGTAACTCTTTGCCTGAAATCTATTTTCTCCACCGAGTAATATTAGTGTGAAATTGTACTAAGCTCTGCCTTAAATCAGACACATCTATTTCCATCTGATTGCAAACCACTTTATAATAATGTGCACTGAAGAATCGTTCACGAGACCAGAAATGTTTATTAAAGGGTTAGTTCACCCAAAAATGAAAATTCAGTAATTTATTACTCACCCTCATGTTGTTCCACTCCCGTAAGACTTTCGTTCATCTTCAGAACACAAATTAAGATATTTTTGATGAAATCCAATAGCTCAGTGAGGCCTCTATTGCCAGCAAGATAATTAACACTTTCAGATGCCCAGAAAGGCAATAAAAACATATTTAAAACAGTTCATGTGACTACAGTGGTTCAACCTTAATATTATAAAGCGACGAGAATACTTTTTGTGCGCCAAAAAAACAAAATAACGACTTTTCAACAATATCTAGTGATGGCCGATCTCAAAACACTGCTTCATGAAGCTTCGGAGCTTTATGAATGTTTTGTTTCGAATAAGTGGTTCGGAGTGCCAAAGTCACATGATTTCAGTAAACGAGGTTTCGTTACGTCATAAGTGTTTCGAAATTTCAATGGTTCATGTGACTTTTTGATACACGCTCCGAACCATTGATTCGGAACAAAAGATTCGTAAAGCTTCGAAGCTTCATGAAGCAGTGTTTTAAAATCGGCCATCACTAGATATTGTTGAAAAGTCGTATTTTCTTTTCTTTCTTTTTTTTTGGGGCATACAAAAAGTATTCTCGTCGATTTATAACATTAAGGTTGAAACACTGTACTCACATGAACTGTTTTAAATATGTTTTTAGTACCTTTCTGGGCATTGAAAGTGTTAATTATCTTGCTGGGAATAGAGGCCTCACTGAGCCATCGGATTTTATCAAAAATATCTTAATTTGTGTTCTGAAGATGAACGAAGGTCTTACGGGTGTGGAACGACATGAGGGTGTGTAATAAATTACTGAATTTTCATTTTTGGGTGAACTAACCCTTTAAGAAACATTTCTGGTCAAAATGGTAAACAGGGTCCATTTTGTTCACTTTAAATCATTTTAGACTATATACTGAAGGTTTTCTTCTGTGTAAACTACCGTAAAAACAAAGTAAAAGCAGTAATATGGTAAAATTCTATTATAATTTAAAATAACTGTTTTTTATTTGAATATATATTAAAATGTAATTTATTCCTGTGATGTAAAAGCTGAATGTTCAGCATCATTACTCCAGTCTTCAGTGTCAAATGATCCTTCAGAAATAATTCTAATATGCTGATTTGCTGCTCAAGAAACATTTCCGATTTGATGTCTAATTTGATACAGAAAAATTAACTGCTAGTTGGCCATTAGTTCTTAAGACACAGTCTTAACATAATGGCTATATTTATGCAACTAGCCACAGGAAGTGACACACAAGCCGGACTCAAACTCATATTACCTGCATGAGCACCAGTACCACTAAGTCACAGCTCTGACTTAATTGCCTTTCAGAACAGTGTGTCCATTGAAAATGGCCACTGGATGCTGTTTCAGATACTTCAGTCATAATAACGTGTAGGCGGCAATAATTGAGCAAGTGAGTGTTCAAACAGTCTCGTTCTGCATATCTGCTCAGAGAGACTTAATGCTACAAAACAGACTGTGATTTACTACAAAAGTCAACTGCTACTCAAACTGATGTGCTCACCGAACACTTCTGCCAAGCGGTGTATTAAAAACAAATGCATGTTTGGTTAGGATTTTCAATTATGATCTTCATTTGTAACATTGGGTGCACACCTGTTATTTCATTATTCCATCATTATGTAGATGTAATTGTCATTATAATATTATTATATTGACTCTACTTCTAAATGAATTAATTATGAAACCTCAAAGTTGTTGGATGCACTCCCTGCTAGTGTGTAATTTAATTATTTATTTATTTATTTTTTTATTGATCTATGATGGTGATCTCACGAAAACCTGTCAAAAACATACTGGATCATATTTCACCTCAAACTTAAGAAAAAGGTGATGTAATATAAGTTATGTTTTATATTAGATTATTTATATTAAGTTATATTTTGTATAAAATAAATTAAGCCTAAAATACTGTATTACAGTATTACATTAATGAGATTCTATTTAGACTTACTATTCAGATAATAGTTATAATGAAGGCTTTTCTTTTCTTTTCTTTTCTTTTCTTTTCTTTTCTTTTCGAGGTGAAATGTGGCCTGGACCGGTTTTTGTGAGATTCAATCACAGCCATAATGATTATTGATGATCAAAATAAAAGTCCATAACATGATTCTCAGTTCCAGGCTGTAGCAAAGGAAATGACAGCAGGTAAATCTGAGCATTTGTGCACAACCATCTGTTCTTGTTCCCGCGCGTCACTGTATCGCTGTGCTTTCTGACTGCATATGCCAACACAAAGGGTGCAGAGCAAATGCACCTGCATGCTACACTGTCAGAGGACACGCTGGGAAAGGAAAAGAGAGATCAATCAGTGCTGCATTTACAAGGCTTGTGTGCACAATGATCTGATCCGCAAAGCATATTTTTTAAAAATACTTTTGCATTGCAAAAAAACAAAAAACAACAACAACAAAAAAACAACACTATTTTACTTTTTCCAGTAACATCCTTAAAATCAAATCAATTTACCTGAAAAAAATTCATTTAAAGCTGAAGTATGTAGTTGGTATTTTTTTATTTTTAATTTTTAATTTTTTAATTTTAGTTACATTTTTAGCATTTTTATTTATTTATTTTTTTGCATTTTTGTAATTTTTAATAGTTTTTGTTTTTAAAAATGTCTATACAGTTTTTATTATTTTTTATTTCAGATTTTTCAATTTTTGCATGTAGTTAAACTAAATTAAAATTTTATTTCATTAATGAATTATTTAATTTCAAGTGACAAAGTTTTTTTATGTGTGGTTTTAGTTTGTTTTAGTAAAATAACCCTGTTTCTGCTAAACTGACCATCTCGATGATACTAAAATAACACATAAATTATACACTTTAAATTTAAGCATAAGCCTCACTAAATTATTATTATATTTCTTTCTTTTGTATTTCTTAAAAGCCATTTTTGTGTACGATCTTAAAATGTTGACCCTTTTTTATTGTAAAAGACTGACAATTGAAACTTGATCTTTGTAAAAATCAGAAATCAGCATTAAATTCTCGTTCTATGTAGCAACTTTTATGCTTGTAATCAAACTAATTAAACTATTTAAACACATTTCTCTGATAAGATGCTACAGTATTTACCTTATTAAAATCTTTTAAAAATAGAAATTGCTGATTTCATTTTATATATTTGTTTTTTATGTATATAAAAAAGATTTTGACGTAGGCTCACATTTCAAAATTAGAACAAAAAATATTTTGTATATGAGATGCTTCTAACAGGAACAATGAATGATGATTATACTATGAGTCAGAATATGCATCAGTGTGAAACAAGAAATTTTATCATCTGATTGGACAGACTGTTGTCTTCACATTGGCATCATGTGATAGATTTCTCACCCTGACTGACTTTTTCTCTTTTTCCACTTGGGAAAAAAACAGACAGCTTGCTTTCTCACCTGTGCATGATGGCTGGGAATCGAACAGCACTTCAGCAGCCATTGATTTAAGATCACTACACAAACACACACCAGCTCATATGTGAATCCACTGCTGCACACTTATCACACTGACATTTTCTAAATAATTGAACTTGGGCAATGGAAACAGACATGCAATCTCTACCATAGAAATGCTTTCATGACATTTTCAAAAGAGCGTAACATTTGATAAAGTGATGCCACTTCAGATTGTCTTTAACCAGACCTATTTGATTGAGCCCCGATTGAGTCTGAAGATATTTTTTGCAAAAAAATAAAATTAAAATAAAAGGCTACTAAAAAGTAAGAAATAAAACTACATTTTTACATTTTCTGAAGAAACGTGTGGTTCTTAATCATGCAAAACTTACTACCTTGATGCTAAGATGTTGTCATGCTTTGCTAGGTGTTTGCTACAGTGTTGCTTACTGGCTCAAGTCAAAACAGCTTTAGCACAAGTCTCTGATACTCTGGTTTCTAGATATGGCTCCTTCAATGCAAGTCTATAGTAAACTTACTAGAAAATAAGCTGGAACGCTACTAATAGCACACCTCTCCCTAAAGGTAGGATAGGCAGTTTTTTTAATATTTTAAATAAATGTTAAAAACACTGCATATTTCACTACATGGCAGCAGCACAGAAATCTGCATCTTACCTTGTGATACTCAAATGTTTGGCGCTCAGGAGTTAGGGCTGGTTCACACAGAAAGCAAAAACTTTTGAAAGCAAAAACACAACACCTGGGCAGTGAATGGGGAAAAAACGCAATGTCTCGAGATGCATTTTTTAGAAGTTTAACTTATTTTATCTTTAGCGCCTTATTTTTAAAATGCTGTGTCATGTGCGAGACGCTGCAAAATATGCTCACTCCATGCAAGATCGGCTTTTGAAGTTGCCTATAGTTATTTCTCATAAAACCATATACAACAACATATTAAAAACGAAATAATCTTTAAAATAATTTCATTAATAAAGGTGGAAAATTAAAAACAAGTTGAAAAAAAAAATATATTTTAATTTATTTTAAAGGGGACCTATTATGCCCCTTTTTGGTGTCTCCAGAATGTGTTTGTGAAGTTTCAGCTCAAAATACCCCACAGATCATTTATTATAGCTTTGCCCCATTTAGGTGTGAGCAAAAACACGCTGTTTTTGTGTGTGTTCCTTTAAATGCAAATGAGCTGCTGCTCCCGGCCCCCTTTCCAGAAGAAGGCGGAGCTTTAACAGCTTGCGCTTCAGTTGCTCAACAACAACAAAGCTGGAGAATCTCTCGCAGACAAAATGACGATCGTCAGTAACAGTGTTCAGCCTTACATTGTTCAAACAGCTGTCTGCAGGGGGTGCTGCAGTACCCCTAGTTCCCGCGGCCATGTTGAGAGGAAAGTGCGCAGCACGTTTACATATTCATCTAAACGTTGCTATCAGCAGCATGGGCAGCGTCAGGATGTTCGCCAACTTCTTTTTACGTCTAATGCCGTGAGGGGCATTGAATCACGTTCCGTCTATTGAGTGCATGAGTGCGAGCACGAGCAATAAGTTGCTGGCTGCTGTTCACTTAACGGCCACTGGTGTCGCTAATAACAAGGGCTTTTGAATTGTACATATAGCCCCTTTAAATTGTAAGAATATTTTACAAAATTACTGTTTTTACTGTATCTTTATAGTAGTGTACATAGATGAAAACATTCAGTGTAAAGACCTTATGTAGCGCACAGCGCTGCACTCGTTGTGTTCTGTCTTGGGGGCCCAGTTGCATAAACATAGCCATTATGTTAAGACTGTATCTTAAGAACTAGTATGAACAACTAACAGTTAGTAAGGGGTAATCACTCTTACTTTTCAATATCAAATTAGATCAGTCAAAGTTTTTATGTAACTGACTTAAAAAAGTTTTGAACAGTCTTAAATAAAAATATTTGATGACTAACTTGTAAGACTATTGTTAGCAGTTTATGCAACCGGCCCCAGGGTTTATATTTCCTCAGGATGAAGGTAAGATCTTAGGGATTCATGAATGTTCTTCTAATTTTAAAATCTTCCCGGTCTACTGACATTTGTTATGACATCCACTTGAAACATTACAATGCTCATTATAACTTTTGTTAGCTCTACAATAAGTAAATCCACTTCACCACCTAATTACTCTTTGACAGTGATGCCATAGAAATATAAAGAGGTATTGCAATAATGGAAGTTCAAACACAAAATTCTAAAGATGGCTGCGTGCTTGTTTCTCTGACGCATAAGTATGACTCTGATTTTACAATATAAATATCTTCACCCATCATCCTTCACCTGCTTTTTAAAACCAAAGACATGCTGATAATCAATGTCACCATTAAATCCCATAAGCACGGACACACATGCACATTGGAGACGGATGCTACGAGTATCAATCATCCTGACCTCCTTCTATCTTTTCCTCTGTCCTTGATTCACTACGCTCTTATGCAACACAGAATGTGCGCCTGCCGCCATATGACATCTCACTGATGGCGTGTGTGTGTTTGTTTGCGAGTTATTTTGAGCAGCAGCATCAATGCAGGACCTGTCAGTGTAGGAGGGTTAATAAGCCTCGAGACTTCAGAGCGTTCGCTTTTCTTCGGTAGAGATTTGTTCCTGTGCTGGTGGAGGGGGGAGCGAGACATGTTGTGCTTTGGGATTCTTAGTACACATTGCATCAAACAGCAAACAGGATATGAAAGATGAAGTCTGAATGCGCCAAGACAAGCGGTGGGAGGCAACGTTGAGTCTGATGCGTGTCGCAAAGGCTTTGGGCCCTTCTTGTCGACATGGCTGTTGAGCGAGTGTGTTATATAGGTGTTGAACCCCCTTGTGTGGCTGTTAGATTAAATCTTAACACAGAATGATAAAAACAAGTATAGGGTTAAAGCAGTCTGAACATAGTAACTTTGACTTTGAGTTTGAGAGGACAGTAATCAAATATATTATGTGCAAAATAAACCTGATTAAGTAATTTCTCAATTATTATGATCACACAGCACATATATTTGTATTTTACCATGAAAAATCCCACAAAATGTGTCTTTTTAGCCTTTATTTTGTGTTGCTTTAAAAAAAAAACATCTATTTTTTTTTCTTTTTTGCTTATGCAGGTTATTCTAAATAATTTCTTAAAGATGCATGCAGTTTGATGCCATTTCCTAGCTAGATAGGATGCAAAAAAATTTTTTACCCTCACAGAAAGCGAAAATGCTTCAAAGCGACAGCGTAAAGTCAATGAAACTGTAGGGTAACCCATATCAAAAAAAGAAAATAAACATACTGGATTAAATCATTTCTCAATTAAGTCATCACACAGAACTTATATTTGCATTTTACTTTGAAAAAATCCCCCCAAAATGTTTCGTTTTAGCTTTTATTTTGCATTTTCCAGGAAAAAAAATGCTAAAAATGTTTTTTGCTTATGTAGGTTTTTCTGGATCATTTCTTCAAGATGCGTGCAGTTTAATGCCATTTCCTGACCAGATGGGATGCAACAAAAGTTTCCAGCAAGTTTTTGAAAGCGAAAATGCTGCAAAGCAGCAACATGAAGTCCATGAAACTGTAAGGTAAGCCATATTAAAAATTAAATCCCCTGCCTTAGGGAAGCAGTTCAAATTCAGAACACAATGGGTGGGTGACATCGGACATTCTGTCATGACAACTCTCGAAGTGTTTGGCGTGGTAACGGATATTACAGTGTTAATATGTTTGGTCTTGGCGGAACAGATCTGCTACACTGCTGCTGCTGTTGTTTATAGCTGCTGCTGCAGAGCAAGTACAGGACTTGCTACTGCCAATACATACACGACACGCTGCTGTGAGCAAGTAAGACATGCTGCTGCTGTACAATATAGCATACATGAATTACCCGTAGCAGATCTATACATGTGGAGCTGGGGAAGATGGACGGTTTCTGAAAGCGCATTGCAAACTGCTATAGCAAAAGCTGACCAAGTATTTGAAAGTTGAGCGGCAAGCTCATTGGCTGCTGATGTGACATGAACCAATAGAGAATGAAACCCTGTAGAGAATGATGTGATTGCTAGCATATTGAGTTAAGGACCTATCAGCCTGTGCCATCTAGAGTTTCATGACAGAACTTTGTATTCAATCTTTTTTTTTGCTTATGCAGATATTTTTGGCTTATGCTGGTTCATTTCTTTAAGATACATGCAGTTTAATGCAATTTCATGACCAGATGCAATAAAAGTTTCCAGCAAGTTTTTTTTTTTAAAACTCACTGAAAGCAAAAATGCTGCAAAGCAACAACGTGAAGTCTAAGAAACTGTAGGGACCTATGTGCCTTTTCATTGAATTATATATTGGCAGCGGCTACATGCACTTAGCGTAAATAGCAATCAGATGCAAAAGCTCGGCAAAAGGTGGATTCGAACCTACATCGATTGTGTTAAAAGTCAGGTCTACAAGCCTTACTTGCTACTGCTGCGCCACTGAAGACACTGAATTTTGGACGTCTTTCTTAAAATTTGAGTGGCCCAACCAGACATTGGTGGGCGGAGCTAGTGTAAATAGCGTTTGCCAGCAAGGGACGCTATTGGCACTCCGTTATATTTTATAGTTGTCTATTTTTTTATTAGTATTGAACAGAATTAAAATAAGATAGAATACCACAAAATTCAATAATACAAACTCCAAAAAGCCTAGCGGGTTTTATTGTAACAAAAATCACAGTAAAATTTAATAAAAAAATAAATAAATAGAATAAACAAAAATAATACATTTCATTGTCACATTTTCAGTTTTAGTAAGAACAAATACTACATTGCAAGAAATAGCTTTATAAAACGTATAGTTCCGGTCCTTGATTCTGATTGGTTGAGCCATGTTCGAAGCCGTTGTAAATTACTCTACATTCACTGTAAACCACAGCTTCACTAGGCTTATTGCTTTAGTCTATCTTGTGTTGTGCCTGGTTAGGACACATGTTAGTCTGGGTACATAATGGTAGAACAAAGATGAAAACACAGCTGTCTTGTTAAGGAGTGAATTGTAGTCATTAATGGCTCATTATTTAAAAGATATATTAGCCTGCAGACTACAATTGCAGTCGCCTCTCTCATAGCTTCAGTTTTATACATCTGTTTCAGTGAGAGCCTTTTGAGCAAGAAATCATGTTTATGTATTGCAATATCACCCTTCAATTTCTAAAGTATCAGATCAGTTGCAGGTAACTTGAGATGTGAAAACAACACAGCCAAAGAACCTTAACATTCAGTAGTTCTCTGAAATGGACTGACAAAGACATCATTAACTCCCCTTGTTCTTCTGATTAATGGATCCATCCGAAAAGCATTAATATCATGCGGTAGTTCATTTTTTTTCACTAGATAATTTTGCTTCTATATTTGTGGTCAGAAATGTCCCGGGGTTTGAGCAGTGAGTAATGGATGTTATTACGAAATCACCAGCGAGTTTATTTGTTACTGCATTTTCTCCGTCTTTTGTAGAAAATCTTTGTGTCGATCTTCATGTTCATAAACAAAAGGTTTAAATGGTTGCAAACAGATGCAAATAACGTCAAATATCAATATAATTTCCACAATGTATCACTGTTTTGAGTCTTATTTGTTATAAATCACCAGTGCATTTTCAGTCATCTGACATTCAGCAATAGGTGTTAAACTAAAGCACTTGCAATGTGTCGTTTGTGTTCCAGTAATTAGCATATTCATTAGTGCGATTTGCATTGATTAAGTTGATTTATGCAAGTATGTATCGGCATAAAAAGGAGATGCAGTGAGCTGATTAGTTAAATGACAGGCCTATACGTCTAAAACCAATAGAATATGTTAATAATTCAAACGCAAGACAGCACAGGTCGTACAAATGCACAGTACAGCGTATAATTTGATGCATCTCAATGATCATGTGTGCAATATTTTATACAAAGTGAAAATTGAAGATGCTTATGAATGCATGTTACTTTGAGCTATAAGCCAGAAAGTGCTATAAGTGCACTGTTTTTGTGGTGTGTGTGTGTGTGTGTTTGTTTGTTTGAGTGTGATGTGCACATGTTGAACGAAGAAGATCATCAGCTAGGCACAATCTTTTCCTCTCAATACTAGTCTCTCTCCTGCAGAGTAGTCTGTAATCAGGCCAAGGGTAGAGAGAGAGAGAGAGAGAGAGAGTGTGTGTGTGTGTGTGTGTGTGTGTGTGTGTGTGTGTGTGTGTGTGTGTGCGCGCGCGCATGGGTGGGTGTGTGGATGTCTCGGATAGACGGTGGCTGTGTAAAAGGTTTTTTGGGTGAGTGGACAGCAAAAAAGGAAATGAGGGTGATCAAGAAAGGAAGAGAGCACACAGGGACAGTGAGAGAGATTTATAGCATGCCTAGACTGAAAGCACTTGGGAAATTATGCAAAATTGCAACCCTAAAACACTCAGCAAGTAGCACACCGAGCAGTCGGAATATTTCTAATGAGCGCTAAATTAATGCCATGATGTCTGCTGATGGATTTGAGACAGACATTAACCTGCAATCAGACGTTGTTTGAAATGAGCCACAGCCGTACCTGGAGAAAATCACAGCTATATTAGCATTGGAGTGTCAACGCTGTGATTAAATGCCTTCATTAATAAAAACCTCTGTCTGATTAGAATGCCGGCTGAAGGAAGCGTTTTGTGTGTGCATATGCATGTATTCATCATAAGGATCTTTTTTTTTTTTTTACCATTTCAGATTACAGATATGGATTTCAAACGCCACTCAAGTAAGCAACCACACCATTTTCTTTATTGCATATGCAAAATGAGCAAGCTGACACGGCCATACACCCAAACCACGCATGTGGCCACATTTTTCAAGAGTTTGGGGGCTTGCAAACACCCCAAGACTGGCAAAGAAACTGAGCATCATTTTGTACAAAATGAAATGTTGCACTAATGACCCAAATGAGTCACAAAACCACAGATAACCATTATTCTCTAGGATATCTGGGTTGAAGACACCTGATACTTTTATCCAAAGCACATTATTTGGAGTAATCTGGGGTGTGTTGCTTAAAGAGATAGTTCACTTAAAAATAAAAATTCTGCCATCATTTACTCACCCTCATGTCATTTCAAACCCATATGACTGTTTTTTCTTGGACATACAATGAAAGTCAATGGGGTCCAATGTTGTTTTGGACCCCATTGACTTTAATTGAATAGAGAAAAACAGTTGAAACACTTTTTAAAATAGCTTTTTATAATTAATGCAGGTTTGAAATGATGACAGAATTTGCATTTTTGAGTGAACTAATAAACACAATCTTATGGCAATTTGTAGCTATTGTCAATTTTGGCGAATTGGTGGATAATTCATACAATTTCATTCGTATGTTTCTGTACGATCTGACCTGCCTACGCCTCACTGATGGTTATGTTTAGAGGTGGACCTTCATGCTTACTTTTTTTTTTAATTGTAAGTTTCTATATGAATTAAATTCATATATGAATCTGCCACCTTGTAAAATAGTCTTTCATGAGATCAGGTTGAAACTATCCCTCAAAGTCTTGTGGGATTCGAACCCATAACCTCTTTTGGCTTCCAGCCAAAATCTTGAACCACAAAGCCACATTTTCTTAACCCGTACCGATAACCTCAAAATCTCAACCTTAACCCTGACTTCCAGGTGTCACAGTTTGGAAAAAGCAAACCCACATCCTCGGACACACATATACATCCACTCACCGCCATCGTCCTCATCGAAGGAGTTCATGCAGGGGAAGTAGATGGCCAGGGCCTCAAAGGATGCGGACAAGCTGATGCGACTTTGTGACCGCTCCATGTAAAGGCCCGGCGTGGGTGCCGGCGCCGTGTCCACAGGCTTGGGCAGGCGCGCCTGGGCATTCTTCACGCGGAGCACGGCACGCGGCGTCTTGGCTAACTTTCACCGGCCCCTTCGCCAGCCACGAAAAAGAGAGAAAAACAAACGCCGAAGCACCCTCGTACGTCCCGGTGGACCTGGTTTGGGTTCAAAAATCCTGTGAAAATATAATGTCCAGACTTCTTTTGGTGTCTGCAAAGTCCTTGTTTTGTTTTGTTTCTGTCCAGGTCTTCAGGACAGAGAATTAGGATGTATGGAGTCTCATCTCAGAAGCTGATGTCTCAGAGCTGTGCTGGATCTGCTTCTGAGAACATGATCTGTTGCTTTTTTCTGTCTAGCTGATCCTTCACTGGGCTGTGCACGGGATGGATGGATGGATGGATGGATGGATAGACGGATAGCATATAATGCCGTGTGTCTGTGTGTGTGAGAGAGAGAGGAGGACAAATGGAGAGAGAGAGGGAGAGATGGGAGTGAAGAGACAGACGGAGAGAGCGAGAGAGACAGACGGGGAGAAAAGGTTCTTACTATTCTAGCAGTCTGAGGCTGATTCACTTCATTCAGCGCTGAGCTCTTTGTGGAGACAAAAAGGGGGAGGAGACACCCAAGAGCTGTTGCTGGGATTCAGGATACTGGCCAATCACATGCCAGATGTCAGGATATGGGCGTGGCCATGGTCTACAGGCACAATAACTGTGAATATCACAGACATTGACCTAACACGGTGAAGAGGAAAACTTGAAACATTTGGAAGCAGGTATATTTCAGACATGGTTTGATTGCAGTATGTTTTTGCCTGGTTCTTTTCTCCCGGTAAATCACAGAAAATGCAACAGTTGGCTATATATTAAGATCAATAATGTTTTGAATAATGTTATGAATGAAGTTGTCACCCCCCCCCCAAAAAAAAAAAAAGATTAAGAGGATTTTACAGATCAAATAAACATTTGTCACTGAATAATTCATGTAAATGTTTTTCATTGACAATAATACTTTAAATAATAAATAATGTTAATAGAAAGTTTAGAAGTAGAAATGTGAAAGCTTATTTTTGCACTTTTTGATTAGTCCACTTTCAAATCAAATTAATTTACTCACCCCCATGTCATCCAAGATGTCCATGTCCTTCTTTCTTCAGTTGAAAAGAAATGGAGGTTTTTGATGAAAACATTCCAGGATTATTCTCCTTATAGTGGACTTCAGTGGCCTCCAAACGGTTGAAGGTCAAAATGTCAGTTTCAGTGCAGCTTCAAAGGGCTTTAAACGATACCAGATGAGGAATAAGGGTCTTATCTAGCGAAACGGTCGCTCATTTTCTAAAAAATGTTTTAAAATGAATATGCTTTCTAAACACAAATGATCGCCTTGCAAGTGCTTCCGCCAGACCGCCTTCCGTATTCTTCAAAAAGCTTACGCTGTATGTCCTGCGCCTTCCCTATTCAACTTACGGAAAAAACGGAACTGGCGCTGCGTTCGTTCCATAAGTAGAATAGGGAAGGTGTAGGACATACAGCGTAAGCTTTTTGAAGAATACGAAAGTGCGGTCTGGCAGAAGAACTTGCAAGGCTGTGTTTATAAAGCATATGCATTTAAATTTTTTTTTAGAAAATGACGATCGTTTCGCTAGATAAGACCCTTATTCCTTATCTGGGATCGTGTAGAGACCTTTGAAGCTGCACTGAAACTGTAATTTTGACCTTCAACCGTTTGGGGCCAATTGAAGTCCACTATAAGGAGAAAAATCCTGGAATGTTTTCATCAAAAACCTTCATTTCTTTTAGACTGAAGAAAGAAGGACATGGACATCTTGGATAACATGGGGGTGAGTAAATTATCAGGAAATTTTAATTTGAAAGTGGACTACTCCTTTAAAGGGTTAGTTCACCCAAAAATGAAAATAATGTCATTTATTACTCACCCTCATGTCGTTCTACACCCGTAAGACCTTCATTCATCTTCAGAACACAAATTAAGATATTTTTGATTAAATCCGATGGCTCAGTGAGGCCTGCATTCACAGCAATGGTACTTCCTCTCTCAAGATCCATAAAGGTACTAAAAACATATTTAAAACAGTTAATGCGAGTTCAGTAGTTCTACCTTAATATTATAAAGCGACAAGAATATTTTTGTGCGCCAAAAAAACAAAATAACGACTTTTCAACAATATAGTGATGGGCCGATTTCAAAACACTGCTTCGGAGCTTTGTGAATCGAATCAGTGATTCGGAGTGCCAAAGTCACGTGATTTCAGCAGTTTAGCCGTTTGATAGGAGATCCGAGTCACTGATTCGATTCGTAAAGCTCCGAATCAGTGTTTTGAAATCAGCCCATCACTATATTGTTGAAAAGTCGTTATTTTGTTTTTTTGGTGCACAAAAAGTATTCTCGACGCTACTGAATTGCTGACATTATTTTCATTTTTGGGTGAACTAACCCTTTAATTCTTTCACACACACACACACACACACGTTATTTGCTAACTAGTTTTAGTTATTGTTAGCTAAAACTATGAATTTTCGTTAATTGAAATAAAGCTAAAATATTAGATGAAAAACTTAAAACTAAAAACAAGTTGAAGTACTAACATTACTAAAGCTAAAATTTAATTAAAAATAAAATAAAGCTAAGTAGAAAAAAAGCACATAAAAAATGAAAAATAAAAAATTTAAAAATTAAATTATGTGAAAATATAAACATAAAAGCTATTTCAAACTATTAGCCTAATAAATACTAAAATAATATATAAAAATTAAAATAATAAAAATAACACTGGTTATTTGAGCTGTACATTTTTCAAAACCATCTACTTCAGTAGAGTAGAATAAAGAAAAAAACACAAAATGTAATAAAGGCCAAGTTCCATTGAAATACCTTCATTATGCTTTATGTGAAATTTACCAGGTCTGCCTGTTTTATATGTAGGCTACGTTTCATTTGTTTTTAAAAACTGAGTAATGGTAGAAACACAAACAGCATTCACAAACAGGCCTATTGCATTTGATTCAAACATTGTATGTTGTGGATTGACGTACAAGTAAACAGCAACAAAATGACAGTAAAACAACCACATTTCTTAGTGAATAACCTCTGATGATTGGCAATTTAAACATAGCCATTGACAGCACCCCTGGGCTTCAGCTGTATTGTACCTTTAAGAAGCGGAATAAAAGAATGACACTGCTAGCTGAGAACAGTCATCTTCTGTTAAAAACGCATTTCGTCTTCAGTGTGTCTGGCAAGAGAGGCTAAGTGTGTGTGTGTGTGTGTGTGTGTGTGTGAGGGCTGAAAATGTCACCTGTGCCACCTCAATGAACAATCACAACTCTACTGCAAATAACAAACGCAGGAGCATCACTCATAGTTATGAATGCCTCATAACCGATGCTGACAATCTTGGTCTCTCTCAAAGTGCATCCTGTCAGTTTTTGAATAGATTTAGTCTTTGTGTATGGTTTAGCCTCAGCAGGGTTGCCAGAGTTCATCAGATTATATGCTAACCCTCATTTATTTACTAAATTTTTACATTTTCAGAAGAAATTGTAGTTCATGTTGCTATGTGGTTGATATAAGGCAGGGGTGTCCAAACTCGGTCCTGGAGGGCCACTGTCTTGCAGAGTTTAGCTCCAACCCCAATTAAACACACCTGAACCAGCTAATCAAGGTCTTATTAGGCACACTAGAAACTTTCAGGCAGGTGTGGTGAGGCAAGTTGGAACTGAACTCTGCAGGACAGTTGCCAACCAGGACCGAGTTTGGACACCCCTGATATAAGGTGTTCTGAGTGATTTGCATCTGATTGGATGCAGCACACTGCTATATTTTGGGAGATTGCTGAGACATTGTTAAGGTGTTTTTGGTAGATGTTTGACTTAACAAATACCACAGATTACAGTGATAAAATATGTGCATTTCAGTACCATGTTATATTTGAAGTGCTGATACCATCACTGTACCATGGTACCATCACAGTACTGTTTTATAAAGGTAATCATTCAGTCACTATAAACCAAGGAAGTACCAAAAAGTAACATGATACTGCCATTAGCTTTGAACATATACCATGGTAATCATGGAAGTACCTTGGAGCAGTGTTGCTGTTGTTAACTAAAACTGTTAAGTTGTTTTTGTTAATTGAAATAAAATAAAATAATTTAAAATGCTAAAAAAACTTTCTAAAACCTAAAAAAAAAAGTGACAAAAGCACATAAAATTACTAAAACTTTAAAATTAAAATTAAAATCGCAGACTAATAAAGTAATTTATTGTATATTTATTGTATGGGATATTATGAATGTGTGTGTGTGTGTACTTGTACAACTATCTCTGAGGACCGGTTTGAGTTGTAGACCATCGGGGTGAGGACAAAGACAGTAAAGTGAGGACATTTTGTCCATTCCTCACTTTCTGAGACCCCTTTAAAGGCCTGTTTGAGGGTCAAGACTTGGTTTTTGAGTCAAGTTTATAATTAGATTAAAGGGTTACTTCACCCAAAAATTCTGTCATAATTTGTGTTCTGAAGATGAATGAAGGACTTACGGGTGTGGAATGACATGAGGGTGAACTCATTTTTGGGTGAACTAACCCTTTAAGGGTAGGTTTAGGGTAAGGGTTCGGATTAGGCACTTAGTTGTGATGGGTAGGGTTAGGAGCTGTTAATGAACGTCCTCACAAAGATAGATGTACAAGAGTGTGTGTGTATTAGAGTTGTTTAGTCACTGCATTGTAGCCATTGGCAGTTGTACTGGCTCTTGTTCACTGCTTCACTGACCTTTTACCATGTTGTTCCATCTACCAGCAGGACCCAGGGGAAGGGGCCGTCTCACGGTGATGACATCTTAAGTGCGAGACGCCAATGAAACCTGACAAGCGCTGAGAGTAAAAGTGAACACAGGTTTGTGTTCGAATGAGACAACATACGGGAGGAAGAGAGAGAGTCGAATTAGGGCAGGATTGTTCTCTCCGTCCAAGAAACGAACAACATGTACTTGCAACAGTTGACACCCCTTCTGTTCAAAGCCCCTTCTGCAGAAACCTATTATCATACTGTGATGATAGACATTATTGAAGATCTGTAGTTCAATCAAACCCTTCAAAATTGACCCCTTTTCCTCATTTTTGACTATTGTAAGTCAAAGAGCTGCCTACCTGGACAGCATTTTGAGGTGCACTCCAGACATAAAAGCTATTTTAAATAATACACTTACAAAAAACTGTACAATACATGGCAATCGCGAACTTTATCGATATAGATTTTTAAAATCCCAAGAATGATCTTATTTTAGTAGAAACATGGCGGCATGAAGCTTTGAGTCCTTTGCGAATCTTTTGTTTTGAATCAAGATTCGTAACGCGTACCAAACAGAACAAGTCCGCAAACTTTTTTGCATCATGTCAGATCAATAAAAGACAATATTATAAAAATAATTTAAAGATATGATATTTACTGATGTTATAGATTGCACTTTAATGAAAACACTTATTGTTTTGTAGAACATGAACAATTTTGCGGCATCCTCTTGCATTTACACTGCTTTAACCAGCAGATGTCCACAGCATTTCGAGCTCTCCGAAACAGTGAATCATTTTGCGAAGCGATCAGTTCAATTTATTCAAGTCTGATTCAATAACAAATTACTCTAATGAACCGGTTATTTTAAAGGGTTAGTTCACCCAAAAATGAAAATTATGTAGTTTATTATTCACCCTCATGTCGTTCTACACCTGTAAGACCTTCATTCATCTTCAGAACACAAATTAAGATATTTTTGATAAAATCCGATGGCTCAGTAAGGCTTCCATTGCCAGCAAAATAATTAACACTTTCAATGTCCAGAAAGGTACTAAAAACATATTTAAAACAGTTCATGTGAGTACAGTGGTTCAACCTTAATATTATAAAGCGACGAGAATACTTTTTTGTGCACCAGAAAAACTAAATAATGACTTTTCAACAATATCTAGTGATGGCCGATCTCAAAACACTGCTTCATGAAGCTTCGAAGCTTTACGAATCTTTTGTTTCGAATCAGTGGTTCAGATCGCGTATCAAACTGCCAAAGCTACGTGAACTATTGAAATTTCGAAACACTTATGATGGAACAAAGCCTCGTTTACTGAAATCACGTGACTTTGTAATTGTAATGTGACTCCTAACCACTGAATCAAAACTAAAGATTCGTAAAGCTTCAAAGCAGTGTTTTGAAATAGCCCATCACTAGATATTGTTGAAAAGTCATTATTTTGTTTTTTGGCGCACAAAAAGTATTCTCGTCACTTCATAACATTAAGGTTGAACCACTGTAGTCACATGAACTGTTTTAAATATGTCTTTAGTAGCTTTCTGGGCATCTGAAAGTGTTAATTGTCTTGCTGGCAATTAGCCTTACTGAGCCATCGGATTTCATCAAAAATATCTTAATTTGTGTTCCGAAGATGAACGAAGGTCTTACGGGTGTAGAACGACATGAGGGTGAGTAATTAATGACATTATTTTCATTTTTGGGTGAACTAACCCTTTAACCGGTTATTGAATGACTCACGAACGAATCAGTGTGACGAATCCTTCAATGAATCCGTGAGCAGTTACTAAATCAACCAAATCAGAATATTATTACTTCTATACTATTGATGAAATATAGGCTAACACATTAGCCTACAGGATGGACGGTTGGAATGTTTATCACATAATTTAAAAATAAATCATATTCGGTCCATTTTAACTTAACCTAATGATTTGAAGTACATCTCGGAGATGTCTATTTGATGTCAACATTTACAAATGCAAGATGTATTTTTTAGAGCGTTTGCTCATCTGCAATACGTCTCTCGGACGTTTTCTATCAGATGTCATATAGACATTTAGAAGATGTTCTTTGAGATGTTTAAGATTTAGATTGTATGTAAAACTGCTTTTTCTAAGACGTTTATCAAATGTTTTTACACAGCAGACGCTTTCCAGATTAACAGATCTTTAGCAGACATCTTACCTGTCTGTTCTTGACGGATTTTCAGGGAAACAAGCAATTCAGGTACCGAATCTCCAGATCAAAACACAAACAAAAAAGGAGCAGAAACAAGCGATAAAACCATTGCTCATGCATGTTGTAGTCTTTGAAAAAATGCGATTTTCTCAGCTTTTTGTTCAAAATGTTGCTGTAAAAAAGCAGAGGCTCTGTTCTTTCTTCTGATATATTGCATGTTCAGATATTCATACAACAAAATATTGTAGGGTCCAATAAATTACAATGATCAAAAACGCTGACGGTGGCTGGCAACACTTAAAAAAACGCTGGCAGGTAAAGAGTTAAAAGCAGCTTCTCTGTAGGTGATTTTGAAATGTTTTATATGTTTCCTCCTGGTCAGTAATATTGTTTAAGAGCAAACGAATGACATGTGATGTCATGATCACGATAGAGTATATTAAATTGTCCTGTATTCATTTTGTTCAGCTGACGCCTGCCTGTGGAAGCAACAGCTTTTCCTGCTAGGAGAGCACACAATATGGGATTAGAGACATAACAGCAGGTGACAACAGCAGCTTTATTTTTTTCAGCTCACTGGCTTCCTGTACAAACACATCCTCCACTATTATCCTGTCTGCAAAAAGAGAAATGTATATTTGAAAGAAAACTTTTACCTTATATCAAATAAAACTTGTCGAGCAAATCAGTGAAGGAAATATAATCTGGAAGGAAATAACACAATCAAGATAATCTTCCATTTTCAATGCCCTGGTTTTGCACTGGCAGCAGTAACTATGATGTCAGGCTGTGGAACGGATCATTTCAGGTGGCTGCATTGCATCATGGAGATGTTTCGACACGTGACCGCCTGAGATACAGACACACGTGTTGAAGATGTGTGGCTTCATGTTCATGAGCTGCATTGGGGGATGCATGATGATAGGATGAAAGGGCAGCACTTTTATGTTTTAGTGTCCATTTGTAAAAGCTCAGAAAGCATTGTTTGATGCCATTAAAAAGGAATGGTTCACCCAAAAATGATTTACTCGCCCTCATGTCTTTCCAAACCCATTTGCTCTTATTTTTCTGTAGAACAGAAAGAACAATCTTCACACAATAAGTGATCGTAGATAGAGGCTCAGATCGTTTGGTCTTGGAAGAATTTAATGAGAAATATTGAGACTTTTGTTTGCAGTTTAGTGTCTTGGTAAATCTGAGCACATGGTTGAGATCTCTTCAAAACTCTACACTCTTAAAAATAAAGGTTCCAAAAGGGGGATTTTGCAGCAGTGCCATTGAAGAACCATTTTGGGTTCCCCAAAGAACCTTTCAGTGAACAGTTTTTTTTTCTTAGTGTGAAGAACATTTCAAAATTCTAAAGAACCTTTTTCCACTATGAAGAACGTTTAGTGGAATGGAAAGGTTCCATGGATGTTAAAGGTCCTTCATGGAACCATCAATGCCAATAAAGAACCTTTATTTTTAAGAGTGTAGTGGAGACACATTTGAAATCTGAGAATCAGGCCACAGGTAAAAACCTCTATTTGATGTCTGTTTAACCTCATTGCTGCCTAGGAGAAACAACTGAGATATTAAAGAGATCTCATTTGTGGTATTTCTTTCCTGTGGAGCACCGCAGTGTGGATGGCCTATATTTTCTGGTCCAATTGTCTGCATTTTTTATTAACACACTGTCTTACTCTGAAGACAACTTGTAAAAGTGGAGCTCAACTGACATCCAGGTCAAGCTGATGTGGGCCAGGAAACACTTTTAAATTTGCAGACTCATTTTCAGCCACCATCATCTCAGTCCAGAGTGGCGGCCCATGGTTTGCCAAAGCCTTTCATACTTTAATTACTTAATAGTGCTTCAATAAAGGTAATTAAAGTAAATATATGGTTATTTGATTAAAAGAAGAGGCTCTTGCTGTTAAAAGTGCCACACACACACAAACCCAAGTGATTGTCTGGTTCTTTTTTGGGGGCGTGTTGTATTGAAGCTTTGCTTGATCACATCATTTTACCAACCAAGCAAAAACGCTCAGTCTATCACAGTATTGCAAAATCCACTTACCGGATTTACAAAGCGCTGTGTCCACAGGCCAATCCTTCTAACAGCTTTTAATATCAACATAGTGCCACACGTTTATCTCTCTTCCTTTGTCTATCTCACTGTCTCTCTTGTTTTCCTAATATGCTAGCTTCTCCTTCGTTTTGGCATTTAACTTCAGTTGGAGCAATTTTGTTGTAATGCCTCATGGGTCGCCAAAAAAAAATTCAGATTTACAAATGCACGCAAACCTACTGAGGTAAGATCTGGGATTAATTCCACAGATTTATGTAATTCCCTGGTGAGCCTGCTTTTGGCATCTTAAAGGGATAGTTCAACTGAAAAAAAAAAAAAACATTTATTCACCCTTAGGTCCTGCTTTTTGTAGAATCACTATATTATCTATATGATAACTACTAAAACTTATATTGATTTTAGCCAAATAATGCCAAACTTGCATTAGTTGTGTCTATCTAAAAAAAGATTGAAGCTGTTGATTTGATAGACATGAGCCCACAATCACGACCAGGGCTGACTGATGCCCGTAAACATGAAACAGACTGGCGCTCTCCACAGGAAGTGGAAGCAAGAGACCAACCTCGATAGTTCATCTCAGGCTGTGTGGCATTTAGTGCTGTTTAGTTCAACGAGTCATGTGTAATTTCGGGTGTTTAATGTATGCGCTCAGCAGGAGGTGTAATGTCACAGATCATCTCATCCAAGATGCCAAACTGAACCAATTCATGGTTAATAAATTTTTCCAAATTGAAAGCTATTCTTAGCAAGTCTGCCTACTGAACATACCACCGCAGCTCCAAGCCCAGCTTTTTAATACAAAAGTCAAGCTGTTTTTCGGATATTCTTAAAATCCAAATCAAACCAAATCTGATGCATTTTGACAGCAATTACATCCTCTTTTGTAAATGGACTACCATTAAAATAAATATCCTTTGTGTTGTCAGCGTCCCAGTGTCTCTACAGATAAAACCCTCTTAAGCTGTCAGTTATTTTATTTTTCTTTGTTTCATCTCAAGCTTTTTACTAAAACTGTTGATATACAGTCAAAACAAAATTTATTCAAACACCTTGAACTTTTCATTCATTATTACAGTTTATTCACTATAGTTTAAAAAATGGTAATAAAATATGACAAGATCTCAGCGTTAAACTGTCAGAAAAAAATCAATCTTAATTATGTCAGATAACACTTAAGTAAAACATGGACAGGTCAAAGTGTCTGATTTTTATCAATTTTACTGGTAGTCCACTGTATGAAGAATTTTTGGGTATAATATGTCATACTTTATTTTGCTATCCTCACTTACATAAATGAACTATAGTGTCCTGCACCCACTAGTAAAAATATATAAAAAATGTCTGAATAATTTTTGGTTTGACTGTATGCTGACTTCTTGATAACTGATGTATTCTAATTTCTAACTTTATTATGGAAAATCTTTTGTTTGTACTGGAAAAGACCATGTTTGTTATTGTCAACTAAAACAAAAACTGTTAAAAACATTTTTGTTAATAAATCTGAATACAAAGTTCTGTCATGTAACTCTAGATGGGGCAGGCTAATAGGTCCTTTAACATCGTTATCTATAGGACACAGCTAATTGGTTCCTGCTGTATCAGTAGCCAATGAGCTTGCGTGCCCAACCTTCAAAATACTTGGGTAGCATTTGCCTTTGCAGTGCAGCGCTCTTTCAGAAACCCTCCACCTTCCCCAGCTCCACCTGTATAGATCTGCTACGGGTAATTCATGTATGCTATAATGTACAGCAGCAGCATGTCTTACTTGCTCACAGCAGCGTGTCGTGTATGTATTGGCAGTAGCAAGTCCTGTACTTGCTCTGCAGCAGCAGCGTAGCAGATCTATTCCACCGAGACCAAACATTTTAACATTGTCATACCCATTACCATGCCAAACACTCCGAGAGTTGTCATGACAGAAATATAAATATTAAAATAACCCTGGAAATCATGATTTGAGGGACAGTTTATCATATAAATATGTAATATTTATATAAATATGAAATAAATTCTACAAATAATGTGAATATCATAATAATAAATATTGAAATGTTTGTTTATTTCAGTCATAGTTCATCATACTTTTAAATATTTTTTAAAAATGTGACTTCATATAAAACATATTTAAAAGTTGAAAATAAATAAAAATTATATCGTTTTTTTAGTTCTAAAACCACATTTACCTCTATTTCTTAGTCCATCAAATCCTTTGCTTTTCTTCCTGATATTTTTCAGATGTTTATTATATAACAGCTTTTTGTTTAGACCCGCATCATTTCAGTTATTGAAACACTGTTTAATCCTGTTGGCTTTACCCTGATTTTTTATGATAATTCTCTAATCTTGTTATGTTGATGGCTGTGTGAGTTGAGCAACATGCACAGATGTAATCTCACCCGTTTACTTCTGGTGTCTGTTATTGTGTTGTTTCCTAGGCTGCTGATAGTCTGGATGCTGGGCATCTCATAAAAGGAGCTGCAGAGCCACACACTGATTTACTCGATGTAGTATTGCAGCAGCTCCTGCTCTAAAAACGGTCCCAATTTTAGGACACTTCTTTGGTTGCCACACGAGAGAGTCCCCTTCGAGTCGGCCTATTTAAACACGTCCTACACTGAACTCAGACTGGGTTATACAACAGTCTGGAGGTTAGTCAATAAGTGTGCTTATATGTGCAGCAAAACACTGATAACTATGAAACATCAGCTTATTGTAAAGCCAGACAATGCAAACAACACTGGACCTCATTGTCTTCCATTGTATGGACAAAAAGAAGACTTTGTATCCAACACAAAAAAAGAAAGTTTTAGTATAGGGTTTAGTTTGACATGAGGGTGAATAAATTATGACAGAAGTGCCCCTATTATGCCATTTTAAAGGTTCCTAATTTTGTTTTGGAGGTCCCCTACAATAGATTTACATGGATCAAAGGTCAAAAAACACTTTAATTTTCTCATAATATACATTGAACATCACTTCATTTCTCAAAGATTCTGAAAACGGTTAGTTCGAAGATTCAGTCTCTCTAAACCCCTCCTCTTTGAGAGCCTACTCTGCTCTGATTGGTCAGATGGCCCAGTCTGTAATTTGGGGTACCGCTTACAGAAACTAAACGGCCATTACCATATCTGAATTTCAGCTCCGGAGTCTTCCTCAGGGCTTAATACGATGTGATACGAACTGTAAAGATGGCATCATTTTTTCCGTATCAATTTCAGCGCGAATCCTCATCCTTTGGAAGTGCATGCAAAGTGGATTTGCAGCGCATAAAACAGTGTCTTCTTGAGACAGTAGACATTGTTTGTGGGCAGCCAATGAAGACAATAGGCGGGCATTATGCTAATTTGTTACATAGGTATGTAACATTAAGTGAGACTGGAATTGCTGACAACTCATTTTAGTCAGTTCAGAATCGATTCTTTCTTTTAGGAGACAATAACTTTATTTGGTGTACACTTTCATCTTTAAAACTGTGCAGACCTTTTACATTCACAAACAGCTATATTACTGACTACGTTAACCAGCAGTCCAAAATGTCGCTAGATTTGTCGCTAGTAGCTTTTTTGAAAAAAGTCAATGAAGGGGTCTGAAAAGTCACTAAGTTGGCAACACTGATTATGCACAGTTGTGCTTTAGTAATATGAGTGAATCTGTGCAGAAATGGACACAGCGTGTTCTGTCATAATGTTGAGCAAAATCAGTCTTTATCAAGCTCTAATGTGAGTTGCTCCAAAATAGGCCCAGACCACCTGTGTGTGTTTACGTGTGCAATCAGTACGCCACTCGCTGAGACACACCGCGCCACAGGACAGCAGCAGCTACTCACATCCTGTGGATAACACATTTGTGAAGTGAGCTGAAGAAATAACTTCACTCTCGTATTCTGTTTGAACTTTGGATCAGTAATTTAGAAGACTCAGAATTTAAGTTGGACCCAAGAAAGTACCAAAAGAAAAAAAAATTCAAGGCAATATTGGTAAATGACTATTAACAAATTGATAACTGATGCTAAAGACTAACAAAATACTGTGGTCTTTAGCATCTTTTGCGCCCGCCTCCCATGCCGGAGATGCCGGTTCGAATCCCGTTCGGAGCATAGGACTAGTTAAATTTGGTTCCGTGACCCGGAGGGGAGCGAGGTTTAGGGGGGGGTGAGTGTAACGGAGACAAGCTAGTAAAAGCTGGGTGAGTAAACCTCAATCCCCTGGCCTCAAGAAGGGACGTTAGAGACTGTGGTCTTTAGCGTCCTTGTTAGTGCACGCGCCTCCCATCCCAGAGACACCGGTTCAAATCCTGCTCGGGAGTGGGTCGAGTAGGAGGTTTAGGGGGGTGAGTGTAACGAAAGCAAGCTAGAAAGAGCTGGGCGAGTAAACCTCACTCCCCTGGCCACAAGAGGCACATTAGAGACTGTGGCCTTTAGCGTCCTTGTTAGCAGTCCCGCCTCCCATGCAGGAGACGCTGGTTCGAATCCCGCTCGTAGCTGGTCGAGTAGGACTGGTTACATTTGGTGCCGTGACCCGGATGGGAGTGAGGTTTAGGGGGGTGAATATAACGGAGGCAAGCTAGTAAGAGCTGGGCGAGTAAACCTCAATCCCCTCGCCTTAAGAGGCACATTTAGAGACTGTGGTCTTTAGTGTCCTTGTTAGTGCGCTCACCTCCCATGCCAGAGACTCTGGTTCGAATCCCGCTCGGAGTGGGGTCGAGTATGACTGGTTACATTTGGTGCAGTAAAATTAAAATAAAAACTAATCATATGAAATTAAAAGCTTAGTCAAACCATTAATAAATACTATAATAGTATATAAATAATACTAAAATAACACTGAGAAGGAGTAGACTTTCCAAAAGTATGCTGAACATGTTTCTACCCTCATAGTGTGTCCCAAAGATCAGCACCCACAAAAATAGAGGGAACAATTGTGTCTGTCCTAATAATAATGAATGAATAAAGGGTTGAGGATGGATAAATTGCATGAGCATTTTTAACTGTTGCCATTACCTTCAACATTTACAGAGGTCATCACCTTGCAATCAGGTAGCTGGTGTGTGTGAGTGTTTCTTGTCATCAAACAGCACAAAGTAATTAAATAGGTACCCAGGAGACACAATTCTCAAGCAGGACAAAATGAGGATGTCTCTGCTGATGTGTCCTTGTGACATCTTTGGTGGAATGGTAGAAGGAAGCGAGCGAGAGAGGGAGAGGTATGGCTGCATCTGGACGTTGAGCACTTGCTGATGTTGTGGGATTTGGGAGAGGAGCTAACATAAATCATTCCGGTGTAATTTGCGCTTACAGTGGCTGTCTACAATAAAGGTCGAGCACTCTCTCTCTGTCTCGCTCTCCATGTTGGTGATAGTGAAAAGCAAAGTAGGGAGAAGAAACTGTGGTTTCATTAGCTGCTGTCTGAGGTGCAGATGTTCTAGTCTGGTTTCATTTGACAATGGTTTCATCTTTGAGAGCCGCTTTTCCAGCACCGCTCTCATCAGCATCATCTTTCCCCTTTCACATCTCTAGAAAGCTCTTCAGCTGGAAGCTGCTCTTTGTTTATTTTTTATTTATTTGATTTTCTTTTTTTCTTTTTCTTGGCCCTATTTTTCCTGTGCTCTTGTGCTCCACAACTGTTGCTAAATTTATTTTATTAGAATTAAATTTGTCTGTCTGTCTGTCTATCTATCTATCTATCTATCGCTAGATATACACATTTTAACTACTTTTTTTTAGCAAGATTCAAAGAAATATTCTGTAACGAAACTAGCTGACCTCAAAAGAAAAATTGACCATGTTAGAAGACAGTCCAAGTACACTAAAATGCCTGCTATAGCACCCCTTGAGGTAAAGCTGAGAATGCTATGTGTACGTTGAGTTATGAGATGGTTACGTTCTAGTCTCGCGTAGCCAGACCTTCAGACTGAAGCCCAAAGTATACACATTTTACGCGTACACGAGGGTCAGCTTACAGTGCGTGTGATGCGAATTTCATCATCAGAAGAGCGCTGCCGGATTTTTGTAACCACGCGTATAGTTTATATCACAATTTGAGAGGGAAAAAAGACAGAATAACGAGTATATCTCACAATTCTGTTTTTCCTTCTGAGATATAAAAAAAAATATCAGAATTGTGAGATATAAACTCGAAATGAACTTTTTTAATACTTTTATTCCGTGGCTTTCACAGACTGCTACTGCAGAACTGTCATTTTCTGCCACCAGGTAGGCTTCACCCACAAAAAACCTCATCGCTGTTTGCAAACACAAAATAGGTCTATTTGCTTGGACCATAGACTGTAAAAAAGATAGGTCTGGACATACAGGAAATATATCTTCACCAAACTGCTACGTTTACTGTAATGACTGAATTGGAACAGCTGGTTTGTGTACGCACATATTCACTCTCAAAATGCATTTTACTCACAGACACAGGCACAGCACATCTCCACAGAATCATGCATCAGACTGACCTAGAAAACAGGAAAGCCATCATCATCCTTTGCCGCCTCTACAAAGAGCTCACAGAAATGAAGCCGGTACCTGCCCTTGACATAAGTAAAGCACATTATGATCATAGAGCTCCATTTGTTCTATCGCTCCACCCTGATATAGTACACACTCCCTCATATGCTTCTACCGTATTTTTTGCAAGATATGTTTTGAAACCGTTCAGACTAAAGCTCAAAGTATACTTCACTTTTTACACATACATGTGGGTCAACGTACAGTGCGTGATGCAAATTTCGTCATCAGAAGTGTACACGCGTATTGTACGTGCTGTACGCAGATTTTTGTAACCGCGCATACTTGTACGCGCAGGTCGCACATGCGCATTTAATTTTTTTTGCAGTAATTAGTTCATCCACAAGGTGGCAACTGTGCCCTGGGGGCGTTGATTCACAAGGTAGCCAAAGAAAAACTGCATAAACAGAACAGACTGGAACGCATGCAAGCTACAGCGACAATGGAGGCCTACATAGTCGAGAGATTGTGTGAAGAGGTTAGAAAGTACCTCATTTGTACAACTCTAGCAAAGTTTTTACACGGGTTGTAACTTGTTGGGAGGGATTGCTTAAAACTGTGAACGCGTAGAACGACTGTGTATGCATATGAGTCAAATGAAGTATACTTTGCAAGGCTGTGCGTTCAACTGTGCGCGTACACTAGCATACGCGCAAAAAAATGAAGTACACCCAGGGCTTAAATTCCAACGTATACTTCACTTTTTACGCGTACGCAAGGGTCAGCGTACAGTGCATGTGACGCGAATTTTGTCATCAGAAGAGTACGCAGACCGCTGGATTTTTGTAACCACACATACTTTGTATGCGTAGGTCACATATGCGCGTTTATTTTTTTTGCAGTAAATATTTTATCCACAAGGTGGCAACTGTGCCCTGGGGGCGTCGATTTACAAGGTAGTCAAAGAAAAACTGCATAAACAGAACAGACTGGAACGCATGCAAGCTACAGCGACAATAGAGGCCTACATAGACGAGATTGTGAGAACAGGTTAGAAAGTACCCTTATTTGTACAACTCTAGCATGAAAGAATACAAAGATGTTTACATGGGTTGTAACTCGTGGCGAGAGATTGCTCAAAACTGTGCATGCGTCGAACGCCTGTGTATGCGTACGAGTCGAATGAAGTATACTTTGCAAGGCTGTGCATTCTGTGCACGTACACTAGCGTACGCGTTAAAAAAAACTAACTATACCCAGGGCTTAATAATAAAGCATGAATTCTGACAGTTTGTTTACAAACCATGTGATATCATGGAGTTTGGAAATACATTATTACATTATTCAGAGATATAACTGTATTCAAAGATATTGAAAATATATTTTTTAGCAGTATCAGAAGAAGGAAAGAGGGCTATAGAGGAAGATGCTTTACAGTACAAGTGTTATTCACAGCAGATGCTATATGTCTCACAAACACCTGCTAAGGCCACCCTCTCTTGTTCCCGTGGTAACCTCATTTGTTGGTGCCTGCTCACCTACTGGGTTGGTTTTGAGCACGTCCAAGGACAACGATGCATGCAGGCTGTCTCTATTTACCAGCGACAACCAGAGAGAGAGAAGCAAATAACGCAGCCAGCTGTTTACCACCGAGGGCCCAGTACCTGGTATAGTGTGAATTAATTTTACCAGGACATGCTGAGTCAGAAAGCAATTTACAGATGACGTCCCACCACTATATATCTCTGGGAGGGCTGTGGGGCAGGCATGTCTTATGGGATAAGCATTGACGATTTAGATCAAAGATGGATATGTATAAATAAATTCTCCATATTGCCTTTAGGGGCTGCTGAATATTTCATTTTGAATCTATTATTCTTTGCACTGCAAAATCAAAATTGTGGTTTTGATAACAAATGGTATGAGATACTATACTATCTTCCCTGTGTGTTTAATGTAGATTTATAAATTACAATGCTCCATCATTTACTGCTGACATGCAATGAGTAAAACTACAAAATAGAAAATACTAATGCAAGAAAACTTCATAACAAAATTGATTTCAGTTGCTAAAACAATGCTAAAATGCTTGTTTAAATTTGATTTGGAATAACATGCACTGATTCATTCACAATAAGACCAAGAACATGCATTAATAAAGAAAATAGAGTTCATTTTGATTTGATGTTGCATATTTTTTAAGTAATCTCGGACATATGCAAGTACAAAGACTTATTATGTGATGACTTGTGCAGAAACTCTCTGTTCCTCGCTGCAATTGCCAACCACAAGTTCTTGGCACTCGTTTTAAGAGTGCCATCGGTTTCCTCCAGTACACATCAACCTAGATTGCTGAAAATGGAGCAGCCTGCTGCCAGTTAATATAGAAATTGGGGCTCTGAGGACGATGCTGTGTCTTTCATATCTGATATCCTCGGCTAATCATTAAAACCCGGAGGATGAAGGACAGGCTAAGTGTGTCACTGGTTCACATCCTGAGATGGTAATGTTTGACACAGAGGCAGTAACTATGCTAGACCTGGACTGAACCTGAAATACAGGCCCATTACTTAATTAAAATCAATCAAATGCTTATAGACTGTAAAGAAGCACTAGAAGAGGATGCAATTAAGGAAAACAATAATGATCAAACTAATGATTTCATTTGGGCTAAGGAGGTTTTTCAGACTAACACCTGTTTTTCAACACTCCTTGGCACTTATCGATCAACTTTAATTGTTTTTAAGTCAGATCATCCATAGCGTTTCATGCTCATCCTTTATCTCTGTAAAATCCTGAGTGCAACAACACTCTAATCTTCAAATAAAAAAATACAAGCATGTGAAAGCATTATGCACATATGCATTACAAAATATTTTTTGAAGTTAAATAAAACAAAGATTATTGAAGTACATTTTACAAGAAAATACAGTTTCAGTCTTTCTACTTCAAAATTTCCCGTTTAATGTTACTTGCCATTTCTTTGTAATTACTTTGTGAAATTTACTAGTAATTTCGGAGAGAAAATTGTTTCAAAGTAAATTCTACATCTAAATATTTGTCAGTGTACCTTCAGAAACTAATTTGCTGTTTTTGATTCTTTTGTTGAAGTTCTGTCATGAAGCTCTAGATGGCGCAGGCTGATTGGTCCTTAAAGAATTTGTTCACTTTAGAATCAAAATTTCCTGATAATTTACTCACCCCCATGTCATCCAAGATGTTTATGTCTTTCTTTCTTCAGCTGAAAAGAAATTAAGGCTTTTGAGGAAAACATTCTTGGATTCTTCTCCATATAGTGGACTTCAATTGTTGTTTCAGTGCAGCTTCAAAGGGCTCTACACGATCCCAGCCAAGAAATAATGGTCTAATCTAGTGAAACGACCGGTCATTTTCTAAAAAGATAAAAAATTATATACTTTTTAACCACAAATGCTCGTCTTGCACTGCTCTGCGATGCGTCACGCATTGCATAATCACGTTGGAAAGGTCACACGCGACGTAGGTGGAAGTACCGCGGTAGGGCGAAATCTCATTTTCTCCTCCAACTTCAAAATCGTGCGACATTGTTGTTTTACCTTTTTTGTAAAGGCCTTTGACTTAGTCTTTTCACGTTCGCTTTGTAAACACTTGCTTCTGCCTACGGCATGCGTGACCTTTTCAACGCGATTACGTAATGCGTGGTGCATCGCAGAGCTAGTGCAAGACGAGCATTTGTGGTTAAAAAGTATATACATTTTTATTTTTTTAGAAGATGACCGATCGTTTTGCTAGGTAAGACTCTTATTCCTCATCTGGGATCATGTAGAGCCCTTTGAAGCTGCACTGAAACTACAATTTGGACCTTCAACCCGTTGGTAACTGTTGAAGTCCACTATATGGAGAAAAATCCTGGAATGTTTTCCTTAAAAACCTTCATTTCTTTTCAACTGAAGAAAGAAAGACATAAACATCTTGGATGACATGGGGGTGAGTAAATTATCAGGAAAATTGAATTCTGAACTGAACTAATCCTTTAACTTAATCTGCTCTCAATCACATCATTCTCTACAGGGCACACCTGATTGTTTCCTGCTGTATCAGTAGCCAATGAGCTCGCTGCTCAACCTTCAAATACTGGTCAGAATTTTCTGTAGCAGTTGCAGCACGCTTTTTGAAACCCTCCACCTTCCCCAGCTCCACCTGTATAGATCTGCTTTAGGTAATTCGTTCTATTTTGTACAGCAGCAGCATGTCGTACTTGCTCACAGCAGCATGTTGTGTATTGGCAGTAGCAAGTCCCGTAATTGCTCTGAAGCAGCAGAAGCGTAGCAGATCTATTCTGCCAAGACCAAATACATCAACATTGTCATATCATTACCATGCCAAACAAGATTTGTTTTGACAGAAATGCTCAGAAAAAAAAAAAAAAAATCTGTAACATATGCCAAAAAATGCCATATGCTTTGACTGAAATGTAAGCCATTAATCACATAGCAATGCTCTAACAACCACTCCGAATGTAGAACGTAACACCCTGGCAACCAGTCAGAACACCAACGACCTAACAACCACCCAGAACACTCAAGCAACTGCATAGCAATGTGCTGACAACCACAGTGATTGAGTTTTGCATTAGCAGGCACCATTCACTTTTCTTCAAAAAATCTAGCTTCTCATTCATGTTTCATGCTGAGATTATATGCCATTCTGCTGTGCTTCACTCCTTCCTTTGAATTGTTTGGCTGTCAGTAATTTGTGTTAATTTCTAACCAGGAAATGATTAGGAGCTAAAAATGGCATGCTAGCATAAAGACTATATCATGTGCTAGTATAGTTCTGTCCTTTATCTTCATGCATAGTAAAGATCTCCACCTCTCTCCATTATGTAGCTGAACAATTCATGTCTGCTATTGTCCAAAACTATAATGTTCGCTCTCCAACATGAGAGGCAAACAGTGGCTTGAATACAAGAGGAAAACAGACTGAAGTGAAAAGTGCTCTGAGGCTTCCACAATCATCATAGTATCATCCACAATAGCCTACTTCTTAAATGGAATTGTACTTCTTCTAAGGAAAATGTAAGTGTTATTTGACTGCAAAGACCACTGACACAATGCTAAGGTGTTGTGAATGGTTGCCAGGATGTTGCTAAGTGGTTGTTAAAGGGTTAGTTCACCCAAAAATGAAAAATTCTGTCATCAATTACTCACCCTCATGTCATTCCAAACCTGTAAGACATTTGTTCATCTTCAGAACACAAATGAAGATCTTTTTGATGAACTCAGAGAGCTTTCTGTCCCTCCATGGACAGCTACGCAACTACCACTTTCAAGCTTCAAAAAGTTCATAAAGAGATCGTAAAACTAATCCGTATGAATTGAGCGGTTTAGTTCAAATTTTCTGAAAAGACACAATCACTTTATATGATGAAGAGATTTAATTTAGGGTTTTATTCACATAAACGTTGATCAGCGAACATAATTAAAAGCTCTAACGAACCTGCTTCACACGAGAACAAACCTTTTCCAGAAGTTCAAACGTGCTGCGTAACACACGAGAATGAACCTCATTGGTTCTCGCACATCAAGCAAAAATGCTTAAGCTTCTGTTTAACACCACTGATGTGTGAGCTGATGAATGTATATATGAGAGTAAAAGCCTAAATTTAGTCTGTTCATCATATAAAGCGAACGAGTCTCTTCAGAAAATTTGGACTATACCGCTCAATTCATATGAATTAGTTTTATTAACTTTTTAAGCATCAAAGTGGTAGTCACACAGCTGTCCATGGAGGGACAGAAAGCTCTCAGATTTCATAAAAAAGATCTTCATTTGTGTTCCGAAGATGAACGAAAGTCTTACGGGTTTGGAACAACATGAGGGTAAGTAAATGATGACAGAATTTTCATTTTGGGGTGAACTATCCCTTTAAGGTATTCAGAGTGGATTTAGTGCATTATTATGTGGTTGCGCCAGAGAAATCTTTTGAATTTTGTCTTTGAACTTCCGTTTTTGCGGTAGCTCTGTATATTTTTATGGCATCGCTGCAAAAGAGTAATTAGCTGGTGAAGTGGATTTACTTATTTTAGAGTTAACGAAAGTTATCATGAGCATTGTAATGTTTGAAGCGGATGTCATAACAAATGTCAGTAGACGAGGAAGATTTTAAAACGAGTGATTCATTTATAAATCCGTAAGATCTTACCTTCATGCTGTGAAAATACAAACCGGAGCCAGAACACAACGAGCGCAGTGCTGAAAAGGGGCGGGGCTACATAAGGTCCGCATCCGAAAGCCGGGTGCACACTATGCGATTTATAATAGTCCTTTACGATTGTTGCTTGTCCGACTGTACAAACATGATCCTCATGTCACACTGTGGGATCTCAGCTGTCATGACACGCGAAATGACATCAAAAGTGGAAAACAATGGGGGGAAAAAAACTAACATTTACACACAAACTAACCACCAACTGCAACTTTCAGACGCCATCTTTATTTTTTAGCTCCACTGTCACAGAATGTAGTGAAGGACACATCTGTGCTGCCTTCAAAAATCCATCAGATGAAGGCATCTCATGAGACAGGAAGTGGATTCGTACGTGACTTGATGCCTTCCTACCTTGGAATGCGTCCTCCAAAGGCAGCATTTTTCATTTTTTGGATGCAGCCGATGTCTATAGAGTCTAATGTAAGTTGCTTACTTGCCCAATAAGTCAGAAGATCCCATGATATTTCTAACATCCCTCCTTTAATGTAAATTTAAGGGATTTTTTTCACCTGTTTTTGCTGTCAGTTGTTATTGTTAACTAAAACTATTTAAAATCATTGACATAAAGCTGAAATAAAATAAAAAAATATTTATTAGATTTAAACTTACATTTAGGATTGAACTTAAAAAAAACTAACTAAAATTAAAATGAAAACTGAAAATATAAATATAAAAGCTCATTTAAATATTAATAAATACTATAATAGTATATAAATAATACTTACATAACACTGGTTTGTGTTCCTAACCCTAAAGTATAGCTTTTGTGCAGAGCTTTCATTAATAACATTAATAACTAATAACAACAACACATACAGAGGCATACTTTGTCTTTGATTTATGAATAGGTGACCAAGTCAGCATCAACACATGCTTCTATTGCTTAACAAATAAATCTGCTTGAACATGCCTTAAGCAGGTCTGTATAGATTTCCCTGGAGACCTGAAGCTATAGATATTATTCTCAAGTCCCTTCAGGGAACATAGACTCGTCACTGTACAGCAGCCTGCCTCTTCTGTGCTGGATTATTTTTTTAGGTTTATTTCTAGACATTTCCATTAGGCTTTCAAACTAACTGTTTTTTCCCCTCATTTATATAATTTATACATCTACATTTGTCTGCTAAATAGGTTACTAATTTTAGAAATAGGCTTGTTGTTGTATTTAAAAGATAAGCTTAGATTATTAATGAGCGTTCATAATAATAAAGAGATATTTTTAAAATAACCATGTTCAGTTATTCCATGCTGTCTCTTTCACTCATCTAGGTTGCTGTCCCAAAATAACCCAGCCTCATTTTGGGTCTGAGTCATACATGATATAGCATCGCTGAAAAGCTTTGAATTGGTCTCTGAACATTCTTAAACACTGCAGTATCTGTTTAATTGAACAATAAGTATTTTTTCCCCAAATACTGCAAGAAAATAAATCTGGTTATTCATGCATCAAATTTGGTTTGTTGTACGAGCAGATAACTGAGAATGTTGTAATACTGTATCTCATGTGCATGCATGAAATTACAAAGAGGACATCATTCGCAAATAAGCATTAAGGAAGGTTTACTTGTGATTTACCTCTGTGTGAAAGGTTAAAGGCCATCCTGATAATTGCAATTCTAAATTAATGAAGTGGATGATCAATTGATTTCCTGATAGACCTTTGCCTGACTTTTGATTTATCATTGGTATTGATAAGGTCTTACGTCATGTCGTGCTTAAAACAATCCCAGCTAACAGGGAATCGAGCAACTGTTTCAGTAACGTTAATAGAACATTCGTTCAGAGTGGTCTTAATAATATTCTCAAAATATAAACATTATTTATACATTGTCATGGAATGTTTTTTTTTTCTGAAATGTTTTAGTTGGACATTAATGTTTTTTTTTTTTTTTTTTAGATGTTACTATTTGTTGCAGAACGTTCACACATTCACAAGTAACATTCCCATAATGTTCCCTTAATGTTCACATAACAACAAAAAGTGTTTTTAAAACATAAAAAATGGACGTTTTGAACTTTGAGAGAACATTCAGAACTTTTTCATAACTTAATTGGAACATTAGCAGAACGTTCTGAGAATATTTTTTTTTCTGGGAAACAGCTGAATATAATAGACCATTAAAAATGAGATAAAAAATTAGTCAAATACAAGATTGCCGCTCAAATTCAAAAGGTCTTTGCTTATTTTGATTACATTGTACATAGACATTTTAAAGCTCTTGTAGAGGGGGAACATGCCTGGGAACGCACAAACTGGTGGAAAATATGGCTTGACATCATACCATCTATTAAAAAATATACTAACAAATGCCATTTGCCATTAAGCAGTAACTGCATTGAAATTCCACCTGGAGCAACTTCATGTTTTTAGGCCAAATTGCTGCTAGAAAGTAGATTGTGATCTTTCGAAGTCACCCGGTTAAACTTGCAAACTTTATTCTGCCTGTGAATGTTTTTCAGTCATACCAGCCATTGTAGAATGTAACATTTTGTTTAACTAAAGCAGCTATACCAGACTGCCCTGTTTGAGTCGGTGTCACTGTAGAGAGATCTACACTACACCCTACTGGTGACTTCTGTGTATCACAGGTGCTGGCAGGCTTGATTTGGGTTTTGGTGTTATAAAACCCTGTTTAAAGGGATAGTTCATCCAAAATTGAAAATTCTGTCATCATTTACTCACCCTCAAGTTGTTCCAAACCTGTATGAATTTCTGTCTTCTGCTGAACACGAAAGATGATATTTTGAAAAATATGGTAACCAAACAGCCATAGTATGGAAAAAAAAAAAAAAAAAATACTATTCCTGAACTATCCCTTTAACTGGGTTTTCTTATATATTTGGCCTATTTTAAAAAAAGAATGAAAACATCTTTGTTATCATTGCACTTCAACAAATATGCATAAGACTAAATCTTGATGGAAAAATAATTCTAGAGTATTTGTCGATGCATATTGTTGTTACTGAAGTGTTTGCATGTAAAAAGTCATGATGTGAAATAAGGAATTAATAGAACTTTTTAAGATTCTGCACTATTTCCAGGTCACTAATCAAGTAATTCTGTGACATTGATAATGTGTCTTTTTCCATCAAAGTACAAGTTTCTCTTCTGAATATTATCAAATCATTATTTTGGCCTATTTATCTATTTATTTTGTGACTGATTTTCACTTCCTTTTATTTTAATGATTAATTTAACACTTATTGTTTTATTATTTTTATTAAATGGCTTTTATGTAGTCTTATATATATATATATATATATATATATATATATATAGCATTTTATGTGTGAAAAAGTGCTAGCTACTAAACAAAAAGTAGGGCCTACTAATAAATACTAATATTATTATTAACGAAAACAGAAATAAGAAATGCAAATGAGCTTTACACATGAACATTACAAATATTGTATCTCTCAAAGGCCTTGTACATGTTTTAGAATGGAGGAAGGAGGAATCATAAACATCTTCTTCTGTTGCTGCCATTATTATTAATCTCACAAGTGAACCCAAACGTTCTGACGCTTCCATTTGGAATTCAGCAAGCTGTCGAGCGCCTCCTGGCAACGGTTGCTATGGTGACTAACTACGTCACGCACGACTTCGGTTGCCATGGTCCTTGTGACGTGAGGGACCGTGTAAAACAGTGTAGGAAACCCCGGATAGCGGTTACCATGGATACTGGCGGGGGGGAGGGGTGGAGTTTAGAGGAAGCGGAAGTGTCAGCGCAAGCGGAAGTGGTACTGCCCTGAATACCCCGAGCAGCGAAACGGAGGACAGCTTGATACTCCCATCGTTAACAGACACAAATCAGGACTCGAAATATATTTAAATGTGAGTTACATTGCCCATTAAGGCCGCTCGTGTGATATTATGAATATTAGAGATGCATTTTGTTGTATTGTTGCTCATGTAAGCCCCCCCTCATCATTGTCAATGGCGGAAGGTGTCTATTGTGGTTTGGGGCTGGGTACAAGGACTTAGGCCGAGGCGGGCGATGAATAACGATTACTGCCGATTTATTCCCGATTGCGTCCGATTTGTAGTAGAAGCGCGCGGTTCCCGCACTTTCATTATGTAAGAGCTTAATCAAAGCACCATCGCGCGGAACATCCCTCATCCGCACGGGAGGAATGGCCAGCGGCTCCCGCGTCTATTCAACGCCTGGCCGTCGTGAAAGCTAACCGGCTAATCAGTCAATAGTAAAATACACTAGAGGAGTAAGGCGCGTGCCGATGAATTGCGGCTAGTAACGGTTAAATTAAATTTGGCGAGAATAATCGGCTCGTCCGATTAAATTCCACAAGGGAATGTGAGAGAGAGGGCGTTGCATTGGTGGCTAACGCTGTTAGCTCGAGCGAAGAGCCATGAATATGCTGCAGTGCAGTATTAGCAAGGTTAGGCGCTTAATACAGCTCAAATTCGTAGTTTTACTATCTCTAAATCATTCAAATTAATATATTGATTTAACATAGTCGATTGGGATCTTATAAAATGGCGAAACAATCGCCTCAAAGGATGGCGGACTTGTCGTCAGGACGCGTCGTGAAGGCCTATGTAAATAAATTTAGTTCGACAGCAGCTTATGTCATCTACTAACTGATCAAACTACGCATTTTAACTTGTACTCCAGCCCCCTTCGGTCATATTAGGCACCCGATCGTCAAGCTCACTCAGGTGGGTTGGTCTCCAGGATCTGGACGGGCTGTGTTTACTCGCCTGACACCGTTACCTGCGGTTCGGGTTCAGGACTCAGGCGGAGACATCAACGCCCAGGGCGTTGGCACTTACACACGTTTTGATAGCTGACAGGGTTGGAATTCCCACTGTGGCCTGCTAGAATCACGATTCCTGTTCGTAATCCATGACCTTGCACAAAGGTAGACGGTCAAATGGGTAAATGTAATATTAGGCAGCAGTCAGAGACCTGGGGTTAAATGTGATTTAGAATAGGTGATCCATTCTAGTGGGTTTGATTTAGACTTTGACCAGTTATAATATGCAGAGGTGGATAAGCCATTGGATGTTTGAGAAATAATGGTTTTTGACCTGCTTTTTTAATTGGGTTACGTTTCAGAAATGGTGAAACCACTCCCTTATAGTGCAGTGTGAGCTAAATATGACCTGGATAATTGTCATTTGGTGCAAAGAACAAATGTAAAACACTCAATGCAAAGACAAGGTAAAGCAAATGTTATGGTGAACATGTACTTGTTATTGGACAAGAAATTATTCTTTTAGGTTCTACTAATACAGAGATCTGTGGATAAGCCTGATTTATGATGCATACAGTTATTTTTGAAGAAGGGTCATGCATTACATGGCACAATAACCCCCAATTTCTTGGAAATTGAATTATTTATTTATTATTTATTTATTTATTTTTTTTAAGAGATGTATAATAGTGAGCTTTCTTATGGCAAGATGTTTTTATATTTGACAAATAAAAAAAATGCATTATACTAAAGTTCAAGTTAATTTTAGTCAGCGAAAAGACACTTGAACAGTGTTGTTTTATGTTTCAACTTTAATTTGGTACGCTCTTTGAATTCAACTCAGTGCTGCATTAGTTTGCATTGTTTTGGGGTCTGAAGTAATTTTGCTTGCTTAAATTAGTGTGACTGCAGTTGTAGGATGCAAAACTGCATCTTTTCAAAGTCAACTTATCAATTTTAAAGGATTAGTTCACTTCAGAATTAAAATTTCCTGATAATTTACTCACCCCCATGTCATCCAAGATGTTTATGTCTGTCTGTCTTCAGTCGAAAAGAAATTATGATTTTTGAGGAAAACATTCCAGGATTTTTCTCCATATAGTGGACTTCAACAGGGTTCAACGGGTTGAAGGTCCAAATTTCAATGCAGCTTCAAAGGGCTCAACATGATCCCTGATGAGGTCTTGTCTACGAAATGATCTGTCATTTTCTAAAAATAAAAAATTGTATCCTTTTAACCACAAATGCTCATCTTGCACTAGCTCTGTGATGCGCCACACATTACGTAATCATGTTGGAAAGGTCACGCGTGACGTAGGCGGAAGTACTGCACAAGTGTTGAGAAGTTAAAACAACGATGTCGGACGATTTTGAAGTTGGAGGAGAAAATGAGTTTTTCGCCCTACCACGGTACTTCCGCCTACGTCAAGCTTGACCTTTCCAACGTGATTACGTAGTGCGTGGCGCAGTGCAAGATGAGCATTTGTGGTTAAAAAGCATATAAACGTTTTTTAGAAAATGGCTGATCGTTTCGCTAAATAAGACCCTTATTCTTCGTCTGGGATCATGTAGAGCCCTTTGAAGCTGCACTGAAATTTGGACCTTCAACCCACTGAACCCTGTTGAAGTCCACTATATGGAGAAAAATCCTGGAATGTTTTCCTCAAAAACCATAATTTCTTTTCGACTGAAGAAAGAAAGGGGGTGAGTAAATTATCAGGAAATTTTGATTCTGAAGTGAACTAATCCTTTAAGAAAGCTCTGTATAACTAGCCTGGTTCAGATAATGAAGTTGTATTGTCATACTTTTCATAAGTGTTATAACCTGAAATGGGACTTTACTGATGTTGTTTACTCTGATATGATGATTCAGTGATGAATGCATTGAGATAAAAAGACAGTCAGTGAATGACGTACCAATGAAACATGTCTTTTCATTTGTCCTTTTACATAATCATTCATGGTTAGCCGTCAGTATGACTCAAATCTTCGTAAGACCCAAATTTAATAATAGTATCTGGTGCAGGTCAAAATAGGTACCAACTTGAAGATTGACCTCTTTACAACAAAAGGAGGTCAGCCAACCTCTCTAAGCGACACCAAACTTGACTTAATTTTATTATATGCATACAGGCACCAGGGGCCGGATAATGCGCTAGACTAATCAAACCTTTAACTCACCAGCAACATGAATTTTGTTATCTAATTGTACCTTTTTTTTCCCCTACTTTTGTAGTTTCATCATGGACAAGAGCGACCTAGTGCAGAAGGCTAAACTCGCTGAGCAGGCTGAGCGCTATGATGACATGGCTGCTTCCATGAAGGCCGTCACGGAGGGCGGCGTTGAGCTTTCCAACGAAGAGCGCAACCTGCTCTCCGTGGCCTACAAGAACGTGGTTGGCGCCCGCCGCTCGTCCTGGCGTGTGATCTCCAGCATCGAGCAGAAAACGGAGGGCAATGAGAAGAAACAGCAGATGGCACGCGAATACCGTGAGAAGATCGAGGCCGAGCTTCAGGACATCTGCAACGACGTGCTGGTGAGAGACGCGACATGTGAATCTGAGTTTACAAGGAAGAAAACATTTGACAGTTGAATTGACAGTTCTAGAAGTTGCACATTGATTTAATTTGTTAGAATTGCAGCTGAATTAAAAACTTCTGAATTGTAATGTCTGTTTTGTAATATCAGATGCTTGTGTTTTTAAAAACTGTGTTTTAAAGGATTAGTTCACTTCAGAATTCAAATTTTCTGATAATTTACTCACCCCCATGTCATCCAAGATGTTTTTGCCTTTCTTTCTTCAGTCGAAAAGAAATTAAGGTTTTTGAGGAAAACATTCCAGGATTTTTTCAAAAAAGAATAAAAATTTATATACTTTTTAACCACAAATGCTCGTCTTGCACTAGCTCTGCGACGCGTCACGCATTACATAATCACGTCGGAAAGGTCACGCGTGACGTAGGCGGAAGTACCGAGCAAGAATGTGCAAAGACTGAGTGAAACGGCCTTTACAAAAAAAGGTAAAACAATAATGTGGGACGATTTTGAAGTTGGAGGAGAAAATGAGATGGAGTTTTTCGCCCTACCGCGGTACTTCCACTTATGTCACGCGTGGTCTTTCCAACGTAATGCGTGGCACATCGCAGAGTTAGTGCAAGATGAGCATTTGTGGTTAAAAAGTATATACATTTTTATTTTATTTTTTTTTGAAAATGTCCGATCGTTTCGCTAGATAAGACCCTTATTCCTCGTCTGGGATCATGTAGAGCTCTTTGAAGCTGCACTGAAACTGACATTTGGACCTTCAACCCGTTGGTAACTGTTGAAGTCCACTATATGGAGAAAAATCCTGGAATGTTTTCCTCAAAAACCATAATTTCTTTTTGATTGAAGAAAGAAAGACAAAAACATATTGGATGACATGAGGGTGAGTAAATTGTCAGGAAATTTTCATTTTGAAGTTAACTAATCCTTTAAGGCATTATAGCAATGAAGTGTCGGATGATTTTAAAGAATGGCTCTTTTTAGCCACAATTTGTGTGCAATGTATATTTATGCTTTTTGGAATACTGTTGTATCTCTCTTATCGTCTTTGTTGTGTCAAGTCTGCTTCATGTGCAAAGCTTCAAATGAATGATGCTCTATTTCAAGTGTTCCAAATCAACCACTTAATATGTTTGTTTTCAGTTAAAATGCTGCCTACGCAGGCAGCAAGGCATTTCACTGTTTATGATCAGGGAAAAAGGAATCAATTGTATTTGTAATATGAAAAATGCACATTGGATGGATTCAAAAATGTACACTTTACCTCTAAGAATGTTGTTTTTCTTCTTTCTGATAGCTAATGATTTTTATTTTATTCATGTAATATTAATGTACATAGCTTGATGTCAGCCTTTCCTCTGTTCTCTCAGGGTCTCCTGGAGAAGTACCTCATTCCCAACGCTAGCCAGGCAGAGAGCAAAGTCTTCTACCTGAAAATGAAAGGAGACTACTACAGATACCTGTCCGAGGTGGCATCCGGAGAATCAAAGAAAAGTGAGCTCTTTTTATTTTTAAAGCAAGAAGGATGTTGCCTAAAATTATGGTTCATCTGTCATTAGAGGTGAAGATAATTTAATGTGTAAAGATGGGAACCGATAGTGCTGCAGTATAAGGTCAAGTCCTAAGAATGAATAATTAGATGCTAGCCAAAGAAACGGCATCAAAGCATTCAGACTGTGATGTTAACGGTCATGAATTAGATTTTATGTTTACTATCAAATTACAGCCACAGTGGACAACTCTCAGAAGGCTTACCAGGATGCATTTGAGATCAGCAAAAGGGAAATGCAGCCAACACACCCCATCAGGCTGGGACTAGCGCTGAACTTCTCCGTGTTTTACTATGAAATCCTCAACACCCCAGAGCAGGCCTGCAGTTTGGCAAAGACGGTTAGACAATTATCTTGTTTGACTTTTTTTGTTTTGAGTACACGCAATGCACTATTTCCTCTTTAATCTCATCTTATTTATGCAACATTCTGTGAATATCTTCAAAAAGTGTTTCGGAACCTGAAACTAAGTGAGTTTATACTGAATACTAGAGTGCGTTTCCAGTGTACAGGAAGACAACAGTCCTCTGACCCTCATGTTTACCTTCCCCTTAGGCTTTCGATGAGGCAATTGCTGAGCTGGACACCTTGAACGAGGACTCTTACAAAGACAGCACCCTGATCATGCAGTTACTAAGGGACAACCTCACTGTAAGTGCAAACTCTGTTTGTTTTTTGTTTTGTTTTGTTTTTTTTTAAATAAAAAAAAATCTTTGCCAGTTTTATAAGTATAGACAGGGCCCAAAATTAATACTTGCTTCAAATTAACAATGCAAAAGTAGGCATGCGCCGATACCGATAATTTGGCCGATAAATCTAAATCCAAATTTTTATATAATTTGAGAGCCTGATTACAAAGAAAAAAGTTTCACCATTTAAAAAAAAGCCATGTCCCAAGCACACAATTATAATGTTCCCATTATAATTTTATGTAGCCTATATGACAGACTTGCACTGCATATGTTGCACTTAACTGTATTTTCCTTTTTGAAGTGATTTCAATCATATCTCAAGCAATTCAAAACCATCATGGTGGACAGTGCGCATCTGAAGTGTCTCAGCTGATGGAAATAATCCATTATTTATCGGCTTTAATAAAACGATAACATTAAAAATGAACATATATCAGCCGATACCGATATGGTGGCTGATATATCGTGCATTCCTATGCAAAATTAATATAGACTCTATAGATTACTCAGTTTTAATCTTTAAACTTTAAGAATGAAAGTCTGAGCTGTGCTAATGTAACATTGAAACGTCTTTGTGACTCGTACAATTTCTAATGACAATTTTGTGTAGGATGTTTTGTCTAGTATAAAGTTTTGTTTTTTGTTTTTTTTCTGGTGAAACATACATAGAATATTACTTGCGTTAAACAATCAAAAATAATATATTAGGAACAAAATTTGCTTGTTACTAAAATGCAAGGAAAATAGTGGTCCAAAAGTCCACTAATGAAATTTTTGCTTTGCACCTTTCAAATGTAGTACAGCTGTGTCATTTACATGTTATATTATGAGCATAACAAATTGAGTTGATATGAATTGACATGAATTCCTTTGTTTATTTTTAATATAAATAGGGCAAAATTTTGCCATTAATAAATATTTAATATTATGCAATTGGTAGGTGTGGTAAAAAAGTTAATTTTGGACCCTTGCAGCCTGATCATTGCATAATTTTAACATTTTTCTTTCTTTCTGCAGCTGTGGACATCAGAAAACCAGGGTGATGAGGGGGATGCCGGCGAGGGCGAGAACTAAAGGCGTTGCACTTCACTGTTAAATCCACCTACACTCTTTATCTTACACATATACAGCCCATAATTCCCTGCTCCATCCAATCCACCTCACCTTTATCCACCTTTCTGTATGACGAGCAGCATGAATTGTATCTGACCTACAAGTTTGTACCCCTGAAGCCATGAGCGGCAGGGTAAAGTTTGGTTTTTCCAAGGCTGACTTGTCTCAAACATGTCTGTTTGTGTATTTTTCCCTTAGACGAGGGAAAATGGTTGAGTAGTGGAAACGATTTCCATCTTTTTTTTCCCTTCCTAAAATCCCTCCTAACATTTTTAAAAGGTATATGTTCTCTGGTCTAGCAGGTTATAATGCATTATAGTGCCCCCCCCACCCCTCACCCATTTTTCCCTTCTATGTCTTTTCTCTCCAATAGTGTACTGGCAATTGCTGGTTTTATTCAAAAGGTTATTAAACTGTCCATTAATTTAACAAACACTGTGATGTTTAGTTTTTCCTCCTGGATAACTTGTGCTTAATGGAAATCTGAACGGTTTCAGTACGAGTAGCAGTACAATTCTGTTGCGATCTCATACAGAAGGGATGAAAACAGGCTGTATTGTGACACTGACTAACATGCATTACTATTATTGCTGTCATGTGCGTCATTTTATTTTAAGTACATGGCTAAAGACGACAAAAGGGACCCAAGGTTTGCCATTCCATGTCTGTTCAGTTTTAAGTTAAAGACATTCCATCAGTATGTGACGTTTAACGATTACAGACCTTTTGTGAACAAACTGGAGAGTTTCCTAATGTGCTGTCGAGAAGACAGTCAACATAAAGGTGCTGTTTGACATCAGTAAACGATTTTCCTGGTTTGTTCTGTACGTTTTTTTTTTTTTTTTTTTTTCCCTCCCTTTTAGATCACACCTCCGTATAATAAAGATGTAAAATTGTAAACATTTTAGAGGTAAATATAAATTTGTCTTAAAACTAAATGTTGTCAGCCTGCTTGCAAAAACACCTTTTTTTTTTTCTTTTTTTTTTTTTAATTCAACCCTCTTATGAACGCCCCTACAGGAAGTCTATGCTTGATGTTTCCCTCTTCAAATGATATCAGTGTAGTTCAGGAGGAGTTTTGGGGCCTTAGACTGACTTTGAGCTTTATTACTCTTCTTTCCTGTTAAGAGATGAGTTTCTGTAAGTCCTTAGCAGTTCAACCTGAGAAATTCTGGATTTAACTTGAATTTTGTGCAGGAAAGTGCCGCAGACCAGTGGAGGCTTTGAAGTCTTGGCCCAAAGTCAGTGAAACGCAAGACGAGATCAGATTTGGCAAATAGTTGAAGGACCCGAGCATTACTAGGGAGGTAGCCACTCGTTCAGTGTCACAATACCTTGTCACATCACCATAACATTCCACGTAGGTGTAGAACTCATCTGTCTCGAGCTGAAGACAATGTTCATGCACTGAAGACAAAATCTCTTTTTCTCTCCCCTTAGCTGAACAAATGGCAGTTATTCTACGCTTGATTACAAAAAATACAGTAGTGAATGTGGAGCCGAGCCTGTCTGTATATCTGGTATCTCCAATTGCTTTGTTTTTACTGACCAGTATTCTGCCTAAAGTTAGCTTCTGTGACGGTTTCATTGCTTAGCGCGCACGTGGTTGTGAAAATTTAGACTAGCTTAAGGGAAAAAAAATGACAAAATGACAAAAAAAAAATACAACCTGGTTATTGACGTTATACTAGATTTGTGTATGTCTTTTAAAACAGTTCTAGTTTCACCTTACATGTTATAATCAGGAAAGTGTAAAAGACAATTTAAAGTGAAATAAAAGTTTTATCAGTTCCAAATTGCGCTGTATTGTTTTTCGCAGTGGTGTACATTCAATTCAAAGAACGACTGCAAATTTTCAAGGTCTTGTCATTGTTCTTTAAACATTTAAAAGGCATGTGGTTTTTATAAAAATTATTAAATATTTAATGAAGATTTAAGCAAGTTTAAAGGATTAGTTCACTTCAGATTTAAAATTTCCTGGTAATTTACTCACCCCCATGCCATCCAAGATGTTTGTCTTTCTTTCTTCAGTCAAAAAGAAATGAAGGTTCTTGAGGGAAAACATTACAGGATTTTTCTCCATATAGTGGACTTCAGCGGCTACCAACGGGTTGAAGGTCCAAATTGCAGTTTCAGTGCAGCTTCAAAGGGCTCTACATGATCCCAGATGAGGAATAAGGGTCTTATCTAGTGAAACAATAATTTTCTAAAAAAAAAAATTATATACTTTTTAACCACAAATGCTTGTCTTGCACTGCTCTGCGGTGCACCACGCATTACATAATCACGTTAGAAAGGTCACACGTGACATAGGTGGAAGTACCGTGGTAGGACGAAAAACTTCAAAATCGTCCGACATCGTTGTTTTGGACCTTCAACCCCTTGTACCCTAGTGAAGTCCACAACATGGAGAAAAATCCTGGAATGTTTTACTCAAAAATCTTAATTTCTTTTCGACTGAAGAAAGGAAGACATAAAAATCTTGGATGACATGGGGGTGAGTAAATTATTAGGAAATTTTAACTGTTTTTACAAGTTAACCTCAATCATCTGTGGCATGCTGTTGATTACCACAGAAAAGCATTGACTTGTTCTTCAGTTTGTACAAACAAAAGCCATTTACAGTAACACTTGCAGTTGAGGTCTATGAGACAAATGTGTTGAAATGACTTGTTTGCAAAGTAATCTTGAATTTAAGGCACATTTATGGCTCAAAAAACTGCTTTTAGTTTTACTACTTGTATTTACTGTTGTGTCTTTTTAGTATTGCTAATTCCTACAAAAAAGAGGTAATCGCTGACCATAGCATTACATCTGACAATTTACTGGATGAGAAAATACATTATTACTGAACATTGTCCTTTATTATCAGATGCATTACTTTCTTTAAATTAAAGACCCGTTTACATTGTTTTGATGCAAAATGGCATACGAAACATCAATAAATACAGGTGTCAAGTCTTTGTAAATGTATATAAACATTAAATGGTTTTGACAGTGATTAACCCACAACAATACAACACATCTGAGTACTTTCTCTGGAAAAGACTAAAGGTAAGTGTAAAACATGAACGCATTTTGTAGAAAATACAGCCCTAAAACTGAGTGTATTAAGTGGAAATTGTTTTGAAATGAAAAAAGCCAGTCAGTTAAATGTGCAATGAAAAAGACATTAAAATCACATGCCAAATCATCAGATTCGATTAGTGATTAATTAAATGGACTAATTTAACAACCAGAATAAGTCTGACCAAACAAACACAAGATTGGAGTTTCAAAAGGAAACCCAATTGCCATTTTAATGACAGTAATACACCCAGTCAAATGTGCCTATATGAACATGAACACTCAAGCTATTTTTTAAATAACATTATGATGTGCATATCTGAAGGATGAGCAGAAGTCTGTAGCAAACGTTGCAGCTTTGAGTGGCAAATCAACGAGGCACTTGGGGAAAGTTTCCTCATATCCACTTTACAATCACTGTTATTTCATCTTCTGTACTTCATGCAGGAGCTTCTGTGCTGCTGCGTTGTTCGGCTCGATTTTTAGCACACTGTTGAGGTCTTCAATACAAGACTTCTTGTTCTAGGAGGAAAAATAACATTACAATTTATAAAACAATCCACCAATCAGAGATCATAGTAATTTTTTCAAGACAATATACTCATTTGAACTTACTTTAAGTTCCTTGTATGCTTGGGCACGTCGGTAAAATGCCTTAATGTTGGCAGAATCCAATAGAAGAGCCTCATTACAGTCGCTAATAGCTTCTTTGTACATCTTTAATGACAGGTAGCAGAGAGCCCTACAAGCAATATTCATTTAAATATTATCAAACCACGTCCACGACTTTTCCAGGCCTAGAAATTCAAATTCAGTTATAAAACTCCATATTTCCAGGTTTTCCATGGCCACATGAACCCTGATGTTTGGCAGCATAATTACTATTTTTTGTGGCATTTCATACCTGTTTGTGTAGGTTGTGACTTCTGTGGGGTCCTGACTGAGTGACTGTGTGTACTTCTCCACGGCTTTCTTGTGTTCGCCCTTCTTCACAAAGGCATTGCCTTCTTCCTTTAGAGCTCTGGCCTTTTTAACAGCTTCAGGTCCTGGTGCTTTGAATAAAACAATTGAAAATCAAGTGCTGAAGCAATGTATGATGGGTTCGCGCAGTACAGCATAGTAGATCTGTACGATTAATTGTTAAAAGGTCACGATCTCGATTCAAACACCCACGCAATCTCATTCCTAAATGACAGCGATTCGGCTTTGTCTATTGAACCTTTGACAAGTATGATCACAGCAAACATTCAGATCTGTGTTGCCGCTGCCAATGATCCAAAGAGAGGAGTGGTCATGTTTAAGTATATAACAGCTTCACAACCACACAGTATCACTATTTCTGTCTTACAATAATTCATATCACAGAAGTGCAGGAATAAAGTTTATAGTTCGGATGGCTACAGTAGCTATCAAAATATAGTAAATCACCTTTTTGACGCTTCAAATAAAGATTGTATCAATTACATGTTACACCAGTAGGTGGCGACAAGTGACTTAAAAAATGGATTTGTCATTGAATAATGCATTCAAAAGGTTTGTTCAAAAATGTTTCATCCAGTAATGAAAAAAGTGAAGTCTTTATGAGCGAGTCATTGAATCATTCACTCAAACCGATTTTTAAAAAAAAATATTTTTTCTTAAAGGAACACTCCACTTTTTTTTGAAAATAGGCTCATTTTCCAACTCCCATAGAGTTAAACAGTTGAGTTTTACCGTTTTCGAATCCATTCAGCCGATCTCCGGGTCTGGTGGTACCACTTTTAGCATAGCTTAGCATAGTTCATTGAATCGGATTAGACCGTTAGCATCTCGCTCAAAAATGACCAAAGAGTTTCGATATTTTTCCTATTTAAAACTCGACTCTTCTGTAGTTACATCGTGTACTAGGACCGACGGAAAATGAAAAGTTGCGATTTTCTAGGCCGATATGGCTAGGAACTATACTCTCATTCCGGTGTTAATAATCAAGGAACTTTGCTGCCGTACCATGGGTGCAGCAGGCGCAATGATATTACGCAGCGTCTCTCACAAATATCTCCATGGTTGCAAGGCACGCTCCCTGTGCAAGCAGGGGGTCACAGGCGCTGCGTAATATCATTGCACCCTTGGTATGGCAGCAAAGTTCCTTGATTATTACGCCGGAATGAGAGTATAGTTCCTAGCCATATCGGCCTAGAAAATCGCAACTTTTCATTTTCCGTCGGTCTTATTACACGATGTTACTACAGAAGAGTCAAGTTTTAAATAGGAAAAATATCGAAACTCTTTGGTCGTTTTTGAGCGAGATGCTAACGGTCTAATCAGATTCAATGAACTATGCTAAAAGTGGTACCGCCAGACCCGGAGATCGGCTGAATGGATTCGAAAACGGTAAAACTCAACTGTTTCACTCTAGGGGAGTTGGAAAATGAGCCTATTTTCAAAAAAAGTGGGGTGTTCCTTTAAAGGCACAATATGTAAGATTTTTTAGATTAAAATATCCAAAAACCACTTGTATATTTTTTTTGACTTGTGTACTTACATTATCCCAGATGTTTCCAAGAATAAATTCAGAGAAATAAGCAATTTTAACCAGGACACGGACCGTGTCCGTGCATCGCCAATCAATGACATCATACCCCCGTTACCCTCGATTTCCGGTTTTATCTTACTGCAGTGTGCAACAAGTGTCTCACAGCAGCCGCCGACCGAACGCACAGAGTAACGTTATAACAACGTTATGCTTTACCCCACACACGCTTGACCGGAAGAAGCGGAAGCGCTCATCTGCGGCGTAATAAAAGCTCAGCTGCTCTCGAATGTGTGTCGCGCTCGTCTCTCATTAGCAATCGCTCCAGCGTCCTCGTTCTGCTCTCACAACACTCGGCCCTGCTCTGCTTCATACTAGAGTAATGTTAATAATCTCATCCATGAACATAATTTCTGCCCGAGTCCCATCCTGATTCTTTTCCACCGGCTGTGAGGTGAAGACGATATCGCCCAAGATTCTGCTCAATCTCGGCGTCATCAAGCTACACCTTTGCTTTGAATAGGCAACCTCTAGTAGTGAAAATTTACATACTGTGCCTTTAATATACTGTATTGTTTAGTTGTCTATTCAGAATCGTGATCTCTATTTTAACCAAAAAAAACCTCATGATTCTCAGTTTATTCAGAATCATGCAGCTCTACAACACAGGAAAAAAATACCTTTTTTCTTGTTGTCAATCACGCCGTTCTGTTTTGAGTTGGAGGCCGAGTTGGTGGCTTGCGCTAGGCTTTCTTTCACAGACATTGGAACGGTGGGAATCGGTGGCAGTTTCTCTCGCCAAGATGGTCCGTCTATATCCGTCAAAGCCTTGGTCATTCTGAAGGAAAGGAACAATGTGTTATACGAAACATTTTTGTATTCTTAAGCTCATAAATTAACTTAATTGCTTAATAATTCTGGAACTTTGTTCATGCAGAATGACCTGTTGACGCCATCGTGAGCAGCTGGTATGTTGCAGTCTATCTGTAAAACAGTTTTGTAGTCCACATAAGCCTGTCTGTATCTCTCCAAGGCTTCGTAAGCTGACGCCCGGCGAAGCAGAGCTTTAAATCCAAAAGGAACCAATTCAAGAGACCTGAAAGGTAAATAAGGATTTTTAACACTGAACATTATCACTTCAACCATTTTTGCACCTGTTTGTTGCACTTACTCTGTGCAGTCTTTAATGCATTCATTGCAGTTTCCGTCTTTCAGGTAACTGGCGGCCCTGTTGGAGTACAAAATAGCCAGATCTTCCTTTTTCTTCTGACCTGTGAACGGAACAGTTACTTTATTTACCTTAGTACCAAATGCTCCTTTACATCTATTACAGTCTGAGCAGTCATTTTAAAAATAGTTGCTCTGAAACTTCCATAGCTTCCTGCTTGCTATGGTAACCATTTTGTTACTAATTTAAAAACATTAAATATGGAATCTCCATTGTATTCTTATTAAAAGAACATCAGGATATGATGGCACCATGACATTACTATCAGATTCCACCACTTTCAAGGTTCTGTCAGATAGTACAGGGGGTCTTAATTTTTTAGATGCCGTAGACTCCCAATATGATCATCCTCATGCATCCTAAAATTTTAAAAGCAGCAATATTTTTTCAGATTCTTACAAATAAGGAATTATTTACGTACACACAATGTTCATTAGAAGAGTTCCCGCCCTCAATCACTGATGATTGTCTGACAGTTTAGGGGAAACAAAAATCAGTTATCTTTAATTTATGGGATGTTAGTAGCAGCTACTTCCCCCTCTGTGAACTTGATAGGTGAGCGAGAGGTGAGTGCGTGTTAGAAGTCAGGAATGTTCCTGGTACGTTTTTCAAGTCAAACTTGGGTCCTCAGACGACAAAGTTTAAATCCCACCTGGCTAGCGTGCTTCCCATAATGTTTAGGCATTAGGTCAGTCGGTGGAGAGTAAGTGGTCTTTTGTAGCTGTTTGAACGCATTCGACCACATGAGTGTTTACACTACGAAAGCAATCCGGTCAAATGTGTTTTCAACTACATCTGGAAGTAGTCGAAAGTGGACAAACTCAAAACATTTTAGACCCTGTGTACACCTGTATTTAGCGTCGTCCACTTGTGATCCGACTGACCAAAATGCATCTTTAAGGGTTAGTTCACCCAAAAATGAAAATTCTGTCATTAATTACTCACCCTCATGTCGTTCCACACCCCGTAAGACCTTCATTCATCTTCAGAACACAAATTAAGATATTCTTGATAAAATCCGATGGCTCAGTGAGGCCTCTATTGACAGCAAGTTAATTTACACTTTCAATGCCCAGAAAGGTACTAAAGTTATATTTAAAACAGTTAATGTGACTACAGTGGTTCAACCTTAATGTTATGAAGTGACGATACTTTTTGTGTGCCAAAAAAACTAAATAATGACTTGATTCAACAATATCTAGTGATGGGTGATTTCAAAACACTTCTTCATGAAGCTTCGAAGCTTTATGAATCTTTTGTTTCGAATCAGTGGTTCGGAGCGCGTATCAAACTGCCAAAATCACGCGAACCATTGCAATTTCGAAACACTTATGACGTAACGGACATGGTACATCCAACGGAAACAGGGCCTACATCTCATTTAGTTTAAGGTAATACATAGAATACACTTCTCGAAAAGAAATTGCATATAATTTTGTATAATCTTTGTGATCAATGCTGATTTAGCTCATAGATTTTAATTTTCTGCCCTAAAATACAGGGATTCTGGTGTGAGGTTTTTAAGGTGATTTCTGATGTCCTTAATGTGAATATGGAACCAGACCCAGTGCTTAATATACTAGGAGATTATGATTCTACATATCCTTTGAACAAAGCTTAATATAAATACCTCACATATAGCCTGATAACAGCTGGTATTGCTGTTCTGGAAAAAGACTGACTCTCCTACTGTTAAACTGTTGCTTGAGGAACTGATGTCTGCCCTACATCTGAAATGAACTAGATACCTTTTGAACGACAGCATTGGACAATTCGACAAGAAATGGGACCATTTCATCTGTTAACTTCGTATGAAATTCTATCCCTTAATGCGTTGCATCATAACTGAAATGTTGTATTAATGTGATTGTATCATATATTAACAGGCTGGGGAATGGGTGCTGGTTAAACTGGTGTTTCTTTCTCTTTTTTTCTAGTTTGTTTACTCATTTTATGCATATAAGAAAATGAATCGCGGTTATTTCAATTTAATCCAATGTTTCAGTAAAGTCTATGACAAAAAAATATATTTGTATGTATGAAGACCCAGTTTATATTCTGGAAATTAATATTATAAATTTGTGTAAAATATTATTTGGAAAATATTTATTTTTTATTACATAATATTGTGGTTCTTCTACTCACTATAGTGCTGTACTGTTAGATGCATTATAGTTTAATCTTATTTTTATTTATTTTGTCTTTTTCACACTTTTCCCACATACTCCCCAGTCCAGGACCCCATTTTGAAAACCCCAGAACTGAAATTCATTGACTATGGTATTAACATGCTACTGCTAGGTACAGGAATACAATGGAACATTTTGTGCAAGTGCTAGCAAAGAATACAATGGTGCTAATATGGTACATGTACAAAAACAAGTTATATAAGTGGTAATACTGTAACGCTGGTGGTCACCTTGGTGATATTTGTCATATGATTATATTTGACTTCTCTTACCAGACTTCTCCAGCTGCTGGATGGATTGGCTGTAGAGGGTCACAGCTTCTCCATACTGACCCGTTCTGAAACACTCGTTACCGGCTTGTTTGAGCTCCGTCCACGACTGTGAGCGCCGCTTCTGAGGCATGATGACACTGCAACGACCAGTCAGTGTGATCCTTAACTGCTGTTAACTTAATTTAGGAATGTTACATCATGAACAACATCAACATTACACGGACAGTAAATTTGTTATACGTATAAACTTACCAGAGTTACCGCGGTAGAATCACCGTCTAATTTTGGAAAACCCGGAAAGTATTAAACGTTGAAGGAAGGACTCTGGTGATCGCTCAACTCCGCCTGTTTAAAGTGACTAGTTATTGTATTTAACAACCAACTTTATAACCTCGTGAGACAACTAGTCAGTCCTCGTTCTAGAACTCGCTAGAACATCCGCTTCTTCTCCTGCTACACACGCGAGAGCCGGGATAAACACCACGTTTTACCGGCCGAGTCTCTAAAGAAACAGGCGGTGTTGTATTTCAGTTTCAGTTTTCAGTGCTGAAGCGTCTGTCGAGCTCCGGTGTGCTGCTATTTGAAGATCAGGATGGGTGATTGTAACCCAATCCAGTGTTGCCAGATCCGAGGACAAAATCACGCATCCTGGTCCGATAAAAACATACGAAAAGTTGCTTTAAATTATATGGACTTGGCAACACTGACCCAGTCCCAAGCCGTTGGTTGCCAGATGTTCCTGAAACACTAAACATTCATTATTTTAAAACGCATTGTTTCCTTTAAATATTTCCTTTTTCTTTTTAATAATACGAACTGCAAATGAGTAAAATGTTTAGTAATAAAAGTACAAGACTATAAAAAGACAATAGTAAATCATTCACGAAACCCAGTTATTTAAAAAATGATTTTATTGCCTATAACAATCTTACATGCATTGTTTTGTCTTTATTATTGTTAGACACTGAAAATTCTGTTTTTCTTTTTTATTAAAAATAGTAGGCTACTATGAACTTAAATACGTGGTAGCTATAGATACCAATTCAAGCAGTCAGAAAATGTGAAATGTTTACTAGAAAACAAATTTAATACTTTGTTTTATAACGCATAACACCAGCATCCTATAACAAAAAATAATTATCATATTTTTCAAGACATAATAAAATGTCGGGTTTTCTTCCTTTGAAAGCAGCAGTGTTATTTTAGGTTCACTGAAAAAAAAAAATGCAATATTTTAAAATCTGTTTTATTTTTTTTTATTTACCGTTTTCATGTTTTTTTTTTTTTTTTGTTAAAGTTTTTAGTAATTTTGTTGTGTGTTTTGTCATTTTTAATAGTTTTTATCTAGTTTTTATTAATGTTATTTTATACTTTTAGTTATTTTACAACATCAAGTTTGGCAAGTAGCTGAAATAAAATTTACATATTATATTTTTTTAAAATATATGTTTTATTTTATTTTATTTAACAAAAATGTATTTTTTTTATTATTATTTTAGTTAACTATAATAACCCTGGACGGCATAGACATATATGGTTGTCACTACAATGTCATCTCTTATTGCTCTGAATCGGCCCCAACGTATTTGTCCTTCGCCAGTTTCCGTAGTTGGGCCCCACATAAACGCCTTCCTGTCTGAGTTACCGGACGTGCGTGCTGAAGGTCGCGGATTAAACGGTAAATATCGAGCTTGCTGTACGTTTATAACAAAATTTCTGTGGTGATTCAAGTATAAAATATATCACCGTGTTGTGTTTTTAATATTTTTTTTTCTTCTTTTTATTTAGCTAAACAAATCTCGTTTCAGAAATGTATCTTGCCGCTGGTCGTCATTGCTAGCTAGTGTTAGCTAGACAGGTAGTCCTGAATCTCAGAAGGCACTATGACATGAATCAGAAGTGCCATATTAAAAATAAAGCAATGATTAATTGCTTGGCTTGCGCTTTATCACGTCTAGAGAAATAATATGCAAATTGCATTTTAGCCGAGCCGCTAAATCCTTGACCTGAACTGGACAGCACATTTATATTTAAAACATGCATATTAGTATATTACATATTGTTATCTTCTCAGTCTCTACCCATAAGAAAAACCTAAATGTTAACACGGCTTATTCTGTGTTTGTCATGAAAGTCAGCAAGACATCCATGTGTGATGGTCAGAATAGCACGTAGCAGTACTAGAGGGTGATCTAATGTTATTGGAAGTGCAAGGCTGTCAATTGACTATCAGTCTATGATTTTTTTTTTTTTTTTTTTTTTTCCCCAATTAAAATCCATTATTGTCTTCTCTTTCCAGAAGTCAACAATGTCACTTCCAAAGCCAGCGATGAGGGGCCTCCTTGCCAAACGTCTAAGGTTTCATTTGCCCATCGCTTTTGCTCTTTCCCTCATTGCAGCAGCCTCTTTCAAGGTCAGTTGTACTGTGTTTGTCAGATTAAGTTGTTTTGTATGATTATATGCACTATGTTGGACCTTTGTGGTCTTCAGTTCTGTTCAAAATTGTGATTGGTACTTCATCTTTTGTGTAGGTAGAAGTGATTCTTTAAATTTTTAAAAGAGAGAGATTCAGATGTCTTCAACATTTTTAAAATCACCTTTTGTCATGATGTAACTTCAGTAGTCATTAAGATTAGTTTTCAATGGTTTTTATTCTCCTTAATTTCTGATCTTGGACATTTGGTTTCATCCCTATCTTTCATTCTTTTCATCGTTGTTAAATTATTTTTGAAGCTTGTTTTACAAGCTGCCATGGACATTTTTCTTTTAATCTGAGAAAGTTTTGTCTTTCTGCAGTTCGGAGTAACAGAGCCCAGGAAACAGGCATATGCTGACTTCTACAAACGGTACGATGCCATGAAGGAGTTTAACGCCATGAGAGAAGCTGGTGTTTTTGAAAGTGTCAGGCCTTCTGGAGAATAAAGCAATGTAACGTAAGTGGCCTTTCGAATGCATATAAATCTTATTTGTAATACTTTGCAAGCATCATTTTGCTTTCTGTAAGCACTGCCATTTCAGTAAACATAATAATATTAAACAGCCCTGACTCTGAGTTTTGTCCTTGACTCTAATTTTTAAAGAATGCCGTTAATACCACTTTTATGCTCTTAATATGGAAGTAAAATAATGACTAATATCTTTGAAACTAAAAAGCATGTTGAATTGCACTAATTGAGAAAAATTGTTTATTTTATATTTAAGCTGTGAATATTTCAAATGAAAACATTTCATACACGGTTTCATTATTAAAATAATGCAATATTCACCTTCCAGATTTCATTTCCAAAATATTCAGTCTGTTTGAAAATACCACCTATAATATTCGACAAGCAATTTTCAGCCCTTTTCCCAGTGTACATGTAAGCAGCTTTCTCTACAGCAAAGGAGAGAGAATCTTATCTCCCCTGACGCTGATGTGGTGAATGTGGATTATTGCATTGTTAGTAATGAAATTGTCTATGAAATGTTTTCATGTGAAATATTCACAGCTTAAATATACAACCATGTTGAATTTCAGGCCCCAAAAAAGCAAGCCCTGAAAATAGTGCATTAAAATGCAAGCACTCTTAATGCACTGCATTTTCAATTAGTGCAATTCCACATGCTTTTTTTGTTTCAAACACATTAGTCATTATTTTACTTCCATACACTGGTAAATTTTTGAGATTTTGGGCTATTTTGCTTCCATAACATTGTCTTTTTTTCCAGACTAATGGATAGAAAACATCCAAATACATATGTATGTGTCTATCATCTATTTGTGTTTTTAGGTTCCAATTACAATGCATATATTTAAAGGCAGTTTTCTCAATGTTTTTTTCTCCTGCAGCCTGAAATCATGTCAGCAGCTTTACACACACACCAAACTCTACAGTTTTATTCTTATCTGTATTCTGTAGGTTTTTGAGGAGTTTGTTCATATATCATTCATCTGATATACATATAACATTTCCAAAAGCATTTGTTTTTTTGACAAAAATATTTTATTTATGGAGTGATTAAAAAGAGATCCAAAGTCTACTCTGTAAAAACCTTTAATATGTCAACAAAATGAAAATCTGATTTTTGGTTTTGGAAATTAATGCAAATTTAAATAATGCATTTCAGAAAACTTGTAATACAACACAGTAATGTACTATGATTAATCAGCTGGTGAAAATATGGTATCTATCTATCTATTCGCCTGTGGTGTCTTGCCTTAAATGTAAAAACACTGTCACTTACACTTTTCTTCTTTCTTTACAGATAATGTGCCCCTGCATTCCTGCTCTACAACTGAATCTTTATAAGATTATTGGATTTGAACATTGATGTCTGATGTTCTCATTAAGATACAAATAAACTGTTGACAACCATAATGCTGTAGTGACTTATTGGGACTTGAAATAAATGTTGAATCATATCTTGCCAACATGTCTCTCCTATGTTGTATTTTAAAATGAAAATGTAATTTGAGTTAAAGAGTCTTAACATCATTGACAAGGTCAGATGTTTACCTATTCTTTATGTAATAAAGATGTGAGTTAAAAGCCTAAATCCAAACTCTGAATTTAGCCCCTATTCAGCAGTAATGTTGTCATAATTATGTCTAGAATAGATTTTTCTTAGATGTTTTTGTGCAAACAACGGATTTTATAGCATACTGAATGTGTTTGGGTGGTGATTGTTTCTAACAAGTTGTTTTTTGCAATTGAATGTTTTCTTAACATTTACTTTTAAGAACATAAACTGTTTAAATGCCACTTAAAGACAAAATTTGTCTATAATTTTGACCTTAGGAGAAATAAGAATCCATGTTTGCATTTGCTGCTTTGTCAGATTTTGCTCTTCTGTTTTCTAAGAAATTTTGCACCTTGTTGCATTTTAAGTGTACTTGTCTATGTATTTTAAATGTTTAATGGAATAATACCACTATAATGGTGCATTCAAAAAGTACCTTTTTTATACTTTTACCTTTGTAACACCATGATTTTTGGACATGTATAATAGTAATACCATGGTATTCTTATAAATTCACTGGAATACCATGGTATCTCCATAGTATTTTTGTGGTTTTAGGCCTTTTAATCTGAAGTGCATTTTTCCAGCTTTCTATCGCACAGGAAGTGCTTCTAAAGAAAACCGGAAGTAGTTGTTCACGGACCAACTTGTATTCTAATGTAAGCTTTCTCATAGCCAGTTCATACTTTATGCGTGTAATTAGTAATGTACAGATACAGTTTCTTTAATCTCGTTGATACGACTGGTTGTGTACATTGGGTGAGTTGTTTACTAGTGGTTGTAGTTTATTATCGTTGCGCTCTGTGCATGCGCGTTATCCAGGCCTTTATTTCAGAGATCATGTTTTGCTTTATGTGCTGTGGATTAAATAATAAATATTGCATATTTAGGCTAAATAATGTACAAAAGAATCAGTCATCTATATTTGGTTACTTATGTAACACTCTGTAGGCAACATACACATCGAGTAGAGTATTTGGCGCCCCTCAAGATTTGACATGACAGCACTTTACTAGTAAACAAATTGTTACAATTGTTGTATATTACTATATGCCCTTCTAATAGATTATATACGAGACTGAAGATTCGGAAAAATATTTAATTGTTTAATTTTATTATTTAAAAACTAATAATATCGAGATATATATATATATATATATAAATATATATATATATATATATATATGGTGTATATGAGTATTATAAATTATTTATATGTGTGTGTAATATGGTGCTGTCACAGTACTGTTTATGTATTGTTATGTATTCATGATACTTAAGAGTATTTCAGAGAATACTATTAAGTGACTGGGTAATATCATGGTACTTTTTTTGTTAAACTGCATAATATGTTGGATAAATATTTGCATTTCCAGGAGGAAATATTAAGGTTTGCAAGGAATCCATTAATATATAGCATAATATAATTATAATATACACTGCCCGACCCAAAAAAAGTCACTGTTTGGATTTTAATAGGCAAATACTTAAGAGTCCATGAATGGAACATTATTACAGTGGTTATTATTTTTCTAGCATGTTATATGTTTGGCAACGGTTCTTTTAACCCTAAAAGATGGAGTGTGTAGCTTTTAATTTCTTAAACAACCATGTAGGAAGACACATCATGGCCATATTCCAGGATGACAATGTCAAGATTCATCAGGCTCAAATTGCGAAAGAATTGTTGGGAGGGAGCATGAAGAATCATTTTCACTCATGATTTGGCACTGACCGTAACCTCAGTGTAAGTTTTTGGGATGTGCTGGAGTAGACTTCACAGAGTGCTCATCTCTTGCATTGTCAATACAAGATCTTGACCTAAAAATGATGCACCTCTCGATGGAAATAAATGTTGTGATGTTATTTCCATCGAGAGGTGCATCATTTTTTGGTCAAGATCTTGTATAGACAATGCAAGAGGTGAGCACTCTGTAAAGTCTACTCCAGCACATCCCGAAGACTTTTAATGAAATTAAGGTCTGGACTCAGAAGTGCCAATTCATGTGTGAAAATGATTTTTCATGCTCTCTGAACCACTCTTTCACAATTTTAACCCTGGTGAATCTTGACATTTTCATCCTGGAATATGGCCATGATGTGTCTTCCTACATGGTTGTTTAAGAAATGAAAAGGTACACACTCCATCTTTAAGGGTTAAAAGAATCGTTGCCAAACATATAACATGGTTGAAAAATAATAATCACTGTAATAATGATCCATTCATAGATTCTTAAGTATTTGCCTATTAAAATCCAAACAGCGACTTTTTTTTTGGCCGGACAGTGTAAAAAATAATAGCATTAAAGTATCATCCTTGGTGTTATATGGCTTTAATTTTAAAATGTTTCAAAAGCCAAATATGTATGGCATGCCTAAGGCTGAAATGGTCTCTACACAAAAACATTGCATCCTTATATAATGCAATTTGGGCTGAACACCATAATGATGCATCTGAAATTTGTTGTGATGGTCAACCGATATATTTTTTTTCTGTAATGACCAATGCATGCAGATACCTATATTTAGGATAGGGTGTCATGATGAAAACCTAAACATTTATTCAGTCACACAAATATTAACTAAAATAAAAATACTTTCAAATAAAACACTAAAAAAGACCAAATATTTTATTTCTTTATACCTGCATCTCATGTCACCACAAACCAACATCAGAGAACCCCTGATCTAGAGAAAAGGATGGTCAAATGCAAACAATTATTTTTACTCAAGACTGTTTATTCATTGTTTTAAATTAAATTACACTAACATTTAATTATGAAATTATATGATGTTAATTCTGGAATAATATATGATTGTATTTGTATGATATTTACAGGTGCCCAGGTGGAGCTGTGATCTGCATTTGTCTACAGTCTGAGCTCTTGTCCTTCTTGCACTATAACTCTGAACACTTGTATGACCTCCATCTCTCTGGCACCCACATGAGCGCAGCGTTCTATTCCCGCTGGGCCGAGCGCCATGCCTGACCGGGATAGCACCTACCTGGCAGGTGGCGGTGGGGGTGGCAGTGGGACCGGGGTGGGCACTGGGGTCGGGGACGAGGGAGGGGCCGGGTCGGGTTTGGGCGGAGGGGTAGGAGAGGGTAGAGCGACGGTGGTGGGTGGCTCAGTGGGCTGCGTGGGAGGTAACGGAGGTCCTGGGACCATGGGAGGCGGCGGGGCGTTAGGAAACGGCAACAGCTGCGGCGGAGCCGGCGGCGGTTTGGGACTGGATGGCGTTTGCCGGGACTTTTTGCGCAACGTGTGCAAGCGTGGCAAGCGCTGTCGCTTCAGGCATCCGGACTTCAATGAAGTTCCCGACTTGGGTGTGCAGAAAAATGAGTTTATCTTCTGCCATGACCATCAGAACAAAGAGTGCGTGCGCACCAACTGCCGATTTGTGCACGGCTCGAAGGAAGATGAGGACTATTATAAGAAAACCGGAGAGCTTCCACTTCGGCTCAGGGGGAAGGTGGCTGCCGGATTGGGATTGTCTCCGACCGACCTCCCATTGAGCCGCGGAGAGGTGCCCATTTGCAGGGACTACCTGAAAGGAGAGTGCCAGCGGGGCAACAAGTGCAAGTTCCGACATGTCAGGAAGGACTATGACTACGAGGCCTCACCCAGGGTCGGGGTCGGATGCATGATGGGTGTCACCGGTGGCGTGAGCGGGATGGTGAACGCCGGTGGCGGCGGTGCGGTTGGTGTTGGTGGTGCTTGCGGTGGGATGTCCGGCCTCGTTGGTGGTGGTGTAGGTAACTATATGGGAATGGGATGTCCCAACATGGGTGGGTGCAGAGACCAGGGCCTGTCGGTTGGAGGTGGAGGTGGGGGCTCGATGAGCGGCTGTATGTCAATGGGGACGGCGGGTCATCGGCGCTACGACAGGGGCCCCTGCTCCGTCTATGACCCCCTGTTTGAAAATGGCATGTTTGAAGCTGGGCCGGTGGAGGCCCCCATTGACCACACAACCCTCCAGCTGAAGAGACGCCGTTTGGAAGGGCTGCGGTTGACCGATGGGACCAGCAGTGGACATTATGACCTGGGGGTTCAGACCACCCTGCCAACTCGACCACTAGAGTATCGCTTACTAGAAGAGGAGAACGCCCTACTGAGGAAAAGAGTGGAGGAGCTTAAGAAACAGGTAGGGAATGTACTCATTCATTTAAAGGTATAGTTCACCCAAAAATTAAAATTACCCTATGATTTACTCACCCTCAAGCCATCCTAGGTGTATATGACGAACACAATCTGAGAAATTTTTAAATATCCTTGCTCCTCCAAGCTTTATAATGGTTGTAAAGGGGGGGGGTACATTTTGAAGCCAAAAAAAAAAAGCATCCATCCATCATAAAAGTTAATAAAGGTATTCTGAAGCGATGGGTTTTTGTAAGAAAAAAATGAATACTCATTTTGAGATTTGCTAAAGATTACATATAACAGGTTTCTTTTAAAGATTAACTTTAAGTGAGTGTTAGATGGTGATGAATGTAAAATCTAAATGTAAAAATTGGGCATGTGTTGTTAAATATTAATAATGCTAATATTGGCCGATACCAGTATACTCTAATATCTCTAATATCAGCTGATAACCGATACAGAAAAGCTGTATAATACTTGCTTGACAGTCCCATGTTTGACTTTCTAAATTACTTTTAATTTCTGCAATGGATGATCTTTTATGTTCCATGGATGACAGAAATAATACAGATTTTGAATGATTTGTGCATGTGTAATTGATTCATTTTTGGATGAACTATTTGTAAAAGTTTTTCAGAAGAGCTATGCAGTTGAGACCAGTCTTTGCTTTATATATCTTGCAACCAAAGCATGCACATCATCTCCAAATTGTACTTTTTATGTTATAAGTAACAGGATCACTTATTTTATAAATGCAAAACAACTGTAACCACATCTTAAATGTCTTCAGAATTAAGTTTCTAATTAAATTCTCAAAATTGCTTTCCTTTTTTTCCAATCCAAGGTGTCCAATCTGCTAGCCACCAACGAGGTGCTTCTGGAGCAGAACGCTCAGTTTCGGAGCCAGGCTAAAGTGATGACGCTGTCCTCCACCCCCGCTCCGTCTGAGCAGAGTCTGGCACCCCCTGTTGGTTCTGTGAGCTCCTACAACCATGGCATTGCCCAGACACACACCACACTGAGCAGTGCTGGTCTGCAGCCCCGTCCCGTCACTCAACAAGATCTGGTGGCCCCGGCCGGTGCGCCAACCGCCCCTCCGTCTAATGCCGCGCCCCCTACCGCACCCCCTCCACATCTGAACCCCGATCCCATCTCTGCCGCCCTCGCTCAGACTATCGCCCAGGGAATGGCCCCTCCTGTTTCCATGGCCCCTGTTGCTGTTTCGGTGGCGCCGGTGGCCGTGTCCATGGCACAACCATTGCCAGGAATCACGATGAGCCACGCGACCACACCGATGGTGACGTACCCCATCGCCAGTCAGAGTATGAGGATCACCACTATGCCTCATTAACAATATATACATGAAACAAATAGCAGACTGAAAATCTAAGCAACTCCGCTGACACCCTTTTGTTTAACTCACCAGTAAACTGTGGGAAGTTTCTCAGGTGAAAGGATTGTTTTGACTGAATGAACGTACAGATTTCTGTATAGTCAACTGATGAACTTATGGAACATATTTCAGTTTTTCTTGTCATGCTTTAGCGGATGATTGCCTTTAAGAGAACTGGAAAGACTCCTCTGAGATCGGCACTGACCTCACAGGACATTTATGAACTCATTTTGAAAGATGTAACTATTCAACTAATCACTACAGAAGGATTGTGAATTTACTTGTTAGCTGTCAGTTTTAGTTTGACTCCTTTTTTTAATAGTTTGTTTAGTGAATTGCTTTTGTGTGAACTGATTATTTGGATTCTGCACAAAAATAATGAATCAGCCACATTAAGCTCCATTATTAATTCTTGTCATGTCCTAGGCAAAAAAAAAGTGTTTTATTTCTTTCTTTTGGAAACTAAATAACTGCATTTTCTGTCAGAATATTGGTCTTGTTTCTTTCATCTTGGGTGAGTATCTTTGTTGATGAAAAATTATATTTCTAATCAAACCAGACTTCTGTTATTAGTTTGATCACTTTCTCATTCTGTTGAGAATAACATCCTGGTTGTTTGCACTCTCATGGCCTGTCCACTTATGATAAGATCATGGGTGTAATGGGATCTGTGCTGTGTGTAAATATTATCGTACAAACCATTTTCCCCTTCTTATTTAAAAAAAAAAAAAAAAAAAATTTTCCTCTGGCTTAAAACATAGTTGACCATTTTTTTTCAAAGCATTTTATGTTTTGGAAAACCCCAGAAACAGTCACATTGAAATATTGCTCTGTTCTCTTAACTGTCATCCTTCAGTGTTTATGATGTTTTTAGGCTAACAAATAACGTTTGGGATCTCTCAGATTTATTAATAGGGTTATCATGCAAAATCAACTATTGTTCATAGTATTGTTAGTTGCATCAGAAGTATGTTTTATTTGGGCAGTTCTCAAATTAACATTACCTGAAAACTAATGTCAATCCCATGAATACAGACCTCGAGCAGAAGGCTGTCACCTGCTATGGCAAGTACTTCTTTGCATTCCTTTATTGCCTTTTAATTGTTACAAATCAGTTTTGATTGGTAAAATATCTCAGTAAGAAAAACAATTTAAGATATCTGTAATGTAGTTGTGCCTATTCTTGAGAACATTTTACTAGTTAAAACTGTGGGTATCAGAAAATAAAACTTTGAGGGCTGGTAGTACTCACACCGTCTACAATGTCAGCAAGGCTCGGCCTGACGGGGGCGCTACAGCAGTCAAAAGTATGAAAATGTGTATAACTCCCTAAACCTTTAGGTGTGGGCTCAAGTGTCTTATGTCGTTGGAATCCTTGGATCAAGATGGACAAGGTGCACTGTGAATTTTTTTGGGTATTTTAGGTTTTTTGAAAAAAACTACTTTTGCGAACTAGTCCTAGGTTTTTGGCCCGATCGGAACCAGTGCAGCTGATTGTCAATAATTATCAAAAAATTCGTGGTCCCTAAGTGGGTGGAGCCACTTTTACTAAAATGGCTATAACTCGTGAATGGAATGAGATATTTTCAACAAACTCAGCACACTTATGTAAGAGCTCATTCTGTGGGCGCATGAAAAAGGACGTGGCGACTGGCCACTTGGTGGCGCTATAACAGGAAAAAAAACATGAAATCGACTATAACTACTTCATTAGTCCAATCAAATTGGCATGCAGTGTCTTCGTCCGAGGTGCCATGACTGTCTATGAGGACATTGACATATCTCAAAAAACATGTCCGCCATCGGCCACTCAAGTTTGAGCAGTTATCGGACAAGGTTATCGAACCTCGCTTGGCCTGTTTGACTCACGGCCCTAGAGGCCTGTGAGAAATTAGAAAGAAATCGGCCACCAGGGGGGTGCCTGTAAAGAATATGGACGTAGTGTTCGTGACGTCACCCGTAGGTTTCTGAAGAGCATTTTTGAAACCTAAAGCCACTATTGCCATCTTGGCAGCACGTCTTGAGCATCTTTGCATCCTGGACCGCCTCTGTCCCATCGAATCGTCCGTTAAATATTGGAGATTATTTCAAAATCCAACTTTGGCGAGCAAGTCCTAAGTTTTTGGCTCAACCACGATAACTGTTTAAAAGCTTTAAAAACTATATTTTTCCTATGGTAAATTGCTTGTATTGGCTGTAAATGGTCTTTCCAACTATGATCGAGATGGATACAGGCTTGCTAATTAAAACATAATACCTTTTTACACATTTGCTTAAAGGCCTTAAAGTGCTTGAACCCCGATAATTGTTGCTCGCAGCTATATTTTTTTGCTTGATTCTATTAGGGTTGTTTACAGGTGAGTAAATATTATGGATAATTTCACCTGGAATTATGACTAGGCAAAATTGCATTGTAGAAACTTTAAAGTAAACCTATCACTAGTCAAATATGCATTCCAGATATATTAGTTTTGGATAGTCACAATTAAGCGACTAGTCGAACTCGTGTTTGATTGCTTTCGGATATTTGTTCAATTATTCCTTTAGAATTTTCAAATTTATTTTTGGACAAACAATTGCATCATGGCTATAAATCACCCTGAATTATATCTAGTAAAAATTTCATTAGCCTATCTTGTACGCAAATTATTACTAATGGAAAATAATATCTTACATTAGTTTGGACATAACTGACCATTATCATTCATCTAAGTATTTAGTCGGAACTAGTCAGAATTGCATTACATGTGTTTTAAATTAAATTTTGGCTAGTCAGAACTGGCTAAATACATGAAAAGCTAGAAGCTTTAAAAGAACAAACTGCCTACGGCAGCTTCCAGCAAAGTTTTCGCCCCTTTTTTATTGAACTGCGTCGTTTTCTGTGGGCGTGGATCTGCCTAAATAACGGTGCAGGCCACACTTCAGGGATTTCAGACAGACATACTGCAAGAAGGAAAAAGACCGTCATGCCAGAAGGGTAGAAGCGGTGAAGTGGGCGATTTCGTTTTTCTCAGGCTGAGTGACTTATTGATCCGCAGTGATCAGGCGCATCCGATTCCTCTGCAGCCTTTCACTATATAGTCCATGCGCCGAGGCATCGTGTGACTTTGAATCAACAGCATATGCTGAATTTGAGTTGCAAATCGCTCCGTGCAATCGTTTTGTAATCGCTGGAAACATTTGCCTACAAACCAACAGACCACAATGTCGCACGTTGATTCAGGGCCGAAAAATGACTCGGGCTCGGACTCGGAAAAGAAGAATGAACCAGCTCAGGACAGTTCATCCGAAGAAATGGACGTCCCTAAAATTAAATTATTTGATGCCAAGGCAATCTTATGGACTTTTGGCAAATGTCTCACTGCCTTGTTGCCTGTTTACCTGGCTGGTTACTACCGCGTGAGCACTAGTTTGTTGGTGTTTGGGATGATGGTATACGCAGGATGGAAACATACTCGTGAGGCGAAGGAGACGAGGCTGAGGTCCGCTATACAGTTACTCAACGACGAGCAAGAATACACATCCTCCAAGTCATTTAGAAGTAAAAGAGACCTGCCTTCATGGGTAAGAATACACAAAAGTGCGTCTTTATTATTGAATAAAAATACTCATTTGTTATTAATGCATAACGTCAGAATAAGTCCACTTCTATTCATACTAAGAAAGAAATATTCAGTGATTTAATGTAAAACACATTTGCATCGTTACAAACAACTAAAAAGTGTGGCTATGTCCGAAGCGCCGCTCATTTGAATGAATCAGAGTCGCACGGCTTATGAAATCAATTCGCTGAGAAGCATAGAAGTAAACGGAGGAGGGTAACATGTAAGAACCATAAACAACTACAATATGTGACGCAACCTAATCGACTACATACAAAAAACAGTAGTATTTTTTTTACAGAACAACTTCTTTTACCGAAAAAAGAAACAAAAATGCCTCGCGATTACTTCTCTTCGTAGTGAATCATTTTTGAACCAGTTCACTGAAACAAACCGTTCGAACGAATCGATTCGCTAAAACGAATCCCTAATGCTGCTAAAGAGCAGGAGTGGTCTGCAGATTTACAGGACAATTTTCGACCTGGTGGTGGTGCTGTATCGGTGGTGTACTGCATACTTGGCAAAATTCCCATCATCCAAATCATTCTGAATACATCGTTGCTTTGTCATGTTCTCCGCAAGTGCACACTATGCTTCCATAAAAGAGTTTATACTATATTTGGTCATGTCTCATGGTTATCATGTGGTAAAATAAGCTGCAGGCTATTAATGGGGGGGAAAGACATTAAAATAAAATGCATTTAAATAAATTAAAATGTAGTTATTTATCTATTTTAATGGACATATTTTTTCAAAGAGAAATCAAATTCTACACTGCATATAGTATGTATTGTTATTTAAGAAAGAAATATTAAAAAATGGAGAGAAAAAAAAACTTTCGTGATAGATTGAGGTGGTTGTATGTACTGGTTTTTCATCTTTATAACCACATCCTCTGTTGAAGTTTGTTGTACAGCCACTTTAAAGCTCATAGGCATAGAAAGTCTTTGCACTTAGAAGTCTGTTATTGTTTTTTCTTTATTATTTCAGGTCAACTTCCCAGATGTGGAGAAGGTTGAATGGCTAAACAAGGTAATTCAGCAAGCATTTTCGGTTTACATATGTTTACTGAGATCAAGCCTGATATCTCATGTATTCCTGATCCATGCCTCTCCACCACACCCATCCGAATCAATGACTCCTCCCTCATGTCACGACAGCTGCCCGTGACCACCCACACGCCTGCTGAACAAAAGCTCTATATGCTATTATTACACATCCATTCTCAACCAAACACTAATTCAACAAACATATGTTCCATGCCTTTGAATTAATAGATCAGTTACAATACATGCTTTTCTCTGGAAATGTCTTTTTGCATCTCTAGCATCTAATGCAAATATATATATTTAATTTTTTAATTTTGGGATGAAATGAACATTCTTGAGATTCACTCACTGAGAGAGAGAAAAATGAGGAGCAGATAGAGATATGTTTTATCCTTTTCGTTTTAGTAGTAGTTTGATTATAATAGTGCTGCAGCGTATCATTAGAGCACAAATATTTAGCCGTGACGTTCTTTATCAGTGATTCACGAGGCAGACATTTTACGCTGGCAGTTATCCCAGCTCAGACTCTACCCTCGTCGTACCATGTGGTCTGTGCATGAGTCACAATGCTATTTCTAAAAGCTGTGGTTTGCACATGTAATGAAACAACTTGAAAAATACCCTGGCATCTGGTGCTTTAGCTTCTTTTATCAGCTCTTAACATCCGCAAACAACAACAGGTCACTATAGCAACTAGGCAAACACAAATGGCACGGTGAAAACAGCTGCAAGGAGAGCAGAGAACAGACATGGGTGTTAAACAGAAGGAACTCTAGTCCCCCAAACTCACAGACATATATATTACATGCAATGTTTTATGCATTAATTTTACACACCCATATATCCTTTGCAAAATACTGTGGTGTTAACATTACTATGTTTTTTGTACATATAACTATGGTATTTTTAAAGACCGTAGAGTATATTCATATCAAAGTACTGGTCTAGTAGGAATTTTATTAATTCAACTCTGTAGGAAAGAATGTTGGTCATAGAGCTTGAAAATCTCAAAATTAAATTAAATTAAATTTGTTCATCTAAGGAGGGTTTAAAATTATTTTTTATTTATTTATTTATTTTTAATCACATGCAATTTAAAAGTGATTTGTGTGTTTTTATTGTTTCATAGCTATTAATATTAAAATAAATATATTAGTATAATCCTGATAAAATGTCAGAATGGCTAATAGGTTTGCAGATTTAAAGTCAGCGTGAAACAGAAGTTGCGATAATCTTTTCTTCCCTATTGTGACATATGTCAAGAGAAACGGCTTCTCGAACAAGAACAAATGTAGGGCGGGGCTTGATTTTGTCTATGGGGAATTGATTGGATGGTTGTGGTTTGCTATTGGTGGATCTCATTTGAGGGACAGGTTGCCCCGCCCTTGTTGCTGCAAGAGGGAGGAGAAGTTATTTGGCACATGAATGAAAAAAGATAATGATGTGCACGGATAAATCATCTATACTAAATACTACAATATTCCATAAATAAGAATTGTCAATTTTGATTTCATGGTGACTTTAATATAAAATAAAAAATTGCCTGATAAAATATGACATGCTCTTTTTTTCCTGACTATTCTTCAAGGTTATCCAGCAGGCCTGGCCATTTATTGGTCAGTATTTGGAGAAGCTGCTTACGGAAACCATTGCTCCATCCATCCGCGGCTCCAGCACTCATCTACAGACTCTCAGCTTCACCAAGATAGACTTCGGTGGCAAGGTCATACATAGAAACACACACACACCGCTACACAAACAATAATATTCCAGTAACGTTTCTGCACATCACATTCCACTACAGATCCACTAGAGATCAAAGAGGCCTTACTGCCTCTGAAACATGTCCGAACAAGCATTCTGTCAGAATAAACACATCTGATGTCTCAAGGCAAACATTCTTGTTAAGGCTAGAGTGAAATTTTGATGTTAAGGTGATTTAAAAAACATAAGCCTGTGAAAATCCTGCTAATTAACATAGTTATAGACTTCTGATGTTTAAAAATAGTTATTGCATTATTACTGCAGGGGTTTTATGAGCTGATGAAAATCTAATAATTAATTAAATCATAAAAATATAAAATTTAAATAAATAATTTAAAAATCAAAACAAAAAAAAGATTAAATATCTTATTTGTTTACCTGCATGTCATGTGATCATTAGTTGACATCAAAGAACCATGAACATGCAAATGCGATGTTAAATTATTTTAATATTATCCTAAAATCTATTTAAAATCTGATACAAACTACTATATTGCATTAATATGCATAAAGAAACAACTGATTTTTATCTGAGCAAAGACACAACACATTTTTATCTTCTACAATAGAATTTTCTTTATTTTACAGCCGATGAAGGTGGTTGGAGTGAAGGCTCATACAGAAAATGATGAAGGTCAAATTCTGCTTGACGTTTACATCAGGTGATGCATACATCTTTTCACTGATTTGAGATTGACATTTGAGATTCTCTGCAAATATGAGGCCCTATAATGAGTGAATTGTCTGTTGTCTCTCAGGGAGTGATTTAAAAGTCTTGTGCAATCGATTTTGTGTCTGTATTTCACAAGCTGACAAAACAAGACTGTCAAACTGCAGCCAACTCGGGGGCTGTTTACACGACACCATTTTCAACTAAAAACTGAAAACTTTTTATGCACTTTGGCCATTCATTTACATGACAGTGGCATTTTGGGGGTCTGAAAAAGCAAACTTTTGAAAACTGGTTTCAAAGTGCAAGTTTTTGAAAACGATACTGTTATTGTCTCCAGGTAAACTACAAAAACACGCATTTGTGAAAATGGTGATGTCACACGTATGCGTATTACGTATTCAGTCTATAGGTGCATAGTGTTTCTTTACAAAGTGACATCGGCAACTACTGGCCTGGCAGCAGAATACAGTGTTTTTAGTAGTTTTCGTGGATTCATGTAAACAGGGATCGTTTCGACAGCGTTGTCATCTGTACCCGAAAAACGCAAAGGAAAAACGTTTTCAATTTTAAGAACATTGTTGTCGTGTACATGTACCCTCAAATTTGTTAATCCTAAGTTTATTCAGAGAAACATAATTAGTGTATATCTTTTTTTAAAGACTCAATTTTTGTTGTTAGTTACATCAAGTTTTAGTTTAATATTTAGTTCTTTGGAACAAATTCAGCAGATTCGTTAAATTTATTTGTAAAGAATTAAAAACAACCTAATATTTCCTCTCCGCCATCTTTTTCCAGTTACGTGGGAGATGTTGAGATAAACGTGGAGGTGAAGAGGTATTTCTGCAAGGCTGGTGTGAAGGGAATACAGGTGAGATTATTTTTCTGACAGTACATTTGATGTACGGTCCCACTGTAGAAATGAAACCTTGAGAGTTTATTCCTTTTGCATTCTTACAGCTTCATGGAATGATGCGTGTGATTTTGGAGCCACTGATCGGTGACGTCCCAATCGTGGGTGCTGTGACTATGTTCTTCATTCAAAGACCCGTGAGTGTCTCTAAACACGTACTCTTAAAAAAAAAAAAGGTTTTAAAAGAGGGTTTTTGCAGCAATGCCACAGAAGAACCATTTTTGGTTCCCCAAAGATCCTTTCAGTAAACAGTTCTTAAAAGAACTATTTTGTGTGAAAAACATTTAATAAACTAAGAACCTTTTGTGGAATGGTAAGGTTCCATGTATGTTAAAGATTCTTCATGGAACCATATATGCCAATAAAGAACCTTTATTTTTAAGAGTTTATGAAAAATAAGGGTTCTTCTATGGTTATCTTAAACAATAATAACAAAAAAATTTTTTTGCCTGTATATGGTTCTTGAGTTTACTAGATGATTCTTTGAAGCTTAAAACATTCTTGACATTACAGTATCCCCCGGTTTCACAGACAAGGCTTAAGCTAGTCCCAGACTAAAATGCATGTTTGAGCTGTTTTAACTGAAAGAAACTTGCACTGATATATCTTAAAATATGTCGTGAGTCTCTCCATCAGTGTCCGACTCTGGTTTGAACAATATAAGGCTGAACACCGTTACTGACAATCCTCATTTTGGCTGTGTGAGATTCTCCAGCTTTGTTGTTGTTGAGCAAACGAAGCCCAAGCTGTTAAAGCTCCGCCCTATTCTGGAAAGTGGCCGGGAGCAGCAACTCATTTGCATTTAAAGGGACACACACAAAAATGGCATGTTTTTGCTCACACCCAAACATGGGCAAATTTGACAAGCTATAATAAATGATATGTGGGGTATTTTGAGCTGAAACTTCACAGACACATTCTGGGGACACCAGAGACTTATATTACATCTTGTAAAAGGGGCATTATAGGTCCCCCTTTTTTAAAGCACATTTATAAAAGCTTCTTAAATGTCCTAATTGAGGCTTATATTAAAAGGCTTAATATTAAGGTTAATATCAAAAGGCTTAATCTAAGCCCTGTCTGTGAAACAAGGCCTACAGGTTCTTCAGCTTAAATACATTATTAGTTCTTGGTAACATCTATTAACTGAGGAAGTTGAAACCCTCCTGTGTTCTTTGAAGCTCCACTGAACTTTAAAGTGTCCTATATTAGTGCTTAAATTAGAATAAATTAGAATCATGCAATCTTCTCCTTTTCCCTCTTTGTTGTTAGAAACTGACCATCAACTGGACCGGTTTGACCAACCTGCTGGACATTCCAGGGCTCAAGTGAGTTTCAGACATTACACATACACAATAACATTTTATCCCCTTCAGAACTCTCGCTATCTTGATCGACATCCGTTTTTTAAATCTATTTCACACTTTCTGTTCCCATTTCTTTTTCTCAGTGTGATGTCAGACTCTATGATCATGGATGCGATTGCCTCATTCCTGGTGTTGCCCAATCGTCTCACTGTTCCTCTTGTGGCAGACCTGCATGTGGCACAGTTGCGGAGCCCCCTGCCCAGGGTAACACACACACACAGACCTTATACACATTAGAATCAATATACAATGATGAAAACACTCAAATACATGATACTTTGGTTTTTGCAATTGAAATTTACTCTACAGTTCAAAAGTTTGGGCTCAGTTACATTTTGTTTTCAATTGAACAAAACACAGATTAACAGCCTGATATAGCAGCTTATACAAAGTACGAGACCAATGACATACACACAGATACAAGACAAAAATATATAATAATAAAGATATATAAACATGTATAGATGTATAGATATGGTAGTGTATACAGGCACAGTGATACGTTTAAGCAATAGGTTCATGTTGTGTAATATAATAGTAATTATTATTATTAATTACATTTTTCTGGTGATGTTGTGGAGAGTAAAAAGTTATAGATATAAATGCACTTTAAAAAAAAAAACTACATTTTTTTGTTGTGAAATATTATTACAATTTAAAATATACAATATACTACATTTTAATTATATTTTATTTTAATTCTTTAAATGTAATTTATTCCTATGATGCAAAGCTGAATTTTCAGCATCATTACTCCCGTCTTCAGTGTCACATGATCCTTCAGAAATCATTCCAGTATGCTGATTTGATGAATAGAAAGAACAGCATTTATTTGAAATAGAAACCTTTGTGACATTATAAATGTATCTACTGCCAATTTTTATCAATTGAATGTGTCTTTGGTGAATAAGAGTATTAATTTCTTTCAAAAAACAAATTAAATCTAAAAAGAAAAAAAATCTAAATCTTACAGATTCCAATCTTTTGAAAGATAGTGTGTAAATACCACTATGTGTCTTCGGTGCTGCTTTTTCAGTGTAGTTATTTTCATAAAACATAATGGTACCATGTAATTAGTTATTTTCATTTGAGAGTAATGCAGTAATGATCTTTCTTTATTTCTTGAAGGGAGTTGTGCGTATTCACCTGGTGGAGGCCGACGGTCTGGCTTCAAAGGATAACTATGTAAAGGGTGTTATAGCGGGCATGTCTGACCCGTACGCCCTGCTCAGAGTTGGGCCGCAAACCTTCAAATCCAAGCATCTGGACAACACACTCAATCCCAAATGGGGTGAAATGTATGAGGTGGGTGTTAAAATGACACCACATTGTAATATTAAGAAAAGAAGTAACTCTTTCAAGTTTTAAGAGGTGTACTGTATAAGCCGTTTGATATTGAATGTATCTGTGTATGTGTGTTTTTTTGTCCTTCAGTTCAAATGTTGAACCATTTACACCACATTTTGTCATTGAGTGCCCATGCTGTTAATGTAGGTGTGTCTTTGGTGTTTCATGCATGCGTGTGTGTCTGTCTGTCAGGTCATCGTTCATGAGGTGCCTGGTCAGGAGCTAGAGGTGGAAGTATTTGATAAAGATCCTGATCATGACGATTTCCTGGGCAGGTACCATATCACTGCTTTTCATCTCCTATTATTCCATCTCTCATTTATTCCTCCAAAGCAGTCATATCTTTAATTTTTAAAGACTCCTGTGGTGAAAATCAAGATTTTAATGTTGTTTATCTGTCTATGTGGTGTTTTTAATATGCTTTAAGACAAACCATGTGCACATTCAACAGTCAACACCACTGCTGAGTATTTTCTTCTTAAAACTGCAGTGGAAAAAAAGATAGTCTCAAACCCACGGTTTGAAATCGCTGGTTTCTGTGACGTTACAAACTACCTTGTAACCAATCACGTCAACGTGCAGGCGGGCTTTAGCATGTCATTAACAGTGAACTAGCAGGGGAGTCTCGAGAGAAGCCAGGTTATTCCGGTATATTTTTCTGTTGATATGAAAAATCGGGTAGATTTAGCAATATAGTGGTTGTATAATGTATATTACGATGTTATGATGAACTATATGCCTTCCTCCACCAGCGTTCTGAGTTGTTCAAAATGTTTGTAAGGATAATGATTGTTAGAAGGCAGCTCTCTGACTCTGAGATGGCAAAACTTGGTTTGTGTAACATTAGCAACACATTATTAGCTGTTTGATAACATAGTCAAGCAAAAGGCTAATCATATTAATTACCGTCATGTGTCCGATGTTGTAAAGAGTGAGAGCTACCATTGTGCAGCGTTTACCTCAGTAAGTTAACCGAGTGGATCTCTGAGCTGGCGTGAGCGAGTGGAGGCGGGGCTAATTTGCATATTCATTGACCCACGTATACTAAATGAGGCAAGGGTGTAGAGTTACATTCAAGCTATTTTAAGGCATGGAGAATTTTTTTTCCATAGGAAAAAACGTTTAAATGTGTTATTTTGGTGATCAAAGATTACTACAGGGGGTTGACTAGACAAAGATTGACTACAGGGGGACATTTTTTGTTCAATTATAATGTTAGTCAAGGTTTCTTGCACTAAAAACAGTTTACAGAGGAAGTCTTGATTTTTAAATTGTTTCCAACTTTCCATAGTACATTAAACTCTTTTAAACTGTTTTCATAAGCTACCATTACCTTAAATCCATGATTTGTGTTTTTTACTGTTTGCTGATCTCTGTTCTCATCCTTGTGTTGATTCTCTTTATTTCACTTGTGTTCAGGACAAAATTAGACTTGGGAATTGTGAAGAAATCTAAAATAGTTGATGAGGTGAGAACCTTTGTTAGTTAATTTTCCAGCATACAGTTTTCTCGTGTGCGTGTGCGTGTGTGTGTGTGTGTGTGTGTGTGTGTGTGTGTGTGTGTGCGTGTGTGTGTGGTTAACTTGATTTGGTTTGCAAGTGTTTGCATAACTTTCACCACACAACATGAAATCTATATTGATGACACACTTTGCTACAAACCACTAAAACCATAGCTCATGTTTTGTATATTGCAATTATTATTATTTATAAATGTAATTATCACATGGCTGAATGCTTGATTTTAATTGGTCCATCAGTCAAATATCTTAATGATGCAAAACTTTATTTTTCTGATTTCCTCCTAGTTTCATATCCCCTGTAGTGTTATCATTAACTAAAACCTTTCAGTATTTGATATAAAGCTGAAATAAAATAGAAATATTAGTTGAAAAACTTAAGAAAAAAAGGAATTTTGCTCTAGCAACTAACTGAAATAAATACAAAGTTCTGTCATGAAACTCTAGATGGTGCAGGCTGATAGGTCCTTAACTCGATCTGCTCGTAATCACATCATTCCCTACAGGGCACAGCTGATTGGTTCCTGCTGTATCAGTAGCTATTGAGCTCGCTGCTCAACTGTTAAATACTTGGTCAGCGCTTGCTGTAGCATTTTGCAGCGTGTTTTCAAAAACCCTCCACCTTCCCCAGCTCCACCTGTATAGCTCTGCTATGAGCTGCAAAATGTAAAATAAACCCCTGACAAGATGATCTGCACCCCAATTCAGCATCAGGAGTTTTGCAACACTCTGAAAGGGTTTATTTTGCAATAATGACCTGCTTATTTATTGAACATTGGTGTCTTTTATCATGCATTTCATTATGTCAGTCTCTTAGGTTTGTTGAAGCATTTCGCATTGGTGATTATTTACTGTTTTAATGTCCCCTTCTTAGTGGTTCACTTTGAAGGACACCCTTACAGGACGGGTTCACCTCAGACTGGAGTGGCTGACACTAGAAGCCAACGCAGAAAGACTGGAAGAGGTCTTGCAACACTGTACATACACAGAACACAGGGGGTTTTCTTGGAATACAAATGGGTGTGCTATGTTCTCCACACATGCAAACAGTGTGTTCGTCTACTCCACCTTTTAACCAATCCCAGGAATCTTTAAACGAGATAGAAAGCTTACTTTGCACACTTGACAAACAGAGCAACTGCAAACAGGAGTTCTTACATTTGGTTTGCTCCACCCTACTTTGCCCTCATTTTTTTTCTCTCTCTCTCTCTTTCTCTCAGGTTCTGAAGAGAAATGAAAGTGTGGTGAGTAAAACAGCAAAGCCACCCTCAGCAGCCATCATAGCAGTGTATTTGGACAAGGCTGAGGCACTTCCTGTGAGTAATACTCTCACATCCTCTTCCTGCTGCACTTTTTGTTCTAACACACGCACACACACACACATGTTGGTGTATGTGGTTACGGGGACTCTCCATAGGTGTAATGGTTTTTATACTGTACAAATGCTGTATGTCTAATATGTTTTTTAAGCCAATTGTTTTATGAGGACACATTGGTGTCCTCATAAACCACATATGCCAGAACACACACAAACACACACACACAGTAGTTCTGCTCAACAAGGCTGCATTTATTTAATCAAATACACAGTAAAAACAGGAATATTGTGGAATATTATTGCAATTTAAAATAACTGTTTTATACTTGAATATATTTTAAATTGTAATTTATTTCTGTGATGCAAAGCTGAATTTTCAGCATCATTACTCCAGTCTTCAGTGTCACATGATCCTTCAGAAATCATTCTCATATGCTGATTTGCTGCTCAAGAAACATTTCTAAGGATTATCAATTTTGAACACACTAATTTTTTTTTTTGTGAAAACAGTGATATATTTTTCTTTGATGAATAGAAAGTACAAAAGAACAGCATTTATTTGAAATAAATAAATGGTACATTTTGTAAAAATGTAAATGTTTTTACTGTCACTTTTGATCGATTTAATGCATCCTTGCTGAATAAACACAATAATTTCTTTCAAAAAATTTTTACAAGCCCCAAACTTTCAAAACGGTAGTGTATGTGGTTCAGGTTTTGCCACCTTGTCCTTGGAAGGGTAGTGAAACCTGAAATCACCCTAAAGTGGGGATGAGCCAACAATCCCTACAATGAAAATGGCTTAACAAACATACTAAATAATTTCTCAGTTACAATCTAAAAACGCAAAAAGGTTTCTGTGAGGGTAACATTTAGGGTTAGGGGATATAAAACATTAGCTCAGTGTAAAAACAGTAGAAGTCAATGGAAAGTCCCACCATGATAGAAAAAACAAACCTGTTAAATGTTTCTGGTTACCCACAACCTGCCATTTCCCTTTTGTGTTTGGCAGTAGACTGGCTGCCGCCCACTTTGAAGCAGAGTAAAAGAAGGACTACAGCCATGTCTAGAGAAACTATTAAATGTAACATTAGATATATCTTATCCAGCTCATGGTCTTGAGAGAGCACTCTGTGAAAGCACTCGCACCGTTTCCCGCATCCAGTATATTTTACTAGAAGTGCAATGCCAAAAGAGTTCACTTAGAGGCACACAATGATACTTAAAACTCTTGAAACAAGTACACACTTGCATCAAGTGAATATCCCAGAGCGCTCAAGCTTACTGCGCTACGGTCTGGAGGACTTTAAAGGAATGTCCTGGCTTCATTGTGAGTTAGGCTCTACTGCTGACTACAGATAATAATTTAGACTCCTTCCTCAGTTCTCAAGCAAAAACTGTGTTTATGGTAATGCTGTTAGTGTAAGTAGTGCTTTGCTCTGTGATAAAAGTAAAAGGATGCATTTGAAATAATGAACTGCACCTGTCTTCTTGGCTGTCAATAAAGTGCATTCTATCAAGTATGCATACATGTAGTGCGAATGCAATCTTGACATACTACATGATGGCATTGTCATGTGAACTTTCTATTCATTAAAGAATCCTGAAAAAACATCATGGTTTCCACAAAAATATCAAGCTATGAAAGCTTGTTTTCGCCATGGAATGAAAAAAAATTCAACTTTTTATCTCAGAATTGCGAGTTATAAAGTCAGAATTGTGTCATATAAATTCACAATTCTGAGGAAAAAATGTCAGAGTTGTGAGATTAAAAGTGGCAGTTACCTTTTGTGTTTTTTATTCTGTGGTGTAAATGTGCTTTCATATTAAGCAGCACAACTGTTTTCAATATTGGTAATAATAAGAAATGTTTCTTGAGCATCAAATCAGCATATAAGAATGATTTCTGAAGGGTCATGTGACACTGAAGACTGGTGTAATGATGCTGAAAATTCAGCTTTGCATCACAGGAATAAATTACATTTTAAAATATTTAAATAGAAAACTGGGTTTTTAAATTGTAATAATATTTCACAATATTTTTACTGTATTTTTAATCAGATAAATGCAGCCTGGGTGCATAAGACACTTCTTTTAAAAATCCTTTAAACAGTTGTGTGTCTCGCTTACTAACCTAATTTATTTTAAATAGTTCCGTTTTTTTATCAGTTTAAACTGGTAACCTAATCATATTAATGACAAAATGATAAATGAACTGTCATGAATTTCTATTATATGTTTGTTTTTAAATGTGTTTGTACCCGTTTCTTCTATTTTTAGATGAAAAAAGGCAATAAGGATCCCAATCCGATTGCTCAAATCTCAGTGCAGGATGTTACTCGTGACAGCCGGGTAAGACGCACACTTACCATCTTTGCCAACCAAACTTTCCCATGTGACCCTCTCTTCTCACTCACTTATTTCTCTTCCTTTTAGATTTGCTGGAATACGGTGAACCCCCAGTGGGAGGACGCGTTCACTTTCTTCATCAGAGATCCAAGCAAACAGGACATTAGTGTACAGGTATGCTACCATAATCCGCCCTATTTACACCTGGTTTGAACATACACAAGCTCTAAACACAGGTGTAAACGGGGTTCAGATGTAAATACTTCCAGGATATTTTTTTTTTTTCCAAATGTGAATTTTGCTGGTTTACATTCATGCTACTTAAGCCATTTTTCCATTGACTCTCTTTTTCAGGTGAAGGATAATGACCGTGTTCAGGTTTTGGGAAGTCTGTCCATTCCTGTTTCCCAACTTCTCTCATGTCCAGATCTGACTTTGGATCAGTGGTTTAATCTTGAGAATTCCGGCTCAGACAGCCGCATCCACATCAACACAGTTCTCAGGGTAAATTCATCTGACACACAATACACAAGCTTTAGTACACATATGCATATACTTGACGATTCAAAAAAACGATTTTTTATGTTTTTGAAAGAAGTCTATTATGTTCGCCAAGGCTGCATTTATTTGATCAAAAATACAGTTAAAACAATAAATTGTAATAAAAAAAATATGATTACAGTTTAAAATGTAATATGTTTTAAAATGTAACTTATTCCTCTGATGGCAAAGCTGAATTTTCAGCATCATTACTCCAATCTTCAGTGTCACATGATCCTTCAGAAATCATTCTAATATGCTCAATGTTGAAAACAGTTCATATTTTTGTGGAAATATTTTTGTTTCAACAGCATTTATTTGATATAGATATCTTTTTTAATATTATAAATATCACTTTAATGCATCCTTGTTAAATAAAAGTATAATTCTCTTGAAAAAAAAAAATCTTACTGGCCCTGAAACTTTTGAACTGAACAAGATAACATGACAGCGTTTATTGTGTTTCGTCTGCACGTGATCTGCAACATAAATAATTTATGATGTATGAAAAAAAGCCCCTGATTGCACCAACTTCCATTTTTATTACAGATATTTTGTGCTTATTTCCCAGGAAGTGACAATTTAGTTCTCTTGAACATCTGGAAATGGTGCTTTATTCACAAATGTTTTTTGCGATATTCCAATTTTGCGCACAAGTTAAACTGGTTGGAAACATAGCTTATATTGATGTCATTTCCTGCAGGTTCTCTGGATGGATGAAGCCGCTGTTACTTCCTCCCTCCTCTCCAGTGACCCTCTTTCAAAGAGCTCTGCCTCACGTCCACAGAAGACGGCGCCCCATTCCAGCTTCGCTACTGAGGTGTGCAGATCTCATCCATTCACGTTGCTATGCTATTAATATTTTATATTATTTGCCACACAAGTACGATTGATGCCACACAAGTACATTGTGTACTTGTTCTTTGATGGTCCGATCGATCATAACCACCCTCTGAAATCAAAATAAAATTATCTGCTCTTTGTTCCTGCAGGGGGTGCTGCGGGTCCATCTTGTGGAGGCTCAAAATCTTGTTGCGAAGGACAACATGATGGGTGGGATGGTGAAGGGGAAGAGTGACCCGTATGTCAAGATACAAATTGGAGGTGAAACCTTTAAAAGTCAAGTGATCAAGGAGAATCTCAACCCCACCTGGAATGAGATGTATGAGGTGGGAATACTTGCAAATGCATTTATTAATCAAACCATAACACTATGTCCAGAATGACATTCTGCAATTCTACTATACTATACTATACTACACCACACTATTCTGTACTATACTATACTGTACTATACTATACTATACAGTACTATACAGTACTATGCTGTACTATACTATACTATACTATACTATACTATATCACACTATTCTGTACTATACTATACTGTACTATACTATACTATACTATACTGTACTATATCATACTATACTATACTATACTATACTGATTTGCTGCTGAAGAAACATTTCTTATTATTATATAATATTGAAATATTGTTCTGCTTAAAATTTTTGTGGAAACCGTTATACATTTTTTTCAGGATTCTTTGATAAATAGAAATAAATAAATTCTATTTTTAATATTTTTAACATTATAAATGTTATTACTTTTGACCAATTTAATGCATCCTTTCTGAATAAAATATTACTTTTAAAACAAACAAATTTGTACAATAGTAGTATAAGCCACAATTTAAAATTTTCCTTCTTGAATCATTTTTTATTGGACTACTAAAAACATTTTCATAAAAAAAATTAATTATTAAAGTAAAAATAATCATACTTATTCCCAAAATGATTGCTGGATACCACTTAATAAATTAAATATGCATGATATTTATCATATTTACATTTAATCGGATTAAAAACATAATGTGGTCATATAACAACAATGTTTGACATGTTTATTGTTGCATACTGTTTCATATGCTATTTTTAAAATAGTAAGCTGCAAAAGATTGTTTGACAGTGTTTTAACTTGGCATTTCCTGTTATTATTTTTAAGGTGGTTTTGACGCAGCTTCCAGGTCAGGATTTGACATTGGAAATTTTTGATAAGGACATGGACATGAAAGATGACTTTATGGGCAGGTAAGAAAGCTGCTGTCAATATCATCTAGAAGAACTCTAAGCATTGTTTAGTTTTAGCATTATTTATGCATATATTGTTTTTCTTTTAGGCTGAAGATGAATCTGAGTGACATAATCAGCTCTCAATACATTAATGAGGTTGAGTATATGTGCATCAGTAGTAATAAGTATAAAAATAAGTTATATATATATAAAGTACTCATATCCTCTTGTGACTGTGTTTGTGTGACAGTGGTTTTCTCTGAGCGATGTTAAGCGTGGCCGTGTTCATCTCGCTCTGGAATGGCTTCCCACTGTAACACAACCAGAGAAACTACAGCAGGTGGGCAGAACCGTCTCTCATCCTCCACCAATCTCTGTCAGTATTGAAAATACATTGATGAAACTAACTGGTTGATTTATTCGTCAGGTGTTGATGTACCAATCAAAGAGCTCATACATGAATAAGACAGTGCCGACTGCTGCTCTTCTGTTTGTGTATGTGGAGAGCGCACATGAGCTTCCTGTGAGTATGACACAAATGACATCTCTTAAATATCTCATTTGTTCTCTCAGACAGTAATGAGAGTAATGGAAGGACTGAAATCCTCCTGTTTCTCAGATTTTCCTCCTGAGAAAAATACCCCAGTAATCTCGTATGTTTCCCCTCTAGAGTTTCAGAAGAGATCTCAGCAATGTCTCAAACTGTGCTCAGATTTGCCAGGAAACAAAGTGTGCAATCAGAAGTCAAACATTTTTCAAATCTTATAGCTGCTATTTTTTTTGTGTAAAAAAACTTTTATTCAGCATTTAATTGATCAAAAGTGACAGTAAAGACACTTATAATGTTATAATTAATTTAAATTCAAATGCTGTTCTTTTGAACTTTCTATACATCAAAGAATCCTTAAAAAAGTATCATGGTTTCTATAAAATATGAAGCAGAACAACTGTTTCCAATCAGAAATGTTTCTTGAGCAGCAAATCAGCATATTAGAATGATTTCTGAAGGATCATGTGACACTGAAGACTGGAGTAATAATGCTGAAAATTCATTTCTGAGGAATTTTAGGAGAAAAATCTGAGACAGAGTTGATACTTTAATGAAACATTTACCCACAGTGCTTTACAAATGGTTCTCTTAAATGTCATTTTTTCTCTGTGTGTTTAGTTGAAGAAGAGTGGAAAGGAACCTAAAGTTGGAGCGGAGCTCATTTTGAGAGGAACTTCTCATAGAACCACAGTGAGAAACTACTTTACACAGATTCTGTTGAATTGTTTGATTAATGACGTGTGGCTAAAATCCATTTCTTTTTTCCTTTACTTGACTCTGTGTGATGTAGGTCTGTGAGCGCACCAGCTCTCCCCAATGGGGCGAGGCATTTCACTTCCTGGTTCGAGACCCTTTGAATGAAAACCTTGTTGTGAAGGTTAGAACTCGCAAACAGCACATTTTTATGCTGTGTTTGACTTGCAGCACACTTCACCACCTGACCTTAACCTTTTAACCTCACTTTTTCTCACCAGTTGTCCCACAATTGGGATTTCTCTCTGGGATCCGTGGTGATTCCCATCAAAGAGCTTCTCTCTGAACCAGATCTGCTGCTGGACCAGTGGCTGAATCTAGATGGAGCGTCCCCTCAGAGTCAGATTCTGCTCAGAGCTCAACTGAAGGTAAAACACACACGCATTCATATTCCATTTTCATTTGCTGTACCATTTTTTTTTTATGTTTCTGAAAGAACTCTCTAATGCTCATCAAGGCTGCATTTAACTGATCAAAATACAGTAAAACAGTAATATTGTGAAATATTATTACAATTTAAAATAACTTGTTTCTATTTGAATATATTTTTAAGACCCCCTGTGGTGAAAATCAAGTTTTTAATGTTGTTTATATGTCTATGTGGTGTTTTTAATAAGCTTTAAGACAAACCATGTGCAAATTCATCAGTCAGCACCATTTCTGAGTATTTTCTCTTTAAAACGGCAGTTTACCAAAGACAGTCTCAAAAACATGGTTTCAAACCGGTGAACCTGATTTCACCAAGTACAACATGTCCCTGGATCAACATCTTTATTGATCCTGGAACAACATTCCAATCAACCAATCAGATTTGAGGGACAAGTTTACAGTTTATGTCAAGTTTAGGCTTACAACCAGGGTTAGGTGCTTCTACATTAGTGTTATTTCCCTCTGATTTTAGAGATAACTTATGGGTAGGGTTAATTTTAGGGGTAGGGATAGGGTTAGGACTATGTTTTCAGACAGGAATGTCATTCCAGGATCAACAAAAAATGTCTTACTTGGCAAAATCACGGCGAACATTTGAAACCGTCCCCTAATTCCTCCCGTCACAAATATGTAACCAATTCCGTCAACACGTTGGGCTGGGCTTTTTCTATCATTATTTCTAAGGATGCTGTTTTTTAGAAGGCTGCTGTCTGACTCTGAGATGGACTAATATGATGTTACCTTATGTTGTAGATTCTTTGCCCTAAAGAGACGGAGAGCTCTGAAGACCAGCATGAGGAGCCGCAACATCCTGAAGTGTCCAGCGTTAGAAGCAAACAAGAGGAGGAAATGATGCAAAAGTGAGAGGAGGAGAATTTCACATGCCATACAGAGCCCTCAAACATATGCCCAACAATCTAGATGATATTTAATAAACAGTGCCTTAAAGTGAAGTTCTTTTATTTAATTTAAATTATGTAATTTCTCTTAAAAATTAAAATTCTCTTCTCTGAACTCTATAAATCCATGGCTGGTTAATGTAAGAATTATGTTTTATAGAAAACTGTATTTAAGTGTGTGTATTTATTTATTGATTATACTCCACTGTTAAGTGTGTTTATTGATGCTATGTTTAAAAAGAGTGATGTTTCATATCCATATTGTTACATGTTATGTAACTTCTTTGACCACATGCGAGAGAAAAGACAATAAACTTATTTTGACTTTGACGTGCGTGTCTGTGTTTGTTTGGGGGGTTTTAGGTCTAGTATTGAAGAGGTCCCACCATCTCCTGTCAGCAGGACTTCCTCTGTGTCAGTCCCAGAAGAGGAGGAAGTCCCAGAGGTCACGGAAGTGTCCAGTTCAGATGACCTTCGACCCCTACACACCAGCCCTGACCCCAGCTTTGGTACAGAGGTGAGAAATATTAGGCTGAAAATATTAATCAGGCTGTTGATATGGCTTATAAATGCAAAGACATCAACATAGTGAGATCATTTTATGTTTTTTAGGGTGTGCTTCGCCTTCACCTGCTGGAGGCTCAAGATCTGGTTGCGAAGGACAACATGATGGGTGGGATGGTGAAGGGAAAGAGCGACCCGTATGTCAAGATCCATATCGGAGACACAACCTTTAAGAGTCATGTGATCAAGGAGAACCTCAACCCCACCTGGAATGAGATGTATGAGGTGGGTTTAGGTCCTCAAATGTTGTTTTAGTTGATGTTAAAATGGTTTTAAATATAATATCATGTGATCAATGCTTTTCCCAGCTGGTTCTGACCTCCAGCTCGACCTCTGATGTCCTTGTGGAGGTTTTCGACAAAGACATGGACAAAGACGACTTTTTGGGGAGGTATGTGGCATTGTTATTGTTAAATAAAACTGAAACTATTAAAAATCCTTTGCGTTGGCTAAAATAAAAATCATATAAAATAAATACATGTAATAAATATAATATAAAATATAAATATTGGATCTAAAATGTGAACTTAAAAAATTAAAAAAATGTTTCCTTGGCAAAAAGTAATAAAAATGCAAAAGCACACAACAAAAATGACTAAAACTTAAACTAAAATGAAAACTAAAATGAAAACTGTAAATATATAAATAAAAGCTAATTCAAGCTATTTATAAATAGTCAAGTCACCTTTATTTTTTATAGCGCTTTATGCAACACAGATTGTTTCAAAGTAACTTTACAGTGATAAATACTGTAATAGTATGTAAATAATAGTGAAATAACACTGGTATGTGGATCAAAGTCAAACACACATTGGCATGTTGACATGATGCTCATCCATGTCATTTTACTGATCCTGTATGTGTCCACAGGCTGAATATCAGCTTACAGGAGATCATTCAGTCCCAGTTGACTGACAAAGTGAGTGTATCATCACTAATATCTTTCCTCATTCTCTTTTAGTGATTTGATTTTGAACAGTTTAGACACATTGTCTTAAATTGGCATTTACGGAGGATTGTTAGTAAGTTTACTGGTAGAGTGAGAAAGTGTTGTAATATATTAGCTTTTTAATAGTATTATTGTTTTCTGATTTCTGAATATATAATGTATTTGTGTAATGATAAATCATTTCTTATTTTTGCTAATTCCGTTGTGTTTTCTTTCTCTGTGTCAGTGGTTTTCTCTGAGTGATGTCAAACATGGCCGAGTTCATATGATTCTGGAGTGGCTGCCAACAGTAACACAACCTGACCGACTGCAAAAGGTCATTATTAAATCTGATATTATATTATATTATATTATATTATATTATATTATATTATATTATATTATATTATATTATTTTATATTATACATATGATGTTTTTGAATATCAATAGTAGTTAGATCCATGTGAAATCCATCTCTTCTAGACCTTATTGTAGGCTTTATTGTTTTATTTAATTGATTTAATTTAAGTACCTCCTGAAATTTTAAGCGAGCCTCTAACCTTTCAGTAAAATCGATGATTAAAACATTTAGTAACTAATTTTGTAAGATCAGAGTAAAGTGTTTATTTTAAAATGAAATACATTTTTTTAATATATATTTGTCTATTATGTAGTATTATTATGAAGTATAATTAATGTGAAAATATTTTTCTATAATTTAATTTGCTGTTTTTTGAGTTTACTTTTTCATTTTACTTGTCAAGTGATGTATACAATGTCAAGATCATCTTACCTTTCAGTAAATATGATGAATAATTCATTTAATGACTCATTTTGCAAATTATATTTGATAATTATATTTAATTGTCTTGATTTTAAAATTAAAAATATAATTTTAGTGTATTTATCTAATATTTAATGTATTAAATGTGAATATATTTTCAAATAATTTAATTTGGCATTAGAATTTCTGTCTCAATCTCAACGTTTTGAATTATTTTCTTGTTTTCTTCATGTCCAGGCTCTGCAGTTACAGTCAGAACATTCGTACCTGAACAAATCCGTGCCGTCAGCAGCTCTGTTCTACATCCTCTTGGAGAGAGCTTGTGACCTGCCGGTACGTCTTACACACATGCACTTACAAGCATTTACACAAATAATGTTGGATCAAAAACTGTGATTAAAGCATTTTCATTGGTGTTCATGTGTGCAGCTGAAGAAGAGTGGAAAGGAACCTAAAGCTGCTGCAGAGCTGGTTTTCGGTGACATTTCTTATAAAACCAAGGTGGGAATTTGTGCCTTTTGTAAAGATTAAGTTGTGTGTCCATTTCTGACCTTTAATATAAGCAACTTCTGCTGGTCTCTTAAAAGGTGTGTGACCGCTCCACGTCTCCTCAGTGGAGTGAAGCTTTTCACTTCCTGGTTCACAAACCAAGAGAGGAGATTCTTATTATAAAGGTAAAGTAGATTAGGTTCCTAATTTTGTTTTGGAGTCTGCTACAATAGGTTTGCATGCATCCAAGGTCAAAAATTTTTTAATTTTCTCATGATATACATTGCAGCATCACCTCTTTTCTCACAGTGTCTGAAACAGTTCAATAAAGGATTTGGTCTCTCTAAACAACTCGTTTCCGATAGCCTCCTCTGCTCTGATTGGTCAGATGGCCCAGTCTGTTGTGATTGGTCTACTGCTTATACCATGTGTCGGAAATGAAACGCTCATTATCATATCTGAATCTCAGCTCTGGATCTTCCTCAGCACTTGATACACAGTTATAAACAGTAACGATGACGTTGGTTTTACCGTATCAATTCCAGCGCAAATCCTCATCTTTTGGAAGTGCATGCAGTGGATTTGCTTTCGTAGTGCTGAAAACAGCGTCTTCTCGACATGTCAACAACACAAACCAAACTCTTCCAGTCTCAGCTACATCTACAGTGTTTGAGGGTCAAAGTAGACGTTGGCAGCCAATGAAGACAATAGGCTGGCATTATGCAAATCTGTTACAAACCTATGTAGGTTCATGCAGGAAGTGAGACTGGAATTACTGACGACTCATTTCAGGCAGTTTAGAATCACATATATTGATATAATAATATACACACGCATATATATTATGTAATCACAAACTTTTATGTTAGATGCGATTAATCACGATTAATTGATTTGACAGCACTATTATTTATATTAAGTAGAATATATTACTTAATTATCTAATTATTAGTATTATTTTTAATAATAACAATAATAATAATATGTATTATTATTAAAAGTATAATACATTATAGAATTTAAATTTAAATGAATAAATTATGGATTTTATTATCTTTGTTCATATTTTTCTCTTATTTCACCGCCGTAGCTTTCAAGTGCCTTTGAGCAGCCCTTAGGCTCTGTGGTTCTACCAATCAGAGAGCTGCTTTCAAAACCAGATCTACTGATGGACCAGTGGTTGAGTTTGGATGGAGCAGGTCCTGAGAGTGAAATTCTGTTGAGGGCACAACTTAAGGTGAAACAATTATTCTTTTTACTTTTTCTAGAAACTGAAGTCAATAAAAGATTATTTTATTGTACATGGATCTCATAATTAACATATTTTTAAATGGCTAAATTGCTCTACTTTATTATCAGATTTTGGACTCAAGGATGGATGTAAGTGCCCTTCATTGTAAAAAGCCTGTTGTTGAAGAAGACCTTTCAGTGGGTAAACAGCATGAAGAAAAAGCACCAGTCACTGCTGAACATTCACAAGCTGCAGTCAGTAAGGAGTCTGAGAAGAAGACGCTGCCAACAAAAGGGTTTGATGTTTTTTGTGATGTTAATGATTTCATATGTCACACCATTTTGTTTTGAGAGCTAAACCAGATTGTTTGTGCTCATGACCAACAGGATCAGTGAACTAGCAGCCTGTACTGTACCAGTACCTGTATCTATGCCGGAAGAACATCAAAAACAAACAGCCGCCCATGTCATAGATGACCATCACACGCCATCAGCTCCGAAAACACAGCTTGACACTGAGGTTAGTTTGTGTGTTTAAAGCATAACTCGCATGAACATTTTATTTCAATGAATTAATAATTGATTGATTTAATTTGACGTTTATATATATATATATATAGAGAGAGAGAGAGAGAGAGAGTGTGTGTATATATATGTATAAAATAAAATTTTATATTATGTGTTTTTTTTTGTTGTTGTTGTTGTTGACATTCAAATATTTTTATTCAATAATTTTTTATTTTTATTTTTTATTTTTGGTTAGGGTTTTTTGGTTTTGTAAAAAAGCTAACTTTTAAATGATTTGCTCATTTGTTGTTTTTCATTCACAGGATCTCAGCAAACTTCCTGATTCCACTACTAATGTGGGTGGATATATGGAACCAGTCAAAACATTTGGATCAGCCCATGAAGAGCAACAACACGTGGATAAACCAGTAGAACAGTGAGTTTTCTTTGCATGGTTTTGATAACCCTGATTTAGCTTGAATTAATAGTTATATGTTATTAATAATGATAATAATGGATTATGACCATATGTATGTCTGTGTGTGTTCATGTTAAACAGGTCTCACAAGAAGGTTTCTCCCAGTGTTCCTGCAGAAGAGTCAAAAGTATCTAGTTCAACAGACGTACGGCCCCAAAAGACTAGCTTTGACCCCAGTTTTGGCACCAAAGTGAGTCTGATATTTTCTTGACCTTTTAAGTTCCTGGATCAACATGCCCTCTGATTTTAGTATTAGGTTTAAGGATGTTTGAACATCTCACATGGCAGGATCACATTAGCATTCTTCTAATGTTGTTGTTATTGTTCAATATCTGTCCCGTAGGGGGTGCTGCGTATCCATCTTTTGGAGGCTCAAGATCTGGTTGCTAAGGACAACATGATGGGTGGGATGGTGAAAGGGAAGAGCGACCCGTATGTCAAGATCCATATCGGAGACACAACCTTTAAGAGTCATGTGATCAAGGAGAACCTCAACCCCACCTGGAATGAGATGTATGAGGTGGGGATAAGAGATAATGTAGTTTGGAAAAAAAATTCAATATATCACAGAAAGGTTTTAGATGTTTCTGTAGTAACCATATTGTTTTCTCTAGTTATGCTCATCTTTGAAATATTTCTAAATATTTTAAATTATTATCCGTAAAATTAAAAAAAAAAAGAAAGAAACATTGAAACATTGGTTTTTTTTCTCCTTTTTATTTACTAGATGATTCTGAGTCCAGATCATAATCTAGAGGTGAAATTTGAGGTCTATGACAAGGATGTTGACTCTGATGATTTCCTTGGAAGGTACTTTACTAATCTTTTTTTGGGACAACTAGGCACATTTTCCTTCCATTTCTCATTACAATAATATATATATATATATATATATATATATATATATATTTCACATACTATAATCAACATAAATAACATTTTACTCTTGTCTTCATGTGTGCTCAGGTTCAAGCTCAAACTTGGAGCCATTATCAGGACCCAGTACAATGATGAAGTGAGTATCAGTCAACACATTTGGCTCTGATTTGTAAGAACACAACACAATAAGCGCATTAATCTTTCCCTGCTGCCTTTTCTTTTCCAGTGGTTCACTTTGAATGATATAAAACATGGTCGGGTCCATTTGGTTCTGGAATGGCTGCCCACCGCAACACAACGGGATAAATTGGAACAAGTCAGTTTAAATGAAGACACATGGAGTCTGATGATTCTTTGTTTATACAAAAAAAGAATTAATACTAAAAGAGTTTTTTTTTTTTTTTTTTATTCAGGTAATGCAGATGCAAAGCACTCGATCCTACCACAACAAATCTGTGCCGTCAGCAGCGTTGCTGTCTATTCTTTTAGACAGAGCACATGACCTGCCTGTGAGTCATTCACATATATATTTCTTTTATGTTTACATATTTTATTAATTTTGAGCATTTCTGTTAGTATATTTATTCTAGCCTATTAGGCATTTAATTGACTAGAAATTGTCTTTATTATTGCAATCTCTATAAAACTATTTTTAATGGAATGGAATTATGACATTTTTACTGGAAGAGTAACATAAGTTCTGTTAATAATAATAAGAACCTGTTAATTAATGTTTGTAATTAATAATTGGTGTCTAGTTGAAGAAAAGTGGAAAGGAACCCAAAGCTGCCGCTGAACTTGTACTTGGAGGAACATCTTATAAAACCAAGGCAGGAGCTTTTACCATTAATAACAATCATGCAGTACTGTAAAAGTTATATGGCATATATTTTAATCTATTTGCAATATTCAAATATATTTAAAAATATTTAAATTCCTATTTCTGTTCTATAAAGGTGTGTGATCGTTCAACCTCTCCTCACTGGAATGAAGCTTTTGACTTTCTGGTTCATGATCCCAAAAAGGACATACTTATCATTAAGGTAAGGGTACTGTGGTCAGAAATGCAATTAACCCTTTCCCCGCCAGTGTTTTTTTTTTTTTTTTTTACCAGCTACTGCTGGCATTTTTTATCTTTTCACAAAATGTTCATGGCCCCCCAGACTATTTTGTGATATGAATATCTGAACATGCAATATGAAAACAGAAAGAACAGAGCCTCTGCTTTTAAACAAACAAAAGCTTCATGCCTTCTTTTACAACACTTAAATGTGGGTAAGTTTTATTAAAATAAAAAACATTTTGAACAAAAAGCTTAGAAAATCATGTTTTTTGTTAAAGACTACATCCGGATCAGATTCAGAATGATGATCAAAACATAGACCCTAGAGTAGGTCACGTCCATCAACACCCCTAAAGCTTCACAGTCATATCCCTCTTTCTGGGTCGACATGTCATTTGGTAATGTTAGGCAGTTTTGATATATATGCTGCTTAATGTTTGATGATTGCTATATTTTACATGTTCATAATCAATGCTTTTATCATTTGTTTCTGCCTCTTTTTCGCCTGTGTTTTGATCTGGAGATTCTGTACACTTTCAGAAGATGCGTAATAACGCCCCCTATTGTATAACAGTGAAAACATGCATTGCCGAAAATGTCAAGTCGATGGCGGGGAAGCGTCGCCATGAATGTCGGAAAATTCCGTCAATGGCTGGGAAAGAGTTGAAAACTATTTTGTGAAGATTACATCCAATAAAATGATGCACTAAACAACATTCAGCAACTGCAAAATAAGATCATATATATTTAAAATTGTCATTATTGTATGCACAGTGCAGGACCTTAGTGTCTGTCTTGTTAAAGTCGGCATGAAATGGAAGTTGTGATTGTCTTTTCTTCCCTATTGTGATGTATATTCAAGTGAAACATCTTTTCAAATGAGAAAAGAAATGTAAGGCGGGACTTGATTTTGTCCATGAGGAATTGATTGGATGGGTGTGGTTTACTATTGGTGGATCTCATGTGAGTGACAGATAGTCTCGCCCTCATGCCAGTGAACATGTCATTGGAGAAGAGAAGAGGTGTTGTTGCAAGAGGGAGGGGAAGTTATTTCGATTTTAAAAAAATGGTCCACGGATAAATCATTTATATCAAATACTGCAATATTCCATAAATAACAAGAACATGCTAAAAATACGTCAACAGTTATAAACTATACAATAACTAACTTGCTCAGCTAGACAGTAGTTGACATGAAAAAGAAATCTGATTTTAGAAGACATTTTTTGTTAATTCCGCTCTAGCGCACCTTGTGGCAGCAATGAGATAGCAACAAGCATTTGTGTTGCATTACGATTTTTGTTTCAGACCTTAACTCACTTTTGATTTATTGTCATTCTGTGCAGTTCTCAAGTGCCTGGGATCAACCCATTGGCTCATTGGTTCTACCAATCAGAGAGCTGCTTTCAAAACCAGATCTACTGATGGACCAATGGCTCGATCTGGATGGAGCTTTACCACAGAGCCAGATTCTACTCAGGGCACAGCTGAAGGTTAGACAACATTATCTTCAGTGGATCTGAGCACAAGATGTTTTGTTTCAACTTCTTAGAGAGTCAAGAAATAATAGTCTCAATGCTCTAACTATAACCCACATGTTCTGTTCTATCCAGATCTTGGATTCAAAAATGGCAGCCTTAGTAGCCATGGGTTCAGGTCCTGTTTTGAGTAATAAGCTGACGGCCACCACTGGACAGATCAAAATCTCGCTTTCCTTCCAGAAACAGCTCACAGTGATCATTCACGCATGCAGGTCTGGTTACTTGTGGGTTGTATTCGTGCTTATATTGTATAGTGTATAATGCTGGCATGATTATTAACCTGTTTGAGCAACCAAGAAATGTTTTTTCAAGTTTATAAGTTGTCTGTGTAAGTCTAAAGTTTGCAGTAAAGTGAGGACACTCTGTGTTTTTGTGTTTTCAGGGGTCTGGTTACATCATCTAAGGACAGTGTAGACACCTACGTCTCCCTCATTCTGCTGCCAGATAAAAGCAAGGCCACGAAAAGAAAGACGAGTGTGAAGAAGAAAAACCTGAACCCAGAGTTCAATGAAAGGTATGGAGACGTGTGTGTGTTTGTTGTTCATAAGTAAGAGAGAATGACATTTAAGTGAATCCTAATCATTCTGCACACTGTGTATCATGGTAATAGCTTAGTTTTGCTTTGGAGTACCACTTAAATACTGTGGTGTATGAATGAGATAACTCTTTAGTTCCATACATTAGAATACTATAAGGATGGTGTGTCTGATTCATCTTTAAACATTGTGTTGTGTAAGTCTTTTGATTTAATGTTCTCAAATGTGTTTTCATTTTCTATCCTAGATGTGAAGTGGTTTTAAGTGGGTTTTATAAGTCCTTGACCCAGTGTGTGTCATAATCTGGAACGTTCTTCCGTAGGTTTGAGTTTGATATGAGTGCAGAGGACGCTCAGAGACGAGAGCTTAGCATTTGTGTGAAAAACGCATCCTCGTCCTTCATGAATCGAGACAAAGATGTGATCGGCCAGGTCAGTCCGCATTGGTTCACTTCAGCTGTACAGGAATATACTGCAAAAAATCATTTTCATACTCAATGTTTTTGTCTTATTGTCCATTAAATATATCTAAACATTCTAACAACAAAATGTGCACAAAATTGGGTAAGATAAGACTTTCAGAAAATATATATATTTTTTCTAGTACTTTTTTTAAAATATAAATCTAACAAAATTTAAACTTCGTAAGATTTTTAAATGTATTTTAGATATTTTTAGATATTTTCACTGGAAAACAAGACAAAAAAAATGTTTTTCACTGTGTCCTATGACTGTGCAGAATTTAATTTCATATAATTTATTTTAAAAAATATATAAAATTAAATAAAATATCGTTTTTATTTGATAAATGTTGAAATGTTTATAAAATAATAATGTATATTTTTTAATTTTATATAATTTTATACATATATATATATAAATTTAATTTTCATAATTGAGTTAATAATATTTATTTAATGTAATATTTAATTTTATAAAATATTTCAGTGTTTAATGTATTGTTGTTATTCTTGTTTTTCAACATGACCAATGACTTTGTGCCACTAATAATTTCATTTCAAATAATTTATTTAATTTATATATTTATTTAAAAATATATAAAATAAATAAAACGTATATTATTTTTGATATCATTGAAAAAATTATAAAATTAAATATATATATATATATATATATATATATGCTTTTTGTGATTGATTTCATAATATTAATAATATTTATTTAATGTATTAATAATAATAATTAATAATAATTTGTTGAAATAAATATTTTAGTGTTTAATGTGTTGTTGATTTATTCTTGTAGGTGCAGATAGACCTGGGACACATTGACTTAGTCTCTGGAGTCACAGAATGGTAAGTTTTGAGACTGTAAATACACAAACATACTAATATTTTCATTAAGCAACAATTCCTCATGGAATTATATTGTGTACATGTATGATTTATTTAGTTCTGATATCTTTGATTAACTTCTTCAATAGTAGAATGTTTATTTTTGGATTAACTGTTCCTTTAATTATCTTCCTCTGTCAGGTTTGATCTAAAAGAAGAGCAGACTAACTGAACACAGTGCTCTTGACCTGAGCACTTCACAGCAACTTTAAACCTCTTCCTGAAGTTCATCAGGTCAACACCGCTGCTGTGTATCGCTGCCGATGCTTCCCTGTCCTCTTTTTTTTATATATGCAACTTCACATTTCCTCCATCTATTTATCAACAGATGATTTCCTAGTGACTAGTTCATATAAAGAATATGTGTGAACATATCAGTGTTGCATTGACAAATCAAGGTTAGAGTATTATATCAGTGATATCTTTATGTCAGTATCAGATGATTGAATGTTGACTGTACGTATTGAGATGAATGTTGAGCAGGTGTCTAAAAAGGGTCTCGTCTTCCTGTGCAGGTTGCAGGACATTGCATTTGTTTAAATTTAGAAGGAAAAGGATGTTTTAAAAAAGGGTTTCATATGTAATATTTTTGTTTTTCTCTTATTGAAAGTGAATACGATAGTGGGTATTGTCTAAACGTACACATTAATGATAGAATATAATTGACAGAACTTTGTGCATCAAAACAATAAAGTGGTTTTATTTAGACAGCCTGTAAGAAAGTCTACACATCGCCACGTAAAAACTATTTAATTTGACTTTTATGGTATTCCCATTGCAGATCTCCACCACCGTAGTGTTGCAAATATCCGCTGTTTACACATTGATGTGGCTTGAGAGGCTTCTGTAGTCTATTGTGATGCCCATTATCTATTAACTTGCTTTTTTTTTTTTAGCCAAAATATGTTATTGAAGCTTGTTTGTTAGATTTTAGGCTTAGAGTTATTTTCTGGTCATTTTTATGATTCTTATTTTCAGTCATTTACAGTATGTTGCCAAAAACAGATTCCCACAGTTATAAAAAAAAAAAAAAAAAAAAAAAAAACCCTGGAAACAGCAGGGAATTTAAATTAATTTCCAGGCCTGCAAAAGCCATGGAACATAAAATGTTAACATCATGGACATTTCTATACTGAGTGTAAATAGACCAAACGCAAATGTCTTATGGGCTTTTCATGATTTGTTTCACATTTAAAAAAGTTCATCTACAAACACTACCTTTCAAAAGTTTGGAGACAGCAAGTTTTTTTTTTTATTGATCAAATAAATGCAGTTTGGTGAGAGTAAGAAACTTCTTTCAAAAACATCTTACCAGCCCCAAACTTTTGAACAGTAGTGTATTTTTTTTTAAACTTGTCATTTGTTTTACTTTTGAGTTCATGATTTGCATTCCATTTGTTTTGTTACTGTTCATGTTACTTTTATTACCACAATTTTCATATTCTACATTAAACATGCTTTAATGTGTTAAGATTTATATATGCAAATCAGTAAATACCAAAGAAACAAACCGTGGTAAAGACAACCATGTTCAGCTGAAATGCACTATCCATACTGCCACATTTCTGTATAATCTCACATTCACAGCTCTCAATAAAAGGGTTATAGCATCAGTATGTTGTCAAAAGCTTTTTATTGTTAAACTGTATAAGCATTACTACATAAGAACCACTAATAAGACCTACTGTGGAAGTTAAATGATTTTTACTTAATAAACCAGTCTGTGTTGATCATGCACAGCTTTATTGATGCTGCAAGGAAACAAATTCTACATTTGTAACCATTTAAAGAACGCGATCTTATTTTATTTGAAGTGGTCTGTGAAGTGATTGATTTAGATAAAAGCAGCTAATCAACAAGGTTTTTTATCTTGGTATTTTACAAAAAGAGTGTGACAGGCAGTTCATACATGAATATTACAATGACAACACGTTTCCTCATGGCATGAAGGTAAGAGTGCGTTTCTCACTGAAGGGAGACATAATCAGCCTTCAAACCATCTCATATTGACTTCCAGGTCCATTCAGGCATCTTCTTGCAAATATCCAAAGACTTCCAAACCATTTCAGTTTTATGTGAGACTGGAAAAGAAGAAATAACAAGGTTTAGTCTGCCTTGAAACAAGAACAAACTTTGAGATATTAGTCTTTAGCTTAAGATCAGCTCATTTTATAAGTATTTTCCCTTAGATATACTATATGTACTTCCCTCTGGACTGAGATGTCTCATGTGAAGTTGTCATCACATACCTGTCGATGAGTGAGTCTCTCATAGTAGTTGCGATGGCGCTGGGCTGCGTTTCGCTCAGTCTAAAGACGCTCTCGATGACGGACAGCTCAGTGCTCGTGGTGTCCAGTCCACAGAAAGCACACCAGTCGTTCACCACCATACCAGCAGCGATCACCTCACTACCACGATTGATCGTTCCAGCCTTGAGACAGGAAACAACACGTTTATCAATTAGCCAGCATCAGTGTAAAAGAACTACATTTCTTGCAAACATACATGAGGGTTTCCACCAAAACACAACAGCCACTTCAGTTTAGGGTTTGATGATATAGTGAATAATTGTGTCCCTATTAGTCTACAAAAATTAAGTAATTTTACATACATTTATAGACAAACACTGATATACAAACACTAAGTATAAGAAATAATACTGAATATTTACGCTACTGTTCAAAAGTTTGGGGTCGGTAAGATTTTTTTGAATGTTTTTGAAAGAAGTCTCTTCTGCTCACCAAGGATACATTTATTTGATCAAAAATTCAATAAAATCAGTAATATTGTGAAACATTACGATTTTAACTTTTCTATTTTGATACATTTTAAAATGTAATTTGAATTTTCAGCATCACTACTCCAGTCTTCAGTGTTACATGATCCTTTAGAAATCATTCTATGTTGATTTGCTGCTCAAGAAACATTTCTTCTTATTATTAAAGGGGACCTCTTATGCCCCTTTTTACATGTAAAATAAGTCTCTGATGTCTCAAGAGTGTGTATGTGAAGTTTTAGCTTAAAATACCCCACAGATCATTTCAAGAAGAGGGCGGAGCTTCAAGAGCATACTTGCTTCAGCTTACCGGCATCAACAAAACAGGACAATCTCACACACTGAAAATGTCAGAAACTGTCAGTAGCGGTGTTATATATTATAGCCTTATACATTTTAGAATCAACCTCTGTGTAAATACCCTCATTTGTAAAGCAGTCCGGCGCAAAATGATTGGCGCAAATGTATAAGGACTTTACCGATTTTCTTTCCTTCGAAAATTAAATTTAACCACAATCTCCTCAGTGACTCAGATGGCAGGAGTCTATGGAGACTCTTATGCGCATTTGTACATCCTAAAATACAACACTGGTAATGCCTCTTTGGCACAGACATTGTACAACTCTTGCTGCTACAGCGAGGATATAGAAATGGCAGACTATGTGCATCTCACTCAGGGCTGAGTCTATGCCAATAGGGCAGATCATCTCTGGCTATGGGCGGGGCTTCTCCCTACAATGCCGCCATCGTAGGGGGGAATCTGAGTCAGCTCATTTGAAGAGACAGCTTTTGATTTATGGGAATTATAAAACGAGTGAAAATGAGTGAGTGGATTTTTACCATTATAGGCTGGTTGTTCCCTCACACTGCGGACACACATCAGTGAATGTTGCATAATAGGTCCCCTTTAATGTTGAAAACAATTGTGCTGCTTCATATTTTTGTGAAAACCGTGGTTCTGTGTGAATGGAAAGCTCAAAAGAACAGCCTTTGTTTGAAATATAAATATTCTGTAACATTGTAAATGTCTTTACAGTCACTTTTGATCAATTTAATGCATCTTTGTTAAATATTCTTACCGACCCCATACTTTTGTATATATATTTTGAGTATATGTAACAGTTGTGCAGTAGAATTTCATCAAGACAATATGATTTTTGCTCCTCAACTGATTCTCAGATATGACAGAACAGTCACTCACCACTAAAGGCACTTGCAGGAGTGATGAGAGTTCATCTTGATCTTCTATGGAGGTTTTGGGGTGGACGAGGCCTCCCTGGTTACTGAAGGTGCAGTAACTACCCACAAGCACCTGCTCTGCAATCGTCTGCCGGAACACTTCCACCTTTAGAGTGTCTGCAAGAATCTCTTCTGTTTCCTGAGGATAATAATGCCCTAAACTTAATACAAAAAAAACATGCAAACCAAAACTGTCTGATGGTTTCACGGAGCACATTTTACAGGCTTTTTGGAGAAATATAAAGTGTTGAGAAATCATTTAGACCCATTAAGACCATTTACAGTTTGGAGAAAGTGCTGATTTCGTACAGTCTTCCATTAGGGAAGTTCTTACTCTGTCAAGGTCAGGATGAACAAGAGCAACATAGTCGTTACAAGCGATGACGTTCCCCAGTGCAGAAAGACGCTCTTCTACTCTCTGAATCCGCACGGGGTCTGGCAGGCTGTTCCTGATGTGCTGTAACTCTTGATCTGTTGTGTTGTTGGGCACCAAGAGACCATGACGATTTCCTGGATCCCCAGACAGACACACGCAACATCTATTATACATCAAGTATGAGGACAGAAAAAGACAGCAAGACCTAATCTGACCTAGCTTGATATTTACAAAGGTTACATTATTTACTGAAAAGTTCTTGTATTTTAATCAACTTAAAATAAATGGTGTTAATCCTGCACAAATGTATACAAACATAAAATAAATTGGATTAGATAAATGCTCTTACCCACACACATTCTGCCAATGATTCGACATCCTGCTATAGAAGCATGAACAACAGGTATTGTTTCTGACAGTTCACCTTCAAAGACACTGTGGGGAAAAACAAAAAGCATTTCAAAAAGAAAATTAAGAGACCATTGCAAAATTTGCAGTTTCTCTGTATTTACCATTTATATGTATGTTTAAGTCAAATGAACATTTTTGTTTTATTCTACAAACTACTAACAACATTTCTTCCAAATGTCAAGTAAAAATGTCATTTAGAGCATTTATTGCAAAAAATGACTACTGGTCAAAACAATAAAAAAGATTCCATGTTTTCAGACCTCGAATAATGTAAAGAAAACAAGTTTATATTTATTTTTAAACAACAAGACACTAATGTTTTATCTTAGGAAGAGTTCAGAAATCAATATTTGGTGGAATAACCCTTATTTCCAATCACAGCTTTCATGTGTCTTAACATGCTCCCTATCCGTCTTTTACATTGCTGTTGTGTGACTTTATGCCACTCCTGCTGCAAGCAGTTTGGCTTTATTTAATGGCTGGTGACCTTCCATCTTCCTCTTCATTTCATTTCAGAGGTTTTCACTAGGGTTCAGGTCTGGAGATTTGGCTGGTGTTGATCTGGTGGTCCTCCATCCACACCTTGATTGGCCTGGCTGTGTGGCATGGAGCATTGTCCTGTAGGAATCGTATTGCACTGTTGAGTCACGCGTCTTTCACAAAGACAGATCTGCCCGATTCTTCTCAGATGAGTCCAGTTTTCAGCTTTGCCCAACACCTGGTCCTCTAATGGTTAGACAGAGGCCTGGAGAGGCCTACAACCCACAGTCTCTCACACCCACCCCAGTTGTCATTTTCTGCAAATAAATGCTCTAAATGACATCATTTTTATTTAAAATTTGTAAGAAATGTTGTTTATAGAATAAAACAAAAATGTGCATTTTACTAAAACACATACATATAAACAGTAAATCCATAGAAACAGCTAATTTTTCAGTGGTCTCTTAATTTTTTTCCCCAGAGCTGTATATAGTAAGGGCAGATATTTGGCCACGTTGAGATAATCAGTACTTACCTGTAAAAGTTTTCTGAACCGCCAATCGCTACCAAGCAATATGTATTTGTGAGCTTGGCAAAGCATCCAATTTCATTATTCTTTTCAAATGACGCACGGACTGCCATTCTTCTGCTATAGAGCTGATCAAAGCTGTCTGAAACTGATGAGAAACAACATTTATATTGAGATAATAATTACTCATTAATTTTCTTATTATCCTATCTTTTCTTATCATCCTAAATATTACTGAAAACTAAAAAAAAAACCATGATTATAAAACAAACATCTGTAACATATACAGTAATATATAAATAGATTGTATTGTAAGTTGACATTGGGAAGTTCTACACATGCCAGTTGTTTATTTGGATTTCTTTCTTTCATTGTATTTCTCAACAATGAGTTTTTGATCTATAATAGAAAAAAAAGATTTCATATATCAATAGAAAATTATTATAACGAATAATCATATTTCTAAACAGCGCAAGGCTTTTTTTTTTTTTTTTAGGCTCAACAGACGGATAAAGCTTTTTATTATAGAAAGTTTTTTTTAAATCGCACTTTTTTAAGCATATAGGTCTCTGTGGCACCAATATTAAATAAAGTAATTCTCAGCTAAACCTGCAGGTTAAACAGGTTGTACGTAACTTTAATTAAAACAGTACTAGTCGAGGTAGTTAGCAGTCGGCTAAATTTAGTTATTTCAACTTCTCCAGGCATTAAACGCTACCAATTATGTGACCTCAAATATCAACGCAGCTTAACAATACATATTACATCCTAAATGTAATGATTTTACAATAAAATTCATGACAATTGCAACAGTAATCTTATATTTACCGATTGTCACTGTGGAGAAACGTGGAAAGCTCTAAACCACGTGTTCACTTCACTTCCCTGACGTCCTAACGTGCTGACGTGACGTCAACGCGTTACGGTACGTGATAACCCAAGTTGCCATGAAAAACACTGCTGCCTTTGTTTTTATTCTCAAGTGTATCAAGTTAGATCCTTATTCCTTGAACAACAAAGGATTTATATTTGTAATATAAAAAGGCTTTTTGTATTGAATTAGACACAGCATTTATATCCCATTTATATCCCTATGTACAGACTATTTCTGTAAAACACTCAAAAAAATAAAAATTATTTGATCTGATAGGTTGCGAGGTCTTATTTTTACTGAGTATATTTTATTAATAATAGTAATAATAATAATGCAACACACAAACAAAAAGAAGATAATAAAATTAATAAAACCATAATAATACCTTGTAAAATTAATGAATTTGAATTGCTTTTTAAATTGTAAATTGTTAGTGTATATGTAGTATATGCTGGCTTTTATAATAACTTTATAATAACATTATACAATATATGAATAAAATAAATTGAAAATAAATATTTTAAAATAAGGAATTAATTACATTAACTAAAAAGAAAATACAAGTCACTTTTGCTATACCTTATTTCATTATATATATATATATATATATATATATATATATATATATATATATATATATATGCTGAATTATTGAATTAATTAAATAAAATGTATTCTGTTGTCTTTTTAAATTAGCACATTTACATTTCTATAAACTGTTGTTTTCCAAATGGCTTAGACTGGCGAGCCATGTTGTTTTTGTCACCCACTACAAACCTGCATAGCAACAGGACACACCTCTCCTGGCACGGTGGATTTGTAAGCCAATCACTATTGAGTTTCAGTGTGACGTCGTTTTTGTTGACACTTCCATTAGCTGGCCACCTGCGAAACGTCACCGCAGCAGCGCGCTCCCGTGACCCTCGACGTCCACCCCGAGTTTTCTGCCTGGAAACATCGCGAGCTAATCGGAGCTGTGAAAACGCAAGATTCCAGTGGTTGGAGGCGGCGTGGGGTAAAGTTTTGCCGTGCCTCGGCTCGTTAACACACTATTGATCTGTTTTTGTCTCAGTCACAGTGACAAACACTCCCTAGGCGCTTGCAGCGTATGCAGTTTTTGCAGTGTCTTCAATACATTGCTGTCCTGTTAGCGATGATGTCTCTCTTTTGAGGTTCTTGCATCAAACTCAATCCTCTGCAAACAGTTTTGTGAGACAGCTACTGTACATTATCATAAATATCTTGCTTATGAAGTCAGGAACGATAACTGAAAAATAAACAGTGATAATACCATGTTTTAATTTAGATCGATAATGGTGTTATTTTAAGTACATCAGAGTACATGAATATGCTAATATTACAGTATGATGGTATAAATCACTGTACCACACTGTACTTTTTTGTATTGGATTGATACTGTAGAATGTGTTTATACTGATTAGAATGTATTTTCAATATATCATAATATATTTTTGCAACTGTCAATGCAAAACTAAGCTAATCTAAGTCTAATGTATTTTATTAAAGAAATGGGGTCGGATCAAAGTACCAGTTCAGCTGCTGACCAGCAACAGAGGAATACAGGCGATCTGCCATTCCAAGGTGAAGCATCTTCATCCAGTGTCCAAACTGATACTGGTCCTCCTGAGCCCCCGGATCCAGACCCAGACACTGACCTGCCCCAATGCCGAATGTGCTCCAGAAAGGTAGACGACATGAGCTTCATGATATCCTGCACTAACTGGTACTAAAGACCAGAGACGACTATATTGCCAAATTCATTGTGGGACAACAGAAGACATGGAGACGCTAGAGTTGCAATGCTGTTGAAATGGGTTTGATGCCATGCAATATGTCATGCAATGTGCTTGAAGACATCAAAGATAAAGTTTTGGCTCATGTAACCTGTCCTTCTTTACAGCTGTGCACTTATGTACTGATTGCTTTGTGTTAAAAAGCGTGTATTATGTAGTTGATATCAACTTGTACTAATTAAAATTTCACTGTAAAGCATTCATCCAGAAAGCACCAAACACTTGACATTTATGTAATTTTATTTTATTGACATTTCTTTGAACATGGTGATATTAGATACACAGTGTAAAACTGTAGACTGAAAACCGTAAATAAAAATGACTCATTGTTCAAAGAATTATAAACAGGATTTAAGAAATAAAACTTAAATCATATCTAATATTAGTAAAGCAACCAGTTTAAGATCACTCTCATTCTTAATAATCAACATTATGCATGACAATGTGAAATCATAGGCTACCATTAGAGTGAAAGAAAAATACAAAAGGTCTGAAAAGTTTCAGTAAATCTTTGTATTTACATGACCATTTAAAACCTGGACGAAGCTGAGCAGACAGCGACATTTGACCTGTAAATCAGAAAATATCAAAATTCCAAGGACAGAATCTGAATTTATTTAAACCAGAGAGTGAGACGTTCACTCTTAAATTCTTGTCAAAGGGAAAAAAGAACCAGTTATATACACTAATACAGTAAATTCCCCCATGGTCAGTCAAGAAAAAGAATAATAAAAAACAACCGAAACAAAAACGTTAAAGCTATCTCAGATAAAATCTCCATTAAAATTAACCCTCTGTAATTAAAAAGCGTAAATACAGTTGGTTCCTTGACTACCTCTGATATGTTTGTCCTATTGTTAGTCTCATAAAAGGACCATAAAAAACAAAAGGCAACAGCAGCTCGGGTTTAAAGTGACTGTTGTCCAAAGCCACGATCATACCCATTAAAAAGAGGCAAATTACCAGAGAATTCCTATTTACGTATATCTCCCTGTACAGTTCTGTATTTTTTATTTATTTATTTTTTTTCTGTGCAACTAATGTGGTTATAGGCATGGCTTCACCTTGATTTCAAATTAAACTGTGTAGAATACCCTTATGTCTCCTTTAATGATAAATAAATAGCTTTTCATATGATAAGCCTCTATCTTTACAAACCTTTCACGTGACCGTACGACAAACATTTCTAAAGATATCCACCTTTGATAAATACACTTTAGTTCTGTTAAACATTTCACTTCTGACTGCTAAATGTTCAGTGTGTTAATATATACACATAATACTGGCTTACGCAGTGCTCTGTTAGCTTCAGAATTCCTCATGAAATGGCATGGTTCTTAACTTAAATGTCCTGTTTTTTTCTTTTCATAATCAAATCCTTAAGTGATAATAGTGCAGATTAGAAGATAAACATGTCTGCAGACCTTACTCTGAGACACTTGGTCACGTCATGCTTTTTTATTAATGCATGAAAAGTGTTCAATGCCCTCCAAAAGGCATTTGAGACCAAAATTCTGGAGATGTTTTGAATGGCATAGAAGATGCGACGCAAGTGAAAATGCATCTGGTTTTCAGGTTACATCTGTAAATGTTAGTCATCCCAAATGGAATTGTGGCAGACCTTTGGGAATGCACACAAAACTCAGATGTTAATTGCCAAATCGGGCAAATATAGAAACTCATGGAAGTAAACAATATTGGGTTTGCATATAGTTCAGAAATAGTTTCATAGAAACACATTTATGTGGATTGCAATACAAATGATCAAGATTCATGATGTGACCATGTGTAAATACCTCTAGAGTTTATCCATTATTCTGTAAATAAATTGGAATTTGACATTTTGATCCTAATCTACTCAGAGTACTTAAGCAGCCTTGCCACTAGAGGTTTCTTCCATCACAAGACATCCTAATATTGATAAAGAACATACATTAAAACTCTGAGCATTTGAGCTGCTATATAAGATGTCAGTCATATATAAACACATAAAACCTCTTAAGTATGGAACACACTATTGTGCCACATTGTCAAATTCAGTCCATGGCTTATTAGAGTAAGTGGTTTTGCTGCCTCTTATACCAACACCAGCTCATCGGACAGATTCAAAGTTGAGGAAGACAATTGGTGATGCACAGTGTGTTCCATTAAAAATACCACCCAGTACTTCCTGTACCTGATACATTAGATCACTTCACGGCCACATTGCTTGTTGTTTGCGAACAGGTGCTCTAGATTCAGAGCTGACTAATAAAAATGCTTGTCTGAGAGACAATAATGTTGAGTCTTTCCCAAGTGGGCACAAACATGTAAAATCTGCTCTAGTTTCATGCCACTTCTCTACCCACGATCAAGCTGCTCGCACAACAGATCCAGAAAATGATAAGAGAAGGAGGGCAACAAAAAATGTGCATTGTTTTCACTTAGTAAAGGCATTGAATAATATATCAAGGGATGTGTTCATGTATCCACTGTTGAAATAATGAGGTGGAAATCAATGTAAATGAGCAGTGTTCAGTGTGCCATAGCGGACTTAAAGACAAGGCACAATGTCTTAAAGGGGTACAGTCACGTAGCCCCTCCACAGTACTACTGCATTGAGCTAATTCGACCAAAACACTATGCTAAATATACATTTTTTCCACCATCTTCTAAAACATTCCATAGTCAATCATTATACCAAGCATTCTTCTAACAAAAAAGTACCACGGTATCATGTATCAAGGTACAATGATAATACAACAGCCTAAAATCGCACAGCGTATGACCGCCTTTAATCATTACGTTCTCAAACATTTCCTTTATGCACATATTTGCATTGCATTGACAGTTTGCTGTATTTTGTCTTTCAAATCAGTGGTTACGTGATGGTTCCCCTTTAAAGAAGGCCCAAAAGCTTTAAAGACCACACAAAAGAGGGTGAAATTTTACTTTGGAAGACGACAAGTTTTCTCATACCCACAAAACCTTCAACAGACGGCAGGACTATTCAGAAAACATTCATGTTGGTTGAAATGTATTACAAAGTAGATGATCTCCAAGTGGTCGATCGTTTGGGTAGATGTATATATGGCAACTACAAAAGTGACGTAATGTCACAAACACCATGCCAATGAAGCCAGCTCAGTGTAAAAATATGGTAAAGCTCGAATAGATGCTTAAACCACTGGTGGAGACACATTAGAAACCTAAAAGTAGATGCCAGGTAGTTTCTGTTGCAGATTCATGCTCCATTGAACTGTGAATACAATATGTACACGATTCTCCGTGGAATAAACAAAAAGTGGCTTTTTTGTAGCTAAAAATGCTCTTTCCACAGAGAAAAATAAAATGGATTTCATTACATGCAACCTAAATGTGTTAAGGCAAAAATATCAGCAAAACCCCAATATCAAATGATAAACCATGTGCTAAGTGAAGCCTTATAGGGAGTCTCGCCAAATCTACCATCTTAACATTGTGATTAAGATGCTACAAACCTTTAATATATATACGCCCGAAGCTATGTCAGGTTAATCCAAAAAGTTCCATTTGAAATTCTGAAAACATCAATTACATCTCAGCTCCTTCCAATGTGCAATGTGTCATATCCAATCCCACAGCAGATGAGCACGAAACGTGTTAATATGGTACAGTCAGACACACTTCACTGTTAAATAGCACAGTCGAACCAATAAAAGCACCCGACAGACATTTTTGAGCTAAGTGTTAGACAATCCACACCGAACACATGAAATTGAAGTCACTTCAACGCAAGACATACAGCATATTACGTTCATTCGAAGAGGACGGATGAACCGTTGAGAGATCATCTCCTGTAGGCAATGGGAACAAAGCTATTTCATTTTCTGATCTGTTCATTGTTCATGTTCCTGCCTGGCACCAGTGTTTCAAATATTACACTTGGTGAAATGGTAACACGGTACAAAATGGTGGGAAACATGACAAATAAAAGTGAAATATAACATAGAGATTGCAAGAAATCAGGCCTAATCCAAAACAACCAAATTGTGCATATTATGACACAAAATGACTCTCTTACAAAGACAAGTGCTGTCTGATCGAAAAGAAAACCTCTTTTGTTGCCGACTGATAAATACAGCAAAAGAAGAAAAGGAATAGAGTACAGTAGCAAGTGGGAGGAGGTGTAAAGACTGCCCTAGTTATTCTAAATCATTCTTCCTACTCTGTGGAAATAGGTAGGCAGCTGAGGAAAGAAAAAAAATGCAAACAAACATTCAGACTGATGTTATGAAGCTAATTCATTTGAAAATAACCTCCCTTAAAAACATGTTGCAGTCTTCGAGGAGTGCTAGGGGTGAACCTTTTACCCCGTAAATGAAAAAGACTGCAAGAATTCCTTGGTATTCTTTTCTATGGCCTTTCTACCTACATGGTTTTCAAGTCATTTTTTGTCATTTTGCTCATTTAATTTCTTTGATAATACTTGAAATTCATGTACAAGTTTATGTTGAGAACGAGACAAGGATTTGCTGGCGTTTCGCAAATCTGCGGTTCTTCTGACTCTCCTGGAGAAGAGAAAGTGATGGTCTCGGTCAAAGCTGGAGTGTTGGTTTCTCAACCGTCAAGACTTCACCTGGTTAGCGTAAGGCCAGGGCATAACTTCACATGTTCAATCCCCAGAAGTTTTGTCCGTTGGGCTCATGCTAAAAAATTGCAATATTTGTTGTAAAGTTCTGTCTCAAATGGGAAGGAAGAGGAAACTCCCTTGCCTCGTCTTTTGTTCCCATTCTGGGACAAGGTTGTTCAGAAAACAGGCACTGGTCAAACCTCAGCATAGTAGCCCTCACTTATGTTCTCAAGCATTTGGGGTCCATCGCACCCCTCGGTCCGTCATACCCACTCCTGCACGGGGTGTTTGTAGTAGGTCACGTGCTGTTGGACGTTTTTGTTCTTGAACTGGAAGATAGTATATACAAGGACCAGAATGCACAGTGAGAGGATGCATGGGATGACCACAGCGATTGCGTTTACAGTGCTGGGTACGTCGTTAATGGCGACCATGATGTCGACATCATCGTGTGGAAGGTGACGGTCCTTGTTCTTTTCTACTTCCGACTGATCGCAGCCCATCCAGTCTTTGAGGATGGATTTGGGGTAGCCTGGCTCCACCGTTAACTTCTGGTTATCGAACTTCCAGTAATCCTTTCCCTTGTAAAAGTAGGTATAAACTAGAAAAAAATCAGAGAGAAACAAAATAAGATATTAGTACATATCCATAACCAGAACTCATCTACTATTGGTCAACAAACAGATAATCCCACCCTCAAACTCACGCCATTGGTTGAGTGAATGCTACTGGTGGAGATGCTCAAACAACGTTGGAAATGTTTTGAAACGCCAGTGTTTGAAAGTGTTTGCTTATTTATAATTAATTTAATTAATTTAGTAAATTATTTAAGTAATAATTTATGTAGTTTTACGAATTTACTGACTGGAAATTCACTGATTAGAATGAGTTATTGCACAAAAAGAATTTGAATCATAAATTGTCAATCTAAAGTTGTAATCATAAACAGTTGTAAACATGAACAGATCAATGGTAGAAACCCATTCAATACAAGCAAATATTTACATGCAGGCAGAGATGCATGCCCTTCTCAGAAAGCTCAATTCATATTCATGATCACATAAATAGCTGTCCTTGTGAACACTCAATGACACAGTATTTCAAAAAGTTGTTCCAGTGTTACACAATCCCTCAGGGAGCTGTCAGTCTGATTGCCAATGCCACATAAACAAATGCATCCGAGACACTCACAAAAGTGCGCAGACCCAAAACTAAACGTAAATACAGTGAAGAGGCTTTAGACAGCAACCCCTGAGTGTGTGATTGATGAAGTGCTCATCCTTCCTCTCTTACTTTCCCTCCTCTTACTCGCTATCTTACCGAGCAAAACATGCCAAATCCCTCTTGCAAAATCTGAGTGACAGAAAAATCATGAGCTACAGGCAGACAAAACAGTCCATATAACCCTCTTGGCTTCTCCATCTTGAGTCCTGGCCCTAGGCTCCATGTTGAGGCATGGTTATGACATGGATCACAGAAAAGATGATCATTCCTTCACCGGATAATACTCCAGAGAGAAGAAGGAGAAATTTGCAATTCTATGCAGCCACAGCAGAAATACTTGACTCTAGTGAATGACACTTGAGTATTTACCATTTGACCAGACTGACATCAAGCCAACGCAGCAAAAGCGAGAATATCATTTGGGCAACTGCATCTCGGTCATCATCCAAAGTCGCCCATTTTAGTTTCTATAGTACTTACTTAATCCTCTTTGTCCCATGTGAGACATAAGGCCGTAGTTTCTATAGTGCTAAACTGTAATTTAGATCCTGATTATTTACATATTTCTACTTTATTCATATTCTAGGTATATATATTCAATATTATTTTGTTGGCAGTACAACATTATTAAACATTATGAATATTATTAAGGTTTTATAAAATATTTGATAAAAATGTTTATTAAAGTCAAATGGAATTTTACATATTTATGCATTTTTTAATAAAACATTTAAAATATAAATATGAAATAAATACTACTGTTTATTAATATATTGGTGTATATAAATAAAAATGTTTAAATACAATTCTCCCTTTTGTCTATTTAGTGTGGACAACTTGCTCAACAGAGATATTTACTGTATTTCATTTCTAAGCATTTTCAACCATGTTTGCTTGAAAAAAAATCGTTTTAATAGTTTTAAGCAATTTCAGAGCAAATACATTAATATTGGCATAAATATTGAATGCCATCAAAGGCTATAGATACTATTTCTTAGCTATATTGACCAGTCATAGTACCACTTTAAAAGAAGAAGAAACCACATTCCCTCTTCACATAGTACTTTCCAATGATTTCCAATTATTTGGATGTTATTTTCCCTGCATTAAAACTTCTGAGCCATCTGATACCATTAAATTATCTCTCTACCATAACAGCTGCCATTTTACTATATTACTAATCATGCATCGATTGTGACTGAATTTTAATACCCAAAAGTTGTGTCTGCCTTTTCTCCCGGCCAATCCAATCCAGATCCTGTGCCAATCCAGACCTGCTATCCGATCGCCACTGAGGATGAGTCAGAGCCAAAACACTAACTGTCAACACCACAATATTGCAGTGACTGCGCCAAACAAACACTAATCAATTACTCTACAAGGATGAGCGTGACACAAGACCTCAGCGCATTTATTACTAGTGCCAACTCAATAAAATACATAAGCATGCTGCGTAAGATGAACACTGTGTCAAAATAGCAGCAACAGAGGATGATAAAAATAAACCAACACTCAATAAATAGTTAAATGCACTATTCTTCCTCCAAGTAATATCATTCATGTTTACGGTTTCCAAGCAACAATGCATTAATATTGAATGTGCGGTTCCAGGTGTGCAATTATTGTTTTTTTAAATCTGCTTTCAGTGCCATGACAGCTTCACTGATTATAACGCATTGCACAACAGATTAGACCCGAACTACACACTCAAGACCGAAGCTCAACCAACTTTAACTTCTCAAACTGGAGCGAAGCAGTAAGATAAAATGCCCACCGACCACATGGCTGATTGCCACATTAAATATTGACTGGATATTGGAACCTCAATGACTCACATCCTTCTCGACTGACAAAAGCTCCTTGCGGTGCGTCAGGGATGCCCTTCCAGACGCTGATGGGTTTGGGGTAGCCTGGGTCAGCCGTGCGCTTCTCCTCGTTGTAGCGCCAGTACTGGTCACCCTTGAAGAAGTATGTTTTGCCCACTGGTTCCCAGCGTAAGGCTGTGTCGATGCCATCACGGGGCAGACAGTTGCCCAACTCTACCAGGCTGTGAGGGTACCCGGGCTCTGCTGTAACCTCCTTGAAGACCCAGTATTTATCCCCTAGAGTCAAAACAAGGAGGAGTGGTAGATGAGGTCGAAAATAAATTGGTTATATTGAATTATGTTATTGCATAACGCCAAAAATATGCTTATCTACACCACATGTTTGGATATATGTCCAGTTATACCAATCTTCACTGGATCATCATTTCATTACATTAACACTAAGGTTTCATTTGTTAACATTAGTTAACATGAAGAATGAATTTCTACAGAATTTGTTAATCTTAGTTAATGTTACTAATACATTTTTAAAATCAAAAGTTGTGTTTGTTAACATTAGTTAATGCACTATGAACAAACAATGATCAATTGTATTTTTATGTTGTAAATGTTTAAATGAAAAAAATATTGCTCACTGTTAGTTTGTCAAGCTCATGTTTACTTTCTGTGTGTTTTAGGGGCCGTTTATATGACACCGTTTAAACTAAAAACTGAAAACTTTTTATGCGTTTTGGCCATTCATTTACACGACAACCGCGTTTTGGGGACCTGAAAACGTAAGCTTTTGAAAACGGGTATCAAAGTGCAAGTTTTTGAAAACGATACCATTATCATCTCCATATGAACTACAAAAACACGAAATTTGTGAAAACGTTATGCGCATGCGTATTGTGTGTTCAGTTTATAGGCACGTAGTGTTTCTTTATCCGATACATCGCCAACTACTGGCCTGGGAGCATAATACAAAGTTTTTAGTCGTTTACATGGATCAGTGTGAATGTGGATCGTTATGACAACATTGTCGTCTGTACGCGAAAAAAGCAAAGTAAAATTTTTTCCATTTTTTAGTACATGATTGTTGTGTAAATGTACCCTTAATTTGTACATACATGGTTGTTTGGTTATATTCCCTAAGTGTTCAAAGAATCTTTATTAAAGGATTAGTTCACTTTAAAATGAAAATTCCGCAGGACTGCTTTCATATTCAACTTACAAAAAAAGCTTTTTTCGTAATTTGAATACAAAATGTGTAGAACGTAGCGTAAGCGTTTTGAACTGGGAGTTTTACACTTTCTTCGTAAGTTGAATACGGAAGGCGGTCAAGTGGAAGCTAGATATTTTACTTTATAACTTGTTAAATATGGATATTTTTCTTACACAAACGTATGGATTTGCCTCAGAAGGCCTTTATTTACCTCCCGGAGCCGTGTGCAGTACGTTTATAATGGATGGATGCACTTTCTTGAGCTTTATACTCGTGCGTTAGGATATTTATTAATTTATCACCGATTGTGTTCATCAGAAAGAAGAAAGTCATATACACCTAGGATGGCTTGAGGGTGAGTAAAGCTTGGGGTAATTTTCATTTTAAAGTGAACTAATCCTTTAAAGTTTTTTTGTTTTGCTATTTCTTTTACATCTACCATGATCACTAGAAAACATGTCTTTTCAGTATTTAAATCTTTTTATTCAGATGTTTTTTGTTGTTGTTGCATGCAACATTAACATTTGAATTTTGCAAATAACCTGCAGCCTATAATGAGTCTAACCTACACAAAAAGGAGATGTACAGCATTTGCACTGAAAAAATGACAATGGCTTATTTTAAATACGGCATTATTTCAGCACAGTAAACTGCACTGTGTGTAAAGATGCTGAAAAGCCAGCATGACTTTATTTAATCGCCCCTTTATCTATTAATACCGATGTGCATTCTCTGAGATAACCATAGGGCATCCTGCGAGCTTGTTTTCTCATGAAACATCACAGAACAGGAGACTCGGGCTATAAATATCTCACCCAACCTCTCCTTGCGCAGCAAGACTGCGCTGGGCTAATTTAATGAGAAAGAGAGGGGGTGAGGATGGCGAGATAGAGAGAGATCGTTTGAGAGAACAGACTGAATAATAAAGTACTGAATGGATTCACTAAGGCTGTCAGGCCCAGTGGAGGATAAACAATATGGATAAATGCAGACCTTTCCTGAGATTAACCCACAATCTATCAGCATTTATCTACCCTTTAACTCAGTGTACCTATGCTTGTATTAAAAAGGTACATAAAACGAATTAGTCTGAGCAAAATATGTTGATTTGAGCTGAAACTGATCCAAAGGCAACAGATGTTTAATGGATATGGCTTCACTTTATTATCTAGGCCATTTTCAGGTACTTAAATATAGAGCTTTTTATTAAGACTTCAGGATGTATTTGGTATCATAATTTACAGTTATTACAAAAGATGTTATGAAACAATCAGAGCTTTTAAAACTAGCCTGAGGCTGCACATATCATATCAAGTGATAATCGCTTATTAGTTTTGTTAATGATTGTTTGAATATTCTTCGAATTAAAGTCATGACAACTAATATAATAAATCTTACCTTTGAAGAACACAAATTTGCCATCTGATCTCTCATAAGCAGCGTCAATGCGAGGAGGTAGACCCTTCCAGAACTGGTCTATCAACATGGGATAGCCTTCCTGAACTTTGTTGTTGCGCAAACGCCAGAACCAGCGATCCTGTGATGAGTAAAAGATTATTTGGATCGATTATATAATTTAGATCTTTAGTTGAGTCTTTTTTTTCCAAGTAGGGATGAACAATATTACATATATGTCCAATACCTGTATAAGCCAATATTTTTTTTTACATTATGCCCAATAAAATAAATGGCCTTAAAATAAATTAAAATACTATACTATTTTGTCTAAATTCTGCCTGAAATCAATGAATATTACCTGACAGCAATCAATAAACAAATCTCTAATATCTCTAACAAAAATTTCCAGATATAATACAGATATATTATATGTGCTAACTTTCAACAAAGCATATTGCATGTTAACAACTGCATCTTACTTTAACTGAATCATTTGTTAATACCTGGTATAAAAAATTACAATTCTTGATATCACATACAAACAAATTTGATTAAAATGATCTGTATTATAGTAATTTTATTATGTTTTATTAATAATGGAAAGAGAACTGATGCAATTCACCTTAAAAACAAACATCTCCCGCCGAAAGAAGGCCACAGTGTTGAAGTTGCCATCGCAGATGTTGGGTCTTCCATTACCAGGAGAGAACGGCCGATCTCCAGAGGGTGGGCGAGCGGGGCGAGACTGCCGGTCGTGTTTTCTCTCAGAGGTGGAGTGTGTGCGTCGTGCAGGTAGAGTAGGAAGAGGTCGAGTGGGCTCCAGCATGGCTGTGGGTATTCCTGCAGAAGAATAAAGTTTAGTCAGCCATCCATGGCATTTTAAGTATAATCTAGCCTATATCCTTGCTTAGTTCCTTCAGAGCTAATAGAGAACATAACTGTACCGTAGATTTTCTGGATCCCCTGAAGGTCATCTAGAGGCAGTTTGAAGTTGTGCGTGTCCATGTATTGATAGAAGGGGGCCATGATTGCACTGGGGTCATTGGAATGTTCCAGACCCAACGCGTGTCCCAACTCGTGTACAGCCACCAGGAAAAGGTCATTGCCTGAAAGGTAAAGGTAAAGTTCAAATGCATCTTTAATTCACTACTAATCAGAATTCGATGTTAGATGAAAAATATAACAGTATGGCATATACTGCATGAACAAGAATATGCAAGCAGGAGAATTACCAATGCAAAGCCTAGCTCTGCATATTTAATGTGCATTTTGTTAAAAACAGTCCAAATAAGAGCTCCCATAGAAGTTCATCAAACGCTGAATCAGCAGAGAATAAATGTGTTCAGTCTATCATTAAAGGAATAGTTCACCCATAGTTCAGCACACTTGGGGTACCTGCTTTTTTTGTCCCTTCTGGAGCTTAACAGCATCCATCCCCATTCACTTTCACTGTACGGTACAGTATAATGCACCTGGGAAATTGCATATGCATATTAAGTCAATAATCAGTGTGAGTTTCTGTAAAAGGTATGAAAACCAACTTTCAAAACCAGGTGCAATCCATTTGTTTATTAGTTTAGAGAGGAACTGATGGGTGAATGCTAATTGAATGCATACTGCAATAAGTCTACTGTATGGAGATGCTAATTAAGTTTTTTTTCCATAAAAAAATTAAGGTTTTTTTTCCATAAAACCTTAATTTCTTTTGGACTGAAGAAAGAAAGACATAAACATCTTGGATGACATGGGGGTGAGTAAATTATCAGGAAATTTGATTTCTGAAGTGAACTAATCCTTTAAAATCCCACTCCAGCCCTACTGTAAACAATGTGGCTTAATGAAATATAATTTTTAAAACTGAAAATATATTTTGTTTACACTTTCAAATGCCAAAAAGTATGACCAAATACTAAACAGAGCAAATTAGCTTGAGACTGCAATCCCACAAAAGTGCCGATGGGAGTGGAAATGTTTGCGGCTGATCTACTGACAATGCACATATTAAAGAACACAGACACAACCAGTTCATTTCCATAATGACCAACGCAATCTATCAAGAGCAGCGCAAATTTGAGTAGGGTCGCAAACAAGCAGGGCTGATGATAATCAGGTGTGTGAACTACTACCAACACAGGTGCAAAATGGCTTAAGACATGCTTTTTAGGGCAGTAAATAATGGTGCAAATACCAGTAAATTGACTAGTGCAAACCTTAGTAAATCATGATTGATTTAAATACTCTCCTCCCATAAATTTTGCATCTAGGGAAACTCCTGCAAATGCATATGCAATAAGGTCAGCCACAAAAATAAGCCTTCTCATTGCTAATTTCTTATTGCGTGTCTTTAGTAAATCCTGAGTCATTTTTTTTTTACGCCAAAAGAGGGTTTGAGCTGGTGCAAGCTGTTAGTAAAGTACTTCAAGAGTCAAATAAATATAAATTTAAATATTAATTTAAATATATATAATATACTGAGACTAAAACTTAGTCTTATATGTAATTTATTTAAAAATATATATTAGAAATATATTTTGGCCACTTTATTTGTATTTATGTAAACATATTTAAAAATATATATGAAAAAAAAAAAAAATTGTCGTATGAGTTTACATCAGTTTACCCTATGTCTACATTTCGCTGTAATATCTTTGAACTTATGTAGTCATGTGAAAAAAGCTGTTTGTACCCAGAATCCTAAAAGCCATCACCAGAACATGACTCATAGAGTGACATGTTCAAATCTTTGGAAACACAGAAGGGATGTGACACCATATCACTCAAATCACAGAAATAGCCTGATCTGTTGGTTGGCGTCTATTGGTGCTACAAGTATCAGATGGCTCACAAAGCGTCTTGTACATTTTTTTTTTTTTTTTTTTTTTACAGACTGCTTCCCTTTTCTTAGAGGTTATCTTGGCCAAAGATTTCTCCTTTATCAACCCTCAAGCTCTGTCCAATTTAACTGTCTATTTTATTCTCCGTCTCTTTGAAAATAAATAGATTTTGTGTTCTGTAAAGGAGTAAGTGTTATTGTAAATATAAAATCTACATCAGCCGCTGAAGATAAATACATCTACTGTTTGTTGTAAACTGGTTACTTTTGATCTGTATCGACTAGGGTTGATATGGTGTATAGAGAAAGAGCTGTAAAGAAGTGAATGTGTGTGCGTACTGTGTACGTGAACAAGGTACAGATTGTGTGGTCTATAAAGCGTGTACTTGAACTGCTGACATTGCAGCACCCAGGCAAAGATAACACAGCAAATATGCAGCATGCAGGCATGGAAGAAAGAACGCAATGCTCTGTGTTTTCTTTATGTTTCCCCTGTGGTCTTTACTGATGCTCCTCAGCTCTCTGCTCCAGTTTACCACTCCAGAAGCTCCCAATAGATTCACCTCGACACATCTGACTGATCTATTTATCTACAGCTGCAGAAAATTCTAGAAAATCCATCCATCTGATCCCATTTAATCTAACGTTCCCCTACTAAATAAATAAAATACATGAATTCACATACACATGAATTCATCATTAAATAAAAATAAAATATAAAAAATATTAAATATAAATAATAAAATAAAATATAACATTCATATTACTATGTCAGAGATTATAGCCACGTTTCTTCCACCACAGGAACTTTCCCCAGGAACTCGGGACTTTGGGGTGTTCCTGTGTTTTGCCCTCAGGAACCAGGGTCTAAATAAAGTTCCGGGTAAAAATTACCCCCTCAGAAAGTCCCTGCTCATGCGGTAGTACTTTTTCAAGGTTCAGGAACTTTTGGGGGTGGGACTTGGGCGCTGAACATGCTGATTGGTTGAGTTCACGCAGCATTTTGATTGGTTGACTCTACACAGCATTTTATTTCAACCACCATTTTTAAAAGTCTGTTGTGGTGCATGCAGTAAGAGTTGTTTGCTATTCGAATCAACAATGGAGTTTAAAAATTATGACCGATGAGACGACGACAAAGTTCAGGCTTTATTAAGAGTATAGGGGAGGACGAAATCCAGCGCTGGAAAGTTGCGCACAGTCCTACGTCACCGGACTTAATCTTCACGGTACTTTAGACCGCGATGGAAACGCAGACAGCAACAGGTCTGGGGAAAAAAGTTCCTAGGACAAATTGTTTCAGGTAATTTCAGTGGAAAATTTGTCACCGTGACTACAGTGGTTCAACCTTAATGTTATGAAGCGACAAGAATACATTTTGTGTGCAAAAACAAAACAAAAATAATGACTTTATTCAACAATTTCTTCTCTTCCGTGTCATTCTCATACGCTGTTGACATAGTAAACACAGTGCAGTGCTTCCGGGTTCTACGTCAGAACTAATAATGAGCCGGCGTTCTGACGTAGAACCCGGAAGCACTGCACTGTGTTTACTACGTCAACAGCATAGGAGAATGACAGGGAAGAGGAGAAATTGTTGAAAAAAGTTTTTTTTATTTTGTTTTTGTGCACAAAAAGTATTCTTGTCGCTTCATAACATTAAGGTTGAACCACTGTAGTCACGTGGACTATTTTAACAATGTCTTTACTACTTTTCTGGACCTTGAATGTGATAATTATGTTGCTTTCTCTTGGGGATCAGAAACCTCTTGGATTTCATCAAAAATATCTTAATTTGTGTTCCGAAGATGAATGAAAGTTTTACGGGTGTGGAACGACATGAGTAATTGAGTAATTGATGACAGAAATTTCATTTTTGGGTGAACTAACCCTTTAAACATGATTTTACTTGCATCTGACCACAAAGAATTGAACAGATGAACCGGAGAAGATTTCCACATAAAAGAAAGTGGAGCCTCAGAGCCACACCTAATTATTATATAATCACTACGGACCAATGGGAGTTCAAAGGTGTTTACCAGCCAGGGGTGCATTTCCCAAAGGCATCGTTAGTCAACTATGGTTGTAAGTCCCATTGAACTCTATTGGTAACGACGGAACTTGCGACCATAGTTCGGTTTGGGAAACGCTCCCCAGAGCAAAGTTCTCCAGAAAGTTTGCTTTGGCAAGCTGTTTCGAACTACCGAAACAACCTCCAAATGAACTTTGTTTTGGCCTGATTTTGTTCAAAATGACATCACACCAGTTCAGATTTCACTCAAAGTATACAGGGGCCTTAATAGCAATAATCATATAATTCAATTCACATTTATTTATTTAGCGCTTTTCACGATACATATCGTTTCAAAGCAGCTTTACAGAGAATGCATATCAACATTACAATTTGGAGACTGCAGTTAGCTAATAATGTAATAATTTAGGCGATTAACATACAATCACTGTTAGCAATTTAATTGGAGGTAGAAGCAAAGAGCTCCTGGAAAAATGAATTACATATTAACAATAATTAGGATTTATAGAATGTGAATGTGCGTGTTGATCCAGATTGATATACAATTGAATACTAAGTACTATGAAACAACAAATCACAGTTTAGCATTATAGCGCCACACTTACCGTCGTGATTGGCATTTCCTAACGTCCAGGGCTCATCAGAGTCAAAGTGGGTGTCTCCGCCAATTCCGGGACCGGGGAAATATGCATGAGCTAAAAAACCTCCCTCTCCGTCAAAAGGAGAACTGTCGCCATGGAAACCAGAGGCAAAGAAGATCATGATGTCTGCCTCTTTACCCTCGTTCTTGATCTCAGAATAGGCCACTTCCTGAAAGGTCAGCGGGGTCACTGTCTGCCAGACATCGAAGGCCTGGCGAATGGCTCTCTGGGTATCTTTCTCGCCCACCTTGGGGGTGAAATTATGTATACTGGAAACAGGAAGAAGAGGAAGGATACAGAAAAAAAGATTTATTATATTGTATGACTAAATATTAACTAATTCATTCAAAATAAATATTTCATAGAACAAGGTGCTTTTTAAACTAGTTTAACTAGCAAATTTATTGCGCAAAATACTGCATCTGACACATGCATAAAATGTAAAGTTATAATGAAAATTAAAAACAAATGTGAAATGTTGCCTTGGCAACTAACTGAAATAAGTTGAAATTGAAGTTCTAAAATAATCTGAAATAAAAATAAATCGAACTAGAAATAATTTAAAGAAACTAATAAAACTGACAAAATCAAACAACAAAAGTACTTCAAAACTTAATCTAAAATGAAAACTAGAAATATAATAATAAAAGCTAATTAAAAATATTAATAATACTATAAATAATAGATAATATCAATAATCCTAAAATAACACTGCAACCCTGCATATTTATTTTTTATCCCTATGAAATTTAACATCCCCATGACACTATGCCATCAGTCTATCAGCATTTTTTTTATTAGAAATGCTGTTTCCATATGAATTAGTTCTGCAATAAACTGAAGCGAATGCCATTTGAGTGCACAGCGCTGTGCTGTTACATAAGAATTAATCTGCATAAAAATTTCCTTGAATATAGGGCAAAAGTTAAACCAGGCCAGACACCTAAGGCAAAAGCAGATGGTTGTCTCTGGCACAAAACTGCAGGCACACACAAGTGAGAATATCACATTTGATTAACCAGTGACTACAAACTAAGCTCAAGCCTGCATTAGATGACTAAATGAAATTAATAGAGCTTAAAAACAGACGAAAGCAAACAAATGTTTGCAAATTATCTAAATGGTCTCATGTTTATGCCAATAGCAATGCACCGCAAGTACAAAATGTCCCAGAATCCCTTTTGTTCAGCTCATATACACTGAGTCAGCATCATGTAACCATCAGAAACAGCTTCATGTCAAATCCTGCAAATATATTGGCTTTCTGTCTACTAAAATGGTTCATCTGGATTTTTAAAGGTAACATACTGTAGATTGATCCTTTTTTGTGTATCAAAATTAACTATTATATATATATATATATATATATATATATATATATTATTCAATATAATTGAATATATAGAATTGAATATTATATTTTATTATTTATATTATATATTAAGGTAGCTGCCTTAGGTTTCAGAGACAGGCATAGGCAGAAACTGACGTAAAAAATAAATGAATTAATAGGTTGAGTGGGTTTTTGGGGGGATAATAGCAAAGAAAACCACTCAAAGTACCAGCTTTTCATCAACTATTCCTCTTCCATCCTGACCCACGACATCCCTTGTTTCTGTGTTCCTCTCTCTCTTTCCCATCAGGCAAAAAAACAAAAGCTTCTTGTAGCATTTTTAAGGTCGGAGAGAAGCATTTCAGCAACGTTTGTCTGGAACATTGTGTAAGCGGTATGTGTTCCAAAACATACTCACACGTGTGAATGCAATATGCACTAAAATAATTGAAGATGAGGGTACAAATGTACTCCACAGGCTGGCTTCAGCAAGATGCCTAATGGGCCGCCATTAAAGACAATCAAATCATGTGAGGTGCTATTAGTTACAGACATATGGAGTTTTTGGAACGCTTCCCTGCAATAGCATACAATGGTCATTCGTCTATAAAGAGTAAACACAGTTTTTGTAGTTTCGTCCATCCATCCATTCATCCATCCATCCATCCATCCATCCACCCATCCATCCATCCATCCATCCATCCATCCATCCATTCATCCATCCACCCATCCATCCATCCATCCATCCATCGTGTAAGCTTTGCATTTAAACGGTCTCTGAATATACAGCACACTTTACCTGTATGTGATCTTTTTGTCCCTCCATTTCTGACCAGTGAGGGCATAGCGTTTATTTCTCCTCCGTCGGCTGATGTGAGGGTGATCTGGAACCCCACACCGTGGTTTTCTCATCCACCTTAAAACACGTGGATAATGATCACACCAAAGGACACCAAACAGCTGTCATAGAATACCATAACAGTAAGTTTATGTTTTATCTTTATACTATTGTACATCAGATAATGCAGGGCTAAAATGAACATGAAACACCAAGAAGACACCAAGAACAATTAAAAATGTTATATTAGGTCTAATTTTTTTAGAAACATTTAGAGTCACCATGAAGTCAAAATGGATAATTCTTATTTTTTATGGAATATTGCAGTATTTTTTTATAAAATTGATTTATCTGTGTGCATCGTTTTAAAATAATGTGCCTCATAATCTTTAATCAAAGTAACTTCCCCTCCCTCTTACATCTCTTCTCTTCTCTGCTGACTTGTTTACTGGCATGAGGGTGGGGCAACCTGTCACTCACATGAGATCCACCAATAGCAAACCACAACCATCCAATCAATTCCCCATGGGCAAAATCAAGCCCCGCTCCACATTTTTTTCTTGTTCGAGACGCTGTTTCCCTCGGATATATGTCACAATAGGGAAGAAATGGCTACATGTTTATGTTTTTAGGCTTTTGTTCATCTTCCTAAATAACAATTAGTCTCTCTGTTGCCCCCATCAGCTCTGGAGCACTCGTTACACTTCCATAAAGTTTTTCCTGAAAAATTTACCTGGCGCGCGGTATAACAAGTTAATGTTCTAAAAACAATTCAGAGTCTGAGGTAAGTCTCCTTAAGTTTTTGTGCACATTAACTTAATCTAAGTGTAACACACGGCTGGTTGACTCCCATGAGGGGGCGACTCACCTCAATTGTTCTTGACTTAAATTTTCCTCTCATGTGAGTGGATATCGTTTAAACATATTTATCAAAAAAGCTTTTTAAGTGAAACTACACTAAGTACACAAAGTTAAAATTATAAATAAGCTTACAGTTTGCTCAAAAACACAGTAATAATAAAGCTTATGCACTTCAACTGTTTTCTTATGTTGTGCAGTAAAAGGTTGTTACTAACTCGATGGTGGTTTGATCCAGCACTCCCGTCACTGGAATACCGTAAAACCGCTGCATGGCAGCGACCGCTGACTGCATGGCTTTCTCCGATCGCAGGTCTGAAGTCCGGATGTCATGAGGGAGCAGGTAGCCATAGTTCTTCAGCCACGTCTGCAAAGAGAGAGACATTACATGAAGAACCAAAGGCAGGGTTATTATAGTTACTAAAAATAAAACCATAAAAAACAACATTTTCATTACTTGAAATAAAATAAACATTAATTAAAAAACAAAATATATTAAAAAACTTGTGAAATAAAGTGAAATAAAAATTAATTAAAAAAAACTATACAGACATATTTTAAAAAATAATAATACATGACAAAAATACAAGAAAACTACTAAAACTAACTAAAATTAAAATAGCAAACAGAAAAACTAATTCAAAATATTAATAAAACTATAATAGTATCTCTATATCTTTTTTTAAAGTGCATTAAATACTGATGCCAATATAATGATTGTAATATATACTAAAAATACACCTAGAACATTGCAAAAAAAAAAAAAAAAAATGGTGATGTAAGTTTTCTAAAACCATTTTGATAGCCATTAATCAGTATCAGAACTGGAAAACATGACCAACAATTTGACCGTAGTGAAAAAAATCTGATATAATTCTGACTAAAAAAAGTGAGCAGTAAGAGCACTATCAAGTTTTAAGGTCATAGAGATGTGCTATTTTTAGTGCAATCATTTATGCAATATGTTTTTGATACTAGTGCACAAAAATTAAGCAAATCAAGCATTTCAGCTTTAAATATGTGTGAACAAAGGGAGAAAACACAAACTATATCAATAAACAGACGCTGTTGAGGTCAGCCACCTCATATAAACTCCATTTGTTCTCAAAGTTCAGTTCATTTCACATGCTCCTTGATCTCAACGCATTTAAAAGCATAAAAATAAAACTGAACTTATATAGAGCATCCTCTCATTCCCTCATCTCAGCCTCCTCTCTCGGCTTTCATCTCTCCCTGCGGACAGGCAGAGTGGAGAACTAGTAAGCACAGCCCTCATTTTAAAGCACTGCACACATGGAGAGGGGCTCTTTAATTGAGCTCATGGCTTAGAGTCCATTTTCAGCATGAATATTTTAATGCTGGAGTTTCTGGTCCTTTGCTTCTCAGCATGAAGCAGGACCCATCACAAACAGTGAGTCAATGCTTAAAACGGAAATCAATCCTTGGGCCGGTACACACTGCACTGTTTCTATATAAGAAAGAGCCATGTAGAGTTCATTAGAATTAAAAAGAGTGCTCTCTTGATACTACATGTGTGTCTGCAAATAGAATCAATCAAATCTAGTACTGCATAACCTAGGATTTTTGACTAATATGTCATTTTAATATACATTTACACTATAAAACAGGCAAAGACTTACATTTAAGGGAGAGATTTAAAGGTCGACTCTTATGACTTGAGCAAGTAAGAATAATTATGGAAGCTTGTTTCCGCCACTGAATAAAAAATAAAAAAAGGTATAATTGCGACCTTTTTATCTCACAATTCTGACTTTTTTCTCGCAATTCTGACTTTTTTCTCAGAATTGCGAGAAAAAAGTCAGAATTGTGAGATAAAAAGGTAGCAATTATACCTTTTTTTATTTTTTATTCAGTGGCGGAAAGTCAGATATAGTACAGATACATAAAAGTAAGTAAGTACAGATATAAAGTCAGAATTGCATTATATAAACAGTTGCGAGTTATATAGTCAGAATTGCGAGATATATACTCACAATTGCGAGTTATAAAGTCAGAATTGCTAGATACAAAGTCAGAATTGCGAGTTATAAAGTCAGAATTGCAAGATATAAAGTCAGAATAGCGAGTTATAAAATCAGAATTGTGAGATATATCAAAAGTTTTTCTTCATAATTGGACTTTATAACTCACAATTCTTAGAAAAGAAGTCAGAATTGCAAGTTTATATGTCACAATTGAGTTTATAACTCACAATTCTGACTTCATTCCTCGCAACTCGCAACTGAGAGTTTATATCTCGCAATTCTGAGAAAAGTCGGAATTGTGAGATGTAAACTAGCAATTGTGAGAAAAAAAGTCAGAATATTGACATAAAAAGTCATAATTACCTTTTTTTTATTTAGTGATGGAAACAAGCTTCTATACATAATAGTATCTCAGTGACACTAAAATAACATTTACTACAGGGCAGTAAATACTAGTGCCAAGATTGTAAAATATATTAGAAATATATATAAAAAACAACTGTAAAAGGCAATGTAAATTTCTGAAATCTTTGATATCCCAATGGATTCCAAAAAAAAAAAAAAAAAAAAAAACCCATAGGAAAAACTTTAGCATTGTGGCATTCATGGGAACTGCACCAATTATGTATATTATAAATCTAGTTCTGTATTATATATATAAAAAATGGAAACCAGCACTAGATTATCATACTCTTTACTGTTAAAATGCAATGATAAAGCATCTCTACATATCAGTATGCATGAAAATAATGCACATCATATAATCATATAACGATAACATTATTTTGCATATTCCAAATGCTGAAATGCAAACTTCACAGTGTATCAGCGAGTACATGGCTGGCTCAGCCTCCATGGTAACAGAGGCTCTGCACGGCCCCCTGGGAAATTGTACCCATTAAATAATTCACCAATGCTCTTACTGGTGCCGTCATTATAGCATGGCATTCAGTGAAGTCTGAAACCAGCGCTAGACCAAACAATACATGTCTCATCCACTTTGATAAATCAATGAAGGCTGTGAGATCTGAAGAACACAAAAGACTGTGACAGTTCAGCTCCGTGAATAATAAGCCTTATTTAAGCTGCAGGACTATTTCCGTTACAGCACTTTGTGGGATTCGGTGGAATTGAGTTCAAAGTCAGAAATCCACATTTCTCTGGAAATATAAATGATAAATTGTTCTTGTGCACTGACGTCAAGGATGGATAATCAAGTAAAGGGATAGTGAACGTGGCATTCCAAACCTGTATGACTTCTGTTTTCTTCTGTGGAACACAAAAGGAGAAACTCCAAAATGACACAAAAAGCACCATAAAAGTGGTCCACATGACTTTTAATGTGCCATTTTGGAGTGGCCAAAACATTCTCCATCATTTCTCCTTTTACGCTCCACAGAAGGAAGCCATAAAGGTTTGAATGACATGAGAGTGAACAAATTCAAATCTTCAGAGTGAACCCTCTGTAGTTAATAAGTAAGAGCAGCTACTAACCGTACTTGTTAAACAAAGCACAGGTAGATATAATTCTAAAACTAGATGTTATTTATTGTCCTGATCTCAGATTTCTCAAATTGTCAGTAATATAGTAGTGGCCAAAAGTGATGTCCAGCTTGGGAAAATTGACATCTTCACCCTTTATTCAAATATTATTAAAAATTTGTTAAAGATGCAATGAAACATGCCAAATTTTGCAGACAATTTTTGGTGAGGCTGTCATACAAAAACATTATGAGCACATGCAAAAACCAGCAAGAACCAATGAAATATTAATAAATGATTATGTTGTAGTCAATGTATGCTTTTTCCTGTAAACTTTTTGTTTTTTATGCATTTTTTTTTTTTTTTTTGGATTGTAAAATAAAACTTGTAGATGTAGTTTGCCTTTTTTTGCCCAAAATAATTTTGTCAGATAAATACCTTAAAGTAATTTTTTGACTGTACTAAAGCATAAAAATACCATAATATGTATGCAGATATTTAGGAAACATGCTAAGTTCACATACAGTACTGTGTTTTACATTGTTTCTGTGGAAAACAATGCTACAGCCAGTTATTTTACTTTGAAATGTACATTCCATGTTGCAATGTCTGTTTTTGTTTTGGTCTGTGTGATCCCACCCACTGCCAATTTACCCATCAGTATTTCAACACTCCGGGTTGCCAGTTGGCGGAAAACACAGCGAATTGCAGCCATGGAAGGCAGTAAATGAACTGGGTCAGAGATTGCAGATTCTACCCGACCTAAAAAGCCTCGGGATCTATCTAAAAATCTCTATGAGCGGGTGCATATTAAAACACAGATAAATTAATTAATCAACTGTGTGTAAGTCTCCTCGCCTTCCATTGTAAATTGCGCTCGCTCCTGTTGCGTGTCCTCAATCTAGCCACCCATGAGAGCATCGAGTCTGAGGAGTAGGGATGGGGGAAACAACTCACCAATATTTTGAATTTGGACTGCAGTACCCATTTCAACCACTAGCTGTCAATATTGCAGTACCCATTTCAACCACTAGCTGTCAATATTACATACTGAACCTATGTTCATCCCTCATATTTAAAATACTTAAAAATATAAAATATTTTCCTCATATGTTGATGGTTTAATTGAACTTGTAGGGTCATTAAAAACAAATATCCCCTCTAAACATCACTTTTGGCCACTACTGTAGTCCAGGGATATATGTTCTGCATGCTAGCATACTACTCTTCCTATTTCAATATAGTATTTATAATGTGCACGGTAAGCACATATGCATGCAATAGGCCTACTCAGATGACCAATTACATTTACCGACATGTGCGGTGCACCAGCAGAGTACACAGTGCAGCGTCCTGCATCCCACAATGCAATGCACTCGCTTCACTTCCATTTCTAGTGTCATGAAAGTTCATCTCTTTATTTACTCTTTTATTGGACTGCTATTCAAGAGAATTAACTGGATATTTCTGACATTTTCCAAAAGGATAACTGGATCCCACTGGCTAAATTAAACATGCAATGTGATGAGGTCATGTGATAATAATGTTACATACTACTGTTTAAAATCGTTGCAAATTTCATTCTTTTTCAGATACTATTTTAAAATATAGTATACAGATTATACAGTACAATATACATGATATACAGTATTAGTACTCAGTAAGCTTGTACTCCATTCCAAACACAGCACTGGATGTCTTTTTTTGAGTTTGAACAGCTGCCCCTGAAACTCAAAATCCTTTCGTCATCTCTGCCAGGTGGCACGGAGTGATGATATTCTACCTCGATGAGCAGCGTGCAGTATGTGCTCTCCAAACAAAGGATGAATTCCTAGTAGTAACACACCTTAAAAACATATTCATCTGACTTTCTTTGGGATTTGGTGGAAAATAATGCCTAGAGGAATGTTCTGGGTTCAAAACAAGTTAAGCTTTATGTACAGCATCTGTGACATGCAGTCGATTACCACACAAAATAACGCCAACACATCCCTCAGTTTGTAAAAACAAGTAAAGTGCATGTACTGTAATGCACTTACAATGGAAGTCAATGGGACAAGACATTCTGGAGACATTCTACTAACTATAAGTAACTTTACAACTACATGTCAACTAACTCTCATTAGAGTATTAGTAGCCTGTTAGGTTAGGGTTAGGTGTTAGGGTTCGGCTTAGCATGTAATTGCAAAGTTACTTACAGTCAGTAGAATGTCTGTTGGAGAGCAACAAAATAAAGTGTTAGAAGATATTAAGCAGACAGTCTACTAATACTCTAATGAGAGTTAGTTGACATGTAGTTTCAAAGTTACTTAGTAGAACATCTAAAGTGGACCATCAAAATAATTATCTGCTTTTGCTCTGTTCATATGGCACACACAATGAAATACTGTTTAACACTGATAAACAGTATAAGGTTAAGATTAAGAAGTCTGCGTCTGACTCAAATTACATTGGATTGTTCTGCTGAAACAGCACAATGTTTGCTTGCGAGACTTTGCAGAGCTCAAATAACGCCTGGTTACCTCATCATGATATTTGCTGTAATGTAATCTGTGTAAAGTTTCATGTGTTTTACCTCAAATAAACAATCTGAGTCTCGAAGAATCAACCATCAATCCATCTCCTAGAACTTAAAGGGATTTAAATATTTTTTTAGCAAAGGTCTTTGTGCCAAATTTTTTTTTTTCATAACCTTTTTCCAGGTTCTCTCTTAGGCTATACAGACTATTTCTGATATTATGTCTAACACACACACACACACACACACACACAAAAGTTCATTTCACTCTTTGACTACTTTGTTTTTGGACAACTAGTAAACTAATCTGCCATTGCTACCCATCCCTAAGCACAAAACAATCAGTGCTGAAATGTGCCGCATAAACTGCTAAGATCAGACTAAAATTATTAGGTACACTACAGTATTAGGTACACTAGAGTATATTACAGAGCAGATACAGTATCTAGCATGCACTTACTGGAGTATTACTTTTACATTATTACCGGCTGTAAAATGTGTGATCACAGCCCATGTAATTGGCATCTTTGAAACATAAGATGTTCAGGTCATATGGACTCTCCTTTCTCATAAATTTGTGCTAATGAGTAGGGAGTTACAAAGGAGTTGAGAGGATGGTGTGTGCGTTTAGTTTGAGGAATTGTGGGCATTGATTGGGTGGCAATGCTTCGTGACTTTTCATATCTTGTGTTTCAGAGAGAAACCGCGTGTCACATCATCACTAGAATCAATACAGGTTCTGTTCCTCGCAGTGGTACCTCGATACAGCCTGACCAATAGAATAGAAGAGGAGTGAGAAGATATATTGAGCCATGGTGCTCATCAGGGAAGCATAAGTTTGTGTCTGGCTCATGTTATTAAGTTTTATATCATTTCCTGTTACCTTATCTTATCCCTGTCATTTCCTGTTCTCTTTCCATTGTTCAGTAATGTTGGGGCAGTTGTGGCCTAATGGTTAGAAAGTCAGACTTGTAACCCGAAGGTCGCGTGTTCGAGTCTCAGCACCAACATAGGTGGGGGGAGTGAATGAACAGCACTCTCTTCCACTCTCATTACCCACAACTTGAGCAAGACACCTAACCCTAACCCCCAATCGCTCCCCAGGTGCCGCAGAAAGAAAATGGCTGCCCACTGCTCCAGGTGTGTGTTCACAGTGTGTGTTCACACTGGACACCATACTTGGCTACACGTCACGTCACTTACTCACTCATAAATAAAAGTGGAGAAAAGGCCAAAAATGATAACAATACTTTTGGAAATATACTGTACCACAATAGAAATATTTCTTATTTTGGTTAATATTTAATGTAATAATATAACAATAAAAATAATATTTACTGTGTGTATATATATTAGTGCTGTCAAATTGATTAATCATGATTAATCGCATCAAACATAAAAGTTTGTGTACATGTGTGTGTGTATGTATATATATATATATATATATATATATATGTATATATATATATACATACATATATACACACACAGACACACATTATATATTTACAACCTTTTGTTAAATACAATTAATCACGATTAATCGATTTGACAGCACTAATTATATATATATACATATATATACACACACAGGGCTTGACATTAACACCCGCCAAATGCGGGTGGATTTCAGCAGTGGCGTGTAATGCAGTTACTCCTAATAGCCACGTTGGCAGGTTGAAATGTATATACAATACATAAATTCAATTGTAGTAATTTAAAAAGGCATCTGAAATAATAAACTAAGTGCATTGTTGTCAAAAATATCGATTTTTCAATACATATCGATACTGAAATATCTGAAACGCTTCTAATACTCATTAAAAAAGCGAAAGCGCAGCTGGTATCGTGTATCTGCAGAATAGAGACACGATACCAGCAGCGCTTTCTCACTCTTTCATCTCCCTGACAGTGAGTTCACACACAAACCCGCCTCCCCTCACTCACTCGTTTCATTTGCTCCGGATGAATATTGTTGGTGTTACAGGGCTTGAATTTTGACGTGGGATTGCGCGTATTGCGAATAATTTTACTCATTCCCGCAGATTTTGTGCTCACACTCAAAGTGTGTGCACATAAAGCCACCTCTCTGTACTAAATTGAGTACTTTTTCACTGTTTATTGCTCTTAACAGTCAAATACACACAAAATAATGTCAACATGCCGGTCTTGTTGAGTATTCACGTATACACAGTCGGTTATGTTTTAAGTGAACGTAAACAGTTGAGAAGAAAACGCATGTGTAACAGTGTAATGGATCTGTGCGTCAGGTCTTAAAGTGACAGCAGCCTAATAAACCTGCTGCCAAATTATGAGATAATATTAAAAATATCTATATGGCAGTTTTTTCCCCCAATGGTATTGATGTCAAAATTGTGGTCAGTAAAAATGCTGAGTGGCTAGTAACTTTGGAAAGCCACTAACCACAGTGGCTGGTGAGCAAAAAAGTTAATGTCAAGCCTTGTATATATATTTTTTTTATCAGAAAAATTGCAATTCGATTTTTCCCCAAAGCGTGCAGCCCTACTTACACATTAAGCTTATGATGACATAAAAAATGAATGTCTGGCTTGCGTAAAACATAATAATAGTGCTATAGCCATGGCCTAGCAGTTAGCTAACACACTGAACCATGCAGGTGACGAGTTCAAGTCTGACTCGCATTATTTCCCGATCCTCTTTTCCCATCACTTCCTGTTCTTTCGCAATTGTTCTATGTATACAAGTGGCACAAGGGCCAAACAAATAACGATAACAACAGTACTGGAGAGGGAAACGGACAGAGATGGAGACAACGGAGAACAAAAAGACAAAGGCTGTGGCAGCGAGACAAACAGAGCAAGACAGAGGAGAGAGACGAAGGATATCGGCGGGGAGGGGGAGAGGTAGAGTGATGGAGAGAGGAAGATGAGAGCGTACAGTAGATGGAGACGTGGGGGAGGGGAGCTCAGACAAAGACTGAGAGGAGAGCTGCTGTTTATGTTCATATCGAGCACCCCAAGACCAACAAAATGTAAAATGTAAAAAAAAAAAAGTGGTGGTCATCCCGTGCAAAATACATCATTATGTTGCTATGTTGTTCTAAATGTTTTTTAGCATATTGCTATGAAGATGTTAATGTTTCTGGGTGATTTCAAGGCTATAGTTATTAAATTAAAATTTAGGGGTAGTGTTTGTTCAAACTCTTAACACTAAGTATGAGCACTAGTAATCAGGAAGCTGACAAGTCAACATACTACATAACAGCACAGCCCCCTAAAATGTCTATAAATAGCATAACAAAGGCAATGCACCATTCAATTTCAATTCAAGTGGTAATATTAGCACAGTATTTGTGAGAACTAATTAGGTTTTTCTCTGGCCTTGTGATTTTTTTTCCCTCTTGCTTTTAATTTCTCCCTCAGCATGTGGTCTCCTGAAGAGACATATTCAGGACGAATTAGACTTTTATGTGAGGAAACTGTGCCATCCTTATTTAGTTCCCTGCATCAACTGCACAGTCAAAGCGAGGGCTGCTTTCTCTCACCACATACTAGCATAACTAACAAACACTACAACAGTAAACAGAATATTTAATAAAGACAACAGCATTTTAATCCTACAGTGAACAGAAAAATACCATAATGCTGTCAAGAGAGAACAAAGCAAACATAAAAAACACAACAATAGATTCCTTTCACAGCCTTCACCGCATGAGATTCGCTAGGGACTGAAGCAGTGTGTTTCAGTGTATACTTCACACACTCACAGGTTCTGACATGCTTTAACATCCTTTAAAGGGTACGGCGAAATACATATCTCACAGTCAGAGACCAAAAATTAGGGCAAGTAAATATTACACTTCTATATCCACACACATCCAAATCCTCTGTTATTTTTTAACCTTTAAAACAAGTACTGTAGCAGTATTGCACAATAATGGTAACAGATAGTAGTACTATGGTACTATATATATACTACTATGGTACTGTATGACTGCCATATTTATGTAGGGCCTACAAAACCATGTTATTTACATGGTACTCCAAGGTACTTCAGAAAATACCATGGAATTACCATTATACATGTCCAAAAAACAAGATACAATTGGTTAAATGTACCATATTTGTAAGTGTGATGTAAGTTTCTTTAAGATGTCTAATACTGTAAATAATATTCTGTGAAATTAGATATTTTAGGGGATTTTTTTGTGGCATTTGTGCCAATTGTGCCATTGTGTGAGGTGGTGGTGGTTGTTGTCAATGTTTTCTTCATTGTGCTGAGCAGATTATAGACTTGTGTGTGTGTATATATATATATATATATATATATATATATATAGGCATATGTGTGTGTGTGTGTGTGTGTGTGTGTAAATCAAGCCCATTTTGTCTTAAGCCTGCTAACTCAAATCTAGACATTATTAGCTACACCTGCTGTTCCCAGGCCTTACACACAGAGATGTACGTAATTAAAAAAAAATACAAAAATTACATAATATATGAATATATATTTATCTTTAATAGCTTTAATAAAAAAGAAAATGTTCAAACGTTTGATTTTCCCAAAAAATTATAAAAATATATATAAATTAAAAATATAATTTTTCTAATTGTTTTATTTTTCTTTTGTTTTATATATATATATATATATATATATATATATATATATATATATATATATATATATATTTATGACATCTGACACCATCTGAAACATAGATATTAATTCAATGACATCTTCAATAAATCTCCTGAGCTCTGCAAGACTCTAAAGCCGTAAATTTTCCTCTCAAACATCTTTCTAATTGAACAAAATGCCAATAAAAGTACCCAGCATGCTTCACAATCCAGCTAAACCTGTGCCACACCAAAACAGTCTCAAATCTCCATTTGAAAAATGAAGCTTTTCTAAAAGCTGAATGAATTTCCTCACGATTCTCCCGAGTCCCTATTGTACAGTAAATGTGTGCAGTTCCTTACAGAAAGCAACCGCTGAGCATTTATATTCAAATCCAACAAACTGGTGGGGCTTAACTGCTCCTGTGGCTAAAATTAAACTGTCAGATGGAGACAGCAATCTAACCTCGCCGGGTTTCAGCTTCTCAGACTCTGTCACATGAAGGTGAAGAGGTTTCGTATATATGCACAGGGCTAGACACAGAATAGAGAAATCAATTGATAGTTCAGGAACCAAACTAAATCAGACTGAAAATCCTGCATGAGTGTCTATAGAGCCCAACCGCCAAATGACCAAAAAGCTCCATTATGCCTTGTAATAATCTGTATTTAGAACAAAAAAAAAGCTGCCTGCTGTAAGAAACAAAGCAAATGGTACAATGGATGAGTCTCTGAACCTCAAAAATGCTTAGGCTTTGGTTTTTGTGCCTTTTTTGATTAGATTAGATGCTGGGATTCCTCTAATGCGCAGATAGTGGTTCGATATCATCTTGAATACAGCATCTACAAACTAGATTTTGACATTTTCTGAAGAAAATATGAGTGGTTCTTACCCCAGAAACTGCTATGCAAATGATGGGTTGTTCCTGGCAATAAAACAAGTCTGATCACTGAGTAAAAAGTAACTGCACAGTTTACCACATTATTGTCAGTAAAAGCAATAGTAATAATGATGCGTTCTTTGCCTTTGATGAAAATGGTCTGATGAAGACCACCTTCTCTTTGCCCTGTGAACTCTGTCCTTTGCAGATAACAGCTGTCATCCATTAAAACAGATGTCAGATAGAGACGGCACACTAAGGACATCGCTGTCAGCCCAAGTCACTCGCACCTTGTCAAATGACATTCAGAAAAGATAACTGACATACTTTTAGCTAAACAAAGGACTTTTTATCCAAATTACTTTTAAGATTAAAGTCAAAACGTTCTGCACAAGTCGCCTCCAAGAGTCGAGGCCGTTGTTTAAAGTCAACTTGAAATGGCATTTGCAACCCATTTTACTTCCATAATGTGAAACAGGATAATTAACATGAAAAAAGCAAGGCATTAATCAGGAAATGTTGACTTTATGTTAATGCTTGAAGTCATATTATAGACTGTATCAGTATATGATATTTCTATTAATTTCAGCCAAAGACAATATTTGTGACATAAGAAAATATTTAAATTAGTTTTTGTTTAATGAAATAGAGCTTAAATAAAATAAAATATACATATCAGAAACTCATATTTAAAAAAAAAAAAAGTTTTATTTCAGTGAATTGCCAAGGCAAACATTTCTAACTTTTTGTGGAAGTGGAAGTACTGAAATAACTAAAACTAAAATGTATTAAAGCTAAATGGAAAAATATATATATATATTTTAAAATAAATAATAAAAAAGTAACTAAATTACTAAAACTTAAGCTAAAATTAAATTGAAAACTGAAAATATAAAAAAATTATATTCAAAATATTCATAAATACTAAAATAATACTGCATGAAAATATAACAGTGCAATACTTAAATATTAAAAAATATATTCATTTTTCCTTCACCGGGGACACTACAGTACTCAAAGCATAAATACCAAGTCAGCTCTAAGGCAACAATCCAAAACTAGTATCGATAGCAGCCTACTCACTGCATGACTTGCTTGGTAGTGAGTCAAAAAGCAACAAGACTGATATAAGAGTATGAGAGACAATACTGGCAGAGGACAGAGTTTCATCCTCACCAACTGCTTTCACCATTATCATTTTCCACATTAGCAGCTCCACCCGGTTCTTTGTCATTAACCTGCATCAGTGAAGGAACAGACGCTTCTTTCTGGATGGCCAGAACTGTGACACACTTAACTGGTACTCCAAAAAGCATCTTTACTGCTGGTAATTGTTCCAACCTAACTGCAAAAAATACATTCAAATCCACATACAAACCACTGCTTCTCTGATGATTGAAGCTATTTAGTCTAGTGAAGCAGAATGTAGCCTGCTGAGATACTAAGATATAATCTATATAATATGGTCTAATCTGATATCACAGTCTTAAAATATTATTATCTGAAAACAGAATGAGCAGTTAACTGGATTACCATGATCAGATTATTTAGTTTTGATGGGATACTAACATCGAAACCAATATTTTTCCCACCATTTTTGATATCTAACAGGAACCTTTTCTAAGGGTATGTTTACACGACAACAATATACTAAAAACGGAAAGGTTTTTCCTTTTGCGTTTTTTAAAAAAGTTTCGCGTACAGGCGACAGCGCTTTCAAAACGATCCCCGTTCACATGGATCCGCGAAAACGACTAAAAATGCCGTATTCTGCTGCCAGGCCAGTAGTTGGCGATGTCACTGTAAAGAAACACTAAGCGTAATACGTATGCGCACGATGTCACTGTTTCACAAATTTGCGTTTTTGTAGTTTACACAGAGACAACAACGGTATTGTTTTCAAAAACTTGCACTTTAAAACCCGTTTTCAAAAGCTTGCGTTTTCAGGCCCCAAAACACAGTTGTCGTGTAAATGAATGGCTAAAACACATACAATGTTTTCCATTTTAAGTTGAAAATGGTGTAGTAAATGCCCCCTAAAGGCCGATAACGATAACTATAACCATAACTATATGTGCGTTAACACCAACGAACAATAACGGTCTGTTTATTCTAAGCTCACGCGCTGCCGTTTCAAAGTGTGTACAACATGTTTTTGCTGTTCTTGTTGCATTTACACGGCTTTAACCAGCAGATGTCCTCAGCATGCTATGTTTCGAGTGAATACTATAGCTAGTGTAATCGATCTAATCTAACAGTGAATTTAGCTGACAAAGTCAATATAGTGGAATAAAAACAACGCCTAGTCTTTTTCACTTTAACTTCAAAGGAAGCTAGACAATGTTGTCGAAAGTAGTGCTGGAATTTTATGTTTACACGGTTTGCTAGCCTTGCATAATGATCTAATTTTTTTGACTTGTCAAACAGCGGTGGCCTTTTCTGGAGCTCTGCGATTAACTTCTCTGCAATTTCGTCTGCCATTTTAAATGCGCGAGCCCTTAAATTAGAATGGATTCTGAATGGCTGTCAGTGTTTTATTGTTCAACAGCTGGAAAAAAATCTTTCTGAAAGTGATCCCAATGATATATCGTTATCGTTATAGCTGTGGTGTGGACAGTGCTGTTCTTTTATATTTAGAACTATTTTTAGAACTATATCTTTATCGTTATCTTTATAGTTATCATCCTTGGTGTGAACAGGCCTTTAGACTGTAAATATCAGTTTATGCAAGTTAAGGACTACCACAAATCTTATGAATTGCAATTTAAATATTAGGTCATGAAGCCAAATAATGTGTATGCTGATAATTGTGTACACCCAAATGATTTGATCACGCTGTTTTGTAAGTAATTAATCAATCAATCAATTTAAATTGTTTATATATACCCATAAGAATCAGTATACATTAGGTGCATGTAGCTATTATGTGCAATCATGCTGAAGCCACCTGCTGCAAGTCACTCTCATGAATGAAACAAAGAAACGGAGGGTTAAAACGCTCCAGGCATGGGAACAGAACATGGGCAGAAACAATAAAGTCTTGAAATATAAATGAATCTATAATATTGTCATTTTTGGAATTGAACCAAATTGTCTTTTTCATACATATTTATTCTGTCAAAGCAAAAAGGAGATTCATGCATGTTGATAACCACAAAGACTTTCGGTCTTGCTTACACAATACAATAATAACAAGCTGCATATCAAAACATTTGTGCACCTTGTATAACCTTTTTATCTCATTTATCCACTAATAGCCTTTTATACTTGCAGTGAAAATCAACCTTTCAGCAAGCAATTTATGCCATAAAGAAATGCTTTAACTTTAAATATTGTGACATAACAGAGTAAATGGTGAGATCTCTATTCACCAAGTAACATATTGCCACAACAAAGCTGAATCCAGGAGAACTGCTCTTGTGAGCTCTGGCTCTCTACTCAAAAGCATCCCTGCCTTTCCCATCAATTATGGAGAAACCTATATTTGGAACACACACAAAAACAGCAGCTGCACATCAAAACAAAAGCATTATGTGGCTATAAATGTAACCTCTATCGTTCAAAACAGTTCTTGGATCCTTAAGGAAAATGATTATGCTAGCTAATCTCCATCTTAACTGAAGCTCTTTGTCCTATCTTTGCTCAATAAGATGCACATATCTTGAACAGGACCAGTTGTGTCGTTCAGTATCTTATATCTAACATTACACTAAGCATAAAGGCTTGAACATGTTGCTCCCAACAAAGATATATAGAGTATAATAAGGGAATGCATGTGGAGTGAGTGGCGCAATGAAATTATCCAATTACTGGCAACCTGATAATGGCTTCAGTGTGCTGTATTTCCAGGAAGAGCTAACATAAAACACTTAATGTCTGTCTGGGGCCGAATATAAGGCAAAACGGAGCAGAGAGAAATAATGAGAATTCATTCACATGTGGATCTGCAGATGTGCACTACCTGTATCACAAATACATATCAAAAATCATAAATAATAACTATCAAAATTAGTAATAATTTTTTCAAACATGGTAAATGTATTCAGATATGGATGATTTGGGTACATTTTTATTGTTAATGTGCTTCACAAGTAGTGTCACAAATAAAGGTAAAATATATACTGTACATATAAAAACGTGTTACTATTTTCAGAGATGGTGCATTTATTCACATGTGGATGGGTTGCATTGTTATTGTTGCATTTTGCACTACCCATAATGCCACAAAAATAAATCATAATGAATAATAAAACATCTTAATATCTTATAAATTAAAAAATAATGTTTTCGAAGCTAAATTCATTCAGGTACTGATGATTTGGGTGCATTGTTATTGTTTTACCTGGCTGTAGTATCATACTTCTTTACGATTTTCTGGTATGCAACTTTAAAATATCAAGTACATGTATTTAATGGTGATTATTAGCTATTATCTGTTTAAAAATAAATGTTTATAAAAAAGAATTGCACTGCTTGTTCATTTGACTTCTTTATTTATGCATCCCTATATCATTATTTGTTTACTATGTTTGACCCACTTGAGTTGAATAAAACCATTTGACTGTATAATTCATTCTAATGGTCATCTGCTACCCAAACGCTGTGCGCTATAACGCGTCCGTGATGCTCAATGGAACAGGTCGCTTTCACGCGCAGCCAGTGGAGGTGAGGATGGTGGACATGTCATCTCTTTCCACGTACCTCAACAATGAAGGTCCTCTCTTCTCCACAAACAGACACGACCCAAAAGAGAATGTGGAAATAGCATGTTTTCCAACAGAACCCCGGGAGTCCCGTCTTTCTCCCCCTGGCTCCCACCCCCGCCATGACTGTCCCCAAATTCCCCCCACCGTCCGCCGTTGATTTCCAGGCTTGTTTCTTGTTTATGGTCTTTATTATTTCAGAAAAAGAACGAGCGTCCTATATTCCTGAAGGTGCTTTGAGCGTTTCTTCTCAATCGAGCGTTAAATTCGCAAAACCATTTTGTGTTGCGTCTTCTCAAGGTGGTGCGTTAAAATGATGCTGCGCCGCTGATGCGCTCGAGCGAATGCAGCACCTTCAGCGCGCGCAACCCCACGCGGAAGTCCGAGTCATTGAGCGAATCGGTTCTTTTGAACCAGTCGTTTCAACTAATCGTTTATTAAACAATTCGGCAAATACTTTTAAGCTACCCATCACCTCCAATAAAAGAAAAAAAGAAAACAAAAATGTAATCATTCGAGTTATGATTAGTCTTGACGACTGGGAATAGGCCTATTTAGAGGGGAAAAAAACGTTTATTTTTGCATTTACGCACTCAGCCAAATGAAGAAATCATTTCAGATTCCTCAAAAGATATAGTGTATAATCAATCAGAAATAAATCTAAATTTAAAAATGTGTGTTTACATAGACTTAGAGGCTGCATAAATGCAAAATAATCGGTACCAATAGAAATGTGGTGACGCAGCCTAGGCTATATTATTTAGGGTGAATTCAGGTTGATTAGGACACTTTTTCCAAGTCATCTCAATGGCAAAAAGTGTCCCAATCACCCTGAATTCATTTATTTGCGTATTGTCATATTAACCTGTCAGTAATTGCACTTATTTACATGACAACAGTGCTTGCTTCATTCAGTCTGTGCTTCAGACACAAACTAACTGAAACAGTACTGAGTTCAGTTTAGATTAACCAGTCCAAATGATTGATTCATTATAAAGAATCGGTTCTTAAGAGTCATTCTCTCGGGAATCGGACCACATCGCGCTGCCTGTTATTGATTCAATGTGGGGTTTGGGTGGGCGTAGAAATATATATTTTTTTCCAGAACGAGACATTACAGTTTGTTTGGGTTTCTTATGTTCCCCATCTCAGTTTTGCACCTGAAGTGTCCAAGCCAATAAGGATCTTCTATATGCCTCACAAACAAACAACAACAACAACAAACAACTCACAAACAGTAACTGAAATAAGATCAACCAATGATGACTTTAAACTGACTCCACGAATCACTTTCAAATGATTAATGTAAAGTAACAGATTCAAACAACCACATGATACTACCAAAACGTAGGCTATATATAAAAACCTATTCATACATGTATAAAGCACCATATTAACATCCAATGAGATTTCACTGGGCTGTAGAGCTACTTCAAATATCTTAGCCTTTGTGTTCTTCTTTAATACTGAAAAAGAGCAAATTGAATCCAAATCAAATGAAATGCACGTACTATAAAACTCACTCTCATATTGCCCATTTTTTATGCCCATTTCATCTAAGATGAAAATAATTATTTGCTTGTTAACGTCACTGGACTACAGTATTATTCAGGGTGTTTATCATGTTCAGAAACCTTGATTACCTGATGCAGTGAATCAGTATTAGGCTCATTCAAACAACCACCTCAAAGGCCAGTAGGTGTTCAGGGATCATAGGAGGTTTTGTGTCTTAGAGAAGGGACACAGTAGTGAGGAATGGGAAGTCAGAGAGACAGGTTGTGTTCTGGGTGCGCTGCCGTATATCTGGGTCACAGCGTGCAGAGCTTACGCCAGCCCTAGAGATGCTCCTCTCTGCGGTGTGACAACAACGGGATGGAAGCCAGAGCTCCAAGATGAGCAGCAGGGGAGGCCTGATTTCTAACAGTCTCTCCATCTGGAGCTGTGTTAAAGCAGTCAGACACACACATGCTGGGTTTCCATGTTTTATGGGGACTTTCCATTGACATAATGATTTCTAAACTGTACAAAACTGTATATTCTATCCCCTAACCCTAAACCTACCCATCACAGAAAACTTTTTGCATTTGTACATTTTTAACTTCATTCCGTATGATTTATAAGCTGTTTCACTCATGGGGACCAAAAAATGTCCCCACGAGGTCAAAAAATACTGGTATTACTATCCTTGTGAGGACATTTGGTCCCCATAACATAGGGAATACGAGGCGCGCTCTCTCTCTCTCTCTCTCTCTCTCTCTCTCTCTCTCTCTCTCTCTCTCTCACACACACACATACACACACACACACACACAAACACAAACACTTTAAAGACACACCTCACATTAAAGCACAAACCCACCAACTTCATTACGTCAATTATGTAGAGGTAGGGTTATTATAGTTTAATAAAGCTAAAACCATAAAATAATTATTTACGTTACTTTAAATAAAATAAATGCAAATCAAAATACAATCAAATATAGAGAAACTGAAATGTATTTTTCAATTCTATTTAGTTCTATTTAGTTTCAAATTTGAATCATGTGTATATGCTGCATGTGTTAGAGTGTGAGTATGTTTTTATTTCATGAAATATCACAAAACCTGTCAAGATGCCTGGGTCATATTTCGCCACAAAATGAAAAGAAATAAGTTTAAAGACAATGGTGCCTGTTTTTAGGAACATTAAGCACATTCATCCTGTTACAAATATGACTTAGAAATGGCTTAATGAGAATCTAATGAGAATCATCATTGAATATAAAGACAGTTACAACAACAATCTCTGGATGCATTACATAAGAATTTGGGGTAAACATGCTTAATTATTGAAAAAAAAAAAAAAAAGTTATCTTTATGCAAAAAATGTTTTCCCTTTTTGATTTTGGGGTGCAATATATACACACACACACATATATATTATTTCATATTAATGCATAATATGACCCATAATAATTCTAGTTCACATTGGACATAGAGCTGGAATTAACTTGACATACAACAACTGCATTCAGCAATAAAAAAACAGCAATAAATATGTAGGCTTTCATAGTCTATTAAAACACCTGATTACACTAGTGAAGCTGCAATGAAGTCATTGCGGAGTTCCCATAAAACACTGTACCACAATGAACACTGAGTCTCAGACAAACACATTTCACCCACTCACCTTCCACCAGCCTCCAGCCTCCATTTGCAAAGAGAGAGAGAGAGACCTTCTCATCCATCTGTCTCTCACTCCCACATCTCACTTTTGTAGATTCTAAATTAGCATGTCATATAGGTCATGTGCTACTTTTATGGTCCGAGTTGCGAAAAAAATGTCCTTTGTTGTACATTAAAAGGTTGATTTGCAGTGACCACTTCAGACATTTTAAAGTGAATAAGTACTGGTATACTCTAGAGTTTTGCAAACTAATCAACTGATCTTTACAGATACTGAAGATTGGTCAAGTTGTTTATAATATAATATAATATAAAATAATATAGAGTAATGTTTGGGTTATAAGGTACAATTTGTTCACATTGCCAAAGCCAAAGTATTTACTAAGAACTGAATTATTTCAACATAAAGTCAAGACTGTTATTCCAAAATAAGAAAATAAATGTCAATATTTGTTGATGTGATGAGTCTATTCCACATTAATGTTATTCATATTAAACTTGGTGTTATTTTAGTATTATTTATATATTATTATAGTATTTATTAATATTTTTAATTAACTTTTATTTTTATATTTTCAGTTTTCATTTAAATTTTTGTTAAAGTTTTAGTAATTTTATGTGATTCTGTCATTTTTATTTTTTAACTATGTTTTATTTTGCTTTTATTTACTCAGTATTTTAGTACTTCAACTTATTCAACTTTATTTTATTTTCTTTCAGCTTTATTTCAATTACCAAAAACAATGTTTAATAGTTTTAGTCCTTGTTAATGATAACAACACTGAACAACTTAAATGATGGTGCATTTTTTTGTGGAGACAAATTGTTTGTATAATGCAAAGAGTTATTAGCATGCCTTTCTTGATGCTGAAGCATTCAGAAATAAACAAAAGGTTGGGGCTGGAATCACTGCTGACATTTAAGAAAGGTCACCATTATGCTGAAAGGGCAGTTAAACATATAACGTAGATTCAGAACCAGTCATGAAAGCATAAAACAGAAAGAATCAACGAGTAATGTGCATTCATCTTTCATTGTTAAACGTCATCTTCTTATATAACCATCTGAAGGAATAAGCCATAGGACCAGCAAATGGTGTGTAAGAGACATGACTCAACACGCCAAATGGGATCAATCAACTGATTCAGGACCCCTGTGTCCGGATGCACTTCAAACCCTTAACATTGTTTGTGCGATGACGTACCTGGCCTTGGTTGAGCAGTTAAATGCATTTGGTTTGTCTATTGGTGAGTCATCTTTGGTCTGGGAGACATTAAACTGATTTTATGTTCCAAAACATTTGGAGTGAAAACTAATCAAGCCTATCTTTTCTTCCTGTTTTCCTTTTAGGCCCTTGAAGGTCATCAGGAGCTACGAAGCTGTCAATCATCAGCAGGTCCGTCAGTCTTATGGTGGTTGTTGTTCAGCAGATAAATCAAAGGTTTCTTGCAACCCAAAATTAGATGAAGAAAGTCTAGAATACACATTGGAAATGTAGAACGCTGAAGTTTGAGAACTGGGCCACTAACTGGACTCAAGACTGCTGGTGTGCACATATGCTACAATCCCATAATCCTGCTTTACAACTGTGCCTTTCTGCAGGAAACTAAGCCATCACAGCTTCAAATGAGCCCTGGGAAAACTATCCTTATCTGCTGGTAATTTCAGGGAAATATGCAGGCGAATGAGTCTTAAATTTCACATCCTCTTTGCTCTTTATGAACATTCTTGAAATAATTTTAAAACTCGTTCACATTAGTTAATGCATTAACAAACAATGAACCATTTTTAAAAGCATTTATTAAGTTTATGGTAACTTATGAAGACTCTATTGTTAATAGTTGAACATTCAAAAGTTTGGGGTCGGTAAGATTTTTAAATGCTTTTGAAAGTCTCTTCTGCTCACCTAGGCTGCATTTATTTGATAAAAAATACAGTAAATACAGTATTATTACAATTTAAAATAGCTGCTTTCTATTTGAATATATTTTAAAATGTAATTTATTCCTGTGATCAAAGCTGAATTTTCAGCATCATTACTCCAGTCTTCAGCGTCACATGATCCTTTGAAGAATGTCAGTTGATGGACCCCATTGACTTCCATAGTTTTTTCCCTCCCATACTATGGAAGTCAATGGGGTCCATCAACTGTTTGGTTACCCATATTCTTCAAAATATCATCTTTTGTGTTCAGCAGAAGAAAGAAATTCATACAGGTTTGGAACAACTTGAGGGTGAGTAAATGATGACAGAATTTTCATTTTTGGGTGAACTATCCCTTTAAGCTGCTGATTGAATTTTTATTGAATAACATTCAGTGTTTCACAATCTTGATCATTTCACGGATGCAATTATATATATGTTTGACCAGCAGAGGTCCCTGTAACCCGGTAAACTGCTGTCCTGAGTGAAGGAGACCAAATAGGCGTGACAACATTCAAACAAAGCTTTTATATAGACCAATACTAAGCGATGAATTCAAAATTAATAATAAAAAAAAAATTTAAACTTAAAGACCTTTTGCATCGAACAGAGATAAGCCTCTAACTATTATTTTGGTGTATGATAATGTAACCGGTAAGGTCATAGTAAATACCTTTTTTTTTTTTTTTACAGATAGTTTACAAAAAGCTGGTCAATATTACCCTAAGCCCTGACAGGCTGTTTTGAACTCACTTTCCATAAAGCAACAGTGCCACCTCTGTCTTAAGCGGTTATAAATGTCAAAGCATAACCTATACATAATAGACTCACACAAGTGGAAACAATTTAAGATTTTTATGGCATTGCATAAACCGAGTTAATCTATAACGTATTTCTCAGTCTGGATGTCATGGATTCAGCTAGAACAAACGCTGACTATGACATATAGGTTTAAGACTTAAACATGCCACAGCAAAGTCAGTTTCAGCCCCACCTCAACAGAGTTTGCAGCTTTCAGCACAGATTAAACAGTGCCTGTGGCACATTATCTAAAGTAAACCTCTAACTGCCATATATCTCTCTGGATGAATCACACAAAAAACACATCCGGCCTCATATTTCACTCTAAACTAAACTAAAACAAAAACAAAAAAACACACATTAGGCATAAAGAAAAAATCTACATTTGATTTTTTAACTGCATTATTTTCATGATATTATCCTGCATTATTATAATGCATCTGAATGTATTTCTGGAGCTTTTTTGTAACATTAAAGGCAATATCAATCTTGCTGAACAATAACCAATCATTTGTATTTTATAATAGGTTATTTTTTCCTTTATTTTCCTGATGACGATTTTATTAGTGGTTTATGCTATTTCAAAGACTTTTTGGATTTTTTTCACAGAATAAGGCAGAAAATATTTATGTTATAGTTATTACACTGTAATAAAGGCTATGTCAATTAGCACTGCATTATTCATAGGCCTATACTTTATTGTTATGAAAATACCCTGAGATGACTTGAAAAACACACAAACCATATATTGTCGCAATGTCCCAATATTCGCAATATTCTACACCCATGATTACACAAAAAGTTAACAATTTAACCCTTAAACGCATACCTTAACCTGGGACATCATTCACTACCCTCTCCTTCATTCATTTTTTTAAAGTTATCAACCTTCTTAGTAGGGCAAACCTCAATCTATTAATTATAAACAATATAACAAGAAGAAAAAAAAAAAAAAAAATATATATATATATATATATATATATATATATTGATTTTGGGTTAAAATATGTCCAGGAAACCTTAGTATCTTCACAGATTTTATGAGATTCACTCCTCCACTTGAACGTCAAACAAAATAATCAGTCACAAATTAAAGTATTTTTTTTAGGCTAAGGACAATCAAGTCACCACCCAATGTGATTCAAATATCACTGTGTACTATTCAAATTAAATAAAAGCGTTGGAACATGACAGAACATTTATTCTCAGAACAAATGAATCATCTTGGCAGTTTTGAGGCATAAATGAATGAACACTCTCATGCACTGTGAGACCAGTTCTCGCACTACAGTTTGCTGACAAGTGAGCATTAGCACCAAAAGCTGATTAGCTTTCTCTCTCAGACAGCGGCCCACTGTTCAAACACACAGATATTTGGCACGCTTTCAGCCAACAGGCTCAGCCACATACTTCAGCTAAAAACACCTTAAAATGTCATCAACTCGCTCCATATCGCATCACATTTTTTTGTATAAGGCTGCAAAAAAATCTTTATCCCAGTTGCACTTCAGAGCACTCTTTTGGAGTACACAGACTGTAACCAGACATGTTAGGGAAGTGAATGTGGCTGACCGGGAAAAAATTGGCAAGCTTTGACTCACCCGGTCTCCTGTGGCTTTGATGTTTGTTAAAGAGGAGCCTTGGGGAAAAAAAGCCTTTGTCATTGACACTAGTCAATACTGGGAGGGAGCATTAAGAAAAAAAACATGTTTATATGCACTACAAGTCAAAAGTTTTAAAGCACCTACTTAATATTTATTATAAATATTATATTTATAATATTTCAGGTACTTAAACAATGAGATAAATATTAAACATTTTAAATGTATTATTTATTTTAAATTAAATTACTTAATTTACTATTTTGGTGTGGCCAATGTTAAATGTGTCCAAACTTTTGAATGAGATTTAAAAAAAATAATAACAAGAATATTAAATTAAAAATTATGTTCTAAGGGCTTTGTTCACACAGCTTGTTCATTTTGCTTTGAAAACTGTGAGACGCGAGCACTGGAACAAAGACTTTATATACTATAGAAAGACGGTGCACTTATAGGCCTATTATTATGAATGGGAGTAAGTGACGCGGAATAATTAAATCCTGCCTTCTAAATAAGAGCAAATAGCCGATTGGTAAAGTCATCGCGTCACTGCAGCTGCCATTAGAAGCTCCGGTTCCTGCAGTCAGACGCACGCTTCCACTTAGGACTGCACATGCGCATTAACTTGATTCAGCCTGAAAAATGCCGGGGGTTTTTTTGTCATGATTCGAGCATTTAGAAACAAAATTCATGAAACGGTTATTGCCGGATTTCATTGGTGATTTCAAATATGAAATTTAATTGAAAGATTGATTTGGAGAATTTTAGGCTATGTTTCCCCATTCAAAGAGATAGGAGTTGTTCTTGCATGCCTGAGAGGTGTTTCAAAGATGGCCGCTGAGTGAAATAGTCGTAAAGGGACTTTGACTGGAATGAGGAAAAAACACAAGGTCTCAAGATGCGTTTTTTAAAAGTTGAACTGATTTTAACTGTTTTAGAAAGCCGTGTCATGTGCAAGATGCTTCAAAAGACGCAAGGCGCAAGTGCAGAGGTCATACACATCCGTCTAGCACGTTTACATAGAAAAACAATGGAAAAGTAGCGCACTGGAATGGAAAAACGTGTGTGAACGGCCCCTAATAAGAGTGCTGAAAGCTCTAGATTCGGCTATAAGGACAAAGTAGATATTGGTATCTAAAAAAAAATCCTCTATTCTCAATCAAAAGCAGTTAAAGTAAAATGCAGAATAAAATAAGTAGTAACCTTATAATGCGATGTAAAAGCAATGATTGCTTTCATTTTTACTTTTAAACTACTGGCAGTAACTTTCAGTCAGCATACTGAAAATACCAACGTCAACCTCTTATTGAAAATGTCAGTCACCTTCGTGTTTGAAACCTTTGTGGTTAAAGGTAGTAAGGAAATCATTCCACTCTAAAATAGAGTAAATGTATTTGTTGTGACCCACTGAGAAACAATGAGTTCCGAGTAAGACAAGGAGGAGATCTGGCACAGAAAGCAAATAACAAAACACCTCTCAACACACAACCAACGTGGCTTGGTATGATGCACTGATGGCTTTGCACAACAAAACCGTAAAGCAGTCAACAGACTGAAACCAGTCCACCCACACTTATAAAAAGATTATTTCACAGTATTCATACAGCCTTTGAGTTGAATCTTAAAACTGAAAGGTCAAACAGCCTGAAACACAGTCTTCATATAATGGGAAAGTTCATGTGAAAATGAAATGGCCAATGAACAAAACTGACCCTATTATAAACGTTCCTGTTGTCATTGTAAAATGATTAATCAGTGCAGATTGTCCCAAAAATGTTTGTTACATGATCTTTCATCAAACTGCTTTGCTTCTAAAACGATTTTCTTTTTCACCTGCCATAACCAAGGCCTTGCGAGTAGACAATGTTAATTAGTGTGTTGAGACCCGTCACAATCATGAATTTTGCACTGAAGATTAATTATCATATAAATAAATGTGATTAACAATTTAATTAAATCTTTTACTTGGAATAACACATACTATAATAATAAAAAAATATTATAAAATAGGCCCATACAATTTACTTTAATACTGTGAAAATGAATAATATTTATATAATTATAATATAATATAATTAAACCCACAAACCTTCATTTCGTATAAATATCTTTGTGCAATTTATAACAGTGTTTCAGTTTTTTATATTCTTTATTCCTTCACCTGAAAAGGAAACACAATATTGCGCATTTGATGTACAATTGTTGCGGTTATCTCAAATAACTGCAATTAGATCGAATAACAACAATCTGATGATTAATAATCATGACAGGCCTGGGTTATCAAGTTATTAAGTCTAGTTATTTTAGATTGTCTGAAAACTTTCCAATAGTTAACAGTACTTTTTTAAAGGTTAATATGCAGAGACTACTAAGCAAATTGGCTCCATCAATGGCGTGAGTTTGGGGCGGGGCTATCTGTTGGTCTGACCAATGGAAGAGAGAGAGTTTGGAGACACTAAGGGTAGAGAAATGACACACTTCAGCTTTAATCTTGGTTAACACTAATGTAAGTTATGGCAGTAATAACAAGTAGCAAAATATTTTTAAAAAGCGTTACTGTTAGGATGCATCGAGTTGCATTCAAGGATGAACTTAAACTTCAGCCTCTACATTCTGATGACCATTTCAGTTTCGAGCAGGTGGAGGCTCAAATAAACATGGCCTGATTCCGGTGACAAAATATTCATCCTCATGCAAACTCATAAGTCAACATCAACTGCCTATATATGTAACCCATTTTGCTTCCGTAACTTGACGTATTTCAGAGAGAAACAGGATTTATAACAGGCAAAAATAATATAAGGCGAGACTCCAATTTACCCATGAAAGTACATTAAATTCATCCATTAAATGCATTTAAAGACATCCATTATCCATTTTATTCATTGGATCATTATCCAACAGCCCACGTGGCCTAAGTGAGGTCAGCAGGAAACAAAAATCACTTCAGAAGAAAAGCAATTATTTATTTTGATCAAAGATTATGACGATATGTAGTTCTTTGGAATAACATGCACCAATGAAGCGCTCACAATGAAAGCAGGAACATGAATTAGAATGTAAACAGGGTCAAATTTGATGTCACATTGACTCAAAGTAGGTATCTTTTGATCAATAGAGAACGGCTGAGCAGTTCCTGGGAAATTACAAGTCCACTCAAATAATAGGCTGTGAAAAGCTTTTCATAATAGGAACATTTTCACAAGGAAACGTCCAAAATTCAGAATATATAACAACATGAAGAGCTTTTAGCGATCATATTTATGTGGTTTGACTTTACCACATCATTCACAACATAAAGCACAGGAGTCCTTTCAGGTAAGTTAGCGGTTCGAGGTTTGCTGTAACACTACATGAGCACTCTCATCTTCGTCTCTTTGACTTTGAGAATGGTTAATGATGTAGGCCGTAGCTGAAACAAGACCATGAGGGTAAAGTTACTCTCTCCGGCACACTAACAGACAACAAAGCAGGTCAGCAGTTTGAAGCATGCAAATCCAGTCTATCCCGCACACTTCTGTTGGAAACAAGACATAATTAGGCATCTCAAACTGACTACACTCCTAAAACCGATGGTTCCATGAAGAACCTTTAACATCCTTAACATTCCACAAAAGGTTGGAAAAAGGTTCTTCACACTGAGGAAAAAATGGTTCTTATAAGAACTGTTTAATGAAAGGTTCTTTGGGGAACCAAAAATGTCTCTTCTAGTACACAAGTCATAAACAGTGGCTTTAATTAATATTAAGACATTTAAACCTACATAATGCAATTATGTTCAGACATTTTAAGTGTCTGGGTACTTTCTGCGACTATTATTTAAGAGAAAAAAACAAAAACTTGCATTTGGAGCCTACAAGCTAGATGAGCCGACAAACCATCATAAACCAGTTCATAGTTTCGCCAAACAAGCACTTAGTTATAGAGGCACTTTAAACACACACACACACAAACTAACAGCTATATCCATCCTTCCTGAGAAACTAGACATCTTTCAGACAATTTCTGTAGCAATTAGACCCTATAATTATCTATAACTGCCATTCTACCATGGAAATGACATGTAACTTGGTCTAATGGTTTACAGTAACAGAGGAAGATGATCTACAGCAGGTGAGAGGTGAGCTGTATTCATATAACCTGATGGCAGGTGAAGATTACATTTACGGCGGTCATGATGAGAACGTGGATTGTAAACGTGAATTGTTTCTATACAGGATCATACAGAAAACTGCACTACTGTATTCAATTGTGTGTTTCACAAAGAATGTGGACATTCTCGTCAAGCAAGGACTTTCACATACACAGCGCTGACAGACGACTGCTGCTGCCTGCCAAACCACAAGATACTGAAAATATAGTACATACTTATTGTATATTAATTAGTAACATATACAATTATTTAAATATAGTATTTAAAATTAAACTAAATAAAAATTACAGTAAAGAAACCCTTTTGACAAAGCAGTTACTTTACAAGTTAATAAAAAAGCAGCATATCAAGGGGAAATATACATCTATATTTAAGGTGAAATATCTTTCAGATAAATAGCAGATTGTATCAGTTTTCTACAAAAACCATTAAGGATGTAATTTAGGGTGATAGTCAGGGGTACACATAACTTTTTTTGTTCTGGTTCTCAAGGGAGCACCTGGAGATGTTGTTTGGCGTCTGGCTACGTCGTAGGCTACGCGTGGTACAAACAGCCGACGCCGTAGCTACGGCGTACACTCAACGCAGAAGTATAAGTCAGCCTTTATCCTAAAAGCTGTCCTCATGACTTTCCACCTGACCGCTCTCCTCACTATCTTCTTTTCTCTCAAACATGGTAGATGATGATAATGATTTTTTTTTTAATTTTATTTTACTAACATTAATGACACAGACAACAGCAAGAATATTAGGCTGCTATCACTTTAAGAAGGAAAGCACGGGCCGAATAACTGACACACATCCGGTTTCTTTCTCAACTGTTCACTTATAACCGAAAGAATACTTGCCGAGACAGGTAGTTTGACATAATTTTGTGTGTATGTGTCCGTTCAAGCGCAAGTAAACGCGAAAGAGGAATTAAGTCGGTGTTCGAGCGCTGACTGTCTCTCTTTCTCTCTCTCTTTGCGTGCGCACAGATAACAGCTCGCGAGTCCCGATTTTCGCCTCTTCCTCCGCTTTTAAAATCGTTTGAATGTGTTAATTGACGAGACAAAACAGGTCCAAATGATAAACTTTAACTCTTTGAAGGTTAAATTTAGCAGTTAATCCGCGAATCACATGCATGCCGAACCGTTGGACCTTATCCGTGCGGATCACGGATTAATTGCGATCCGTTGCACACCTAATAATTAAAGAACACACTTATCATCATGATTGCTATCTTACCAGAGATGGAGAAAAATCCTACTCCAGTAAGTAAGCGTGCCCGTTAACCGGTCCTCAAAAATGTTGGTACTGAAAAGCGCTTACCTCAATGTTGTTTTATGGGCTGCGTACCACTTATGTGCACCCCTGGTGATAGTATCAAACTTAAACATCAATTTATAATAAATGCAACTAATAAAAAACAGATATAAACAGACTTAATTTTTACACAAAGCTTAAAAGAGTTCTGTAAACACTATTGAGTGAAGACATTAAAATGCAATTTGCTAAAGAAAAATGTCTGAACAAAACAATTGAACACTGAACTGAAATAGGCCTCAATTTTTTGTCATGTTACTTGCCATGACTGAAAAGCATAGTAAGCATCGTTACTATTTGTAGTCAGTAACTGATTTAGCCTATACACTGTAAAAAAAGAATGGTTGGTTTAACTTAAACAAATAAGTTACCTGGTTGCCTTAAAATTTTGAGTCCATTGAAATTAAAAATGTACGTTAATACAATGAAGGTGATTGATCAACGGAAGCTCAAAATACTATGTTATCTAAACCAAATTGGTTACACTTTATTTTACAGTGCCGTAGTTACATTGTAATTACTCAAATAAGTACTGAGTACTATTAATTAACTACATGTACTTACTATAAAGTTACAGTTAGGGTTATAGATTGGTTTAGGGTTAGTTACTTGTAATTATGCATAATTTACTATAGTAGTAACGTGTAACTACAGCACTAAAATAAAGTGTTACTCATTAATTATTGAAGTTGATTTGACAAAAGAAAAAATGTGATACATCATGAAAATAATTTTTTTTTAGTGTATGAATTTCAAAACAGTTTACATTTTTGCCTCTTTAAAATACATACTGGAATGCTATTTGTTACTACGCTTACAAAATCTGCTTTGAAAAAAAGAGAAACATAAACTTTATTGATTTATGGTAGTCTTTGGTAACACTGTTGGAAAAGTTATGCAAGTCACATGTAACAGATTACATGTAAAAATCTGCAGTTGTAAAAGTATGTTACACATCTAAAACTCCCAAACACGGTTATGTTAATAGATCACATTTTATAATATTTGATTTTCATATGTACATAAAATGCAAACAACACATAAAAAAGGCAAACAAAAAAAGCAAGTCACTGGAAGGCACTACCAAGACAAAAAGGTGAGCAAAAAATAATGAAAAACTATTGTAGGCACTGACTACATTACTAGGAATGCACTAGTAAGTTCAAGGCCTTACATTTCAAGTTAGTGCTCGGCAGGTGGATCGGCAGGTATTGGCTTGAGTGGCAAAAGTTAGCACTTTACCAGTAATATGTAATCATGTTTAAACACATTAAAATGGGATCTGCCCCTATCAATCACATATTTATGTTTACTTGTTGTGGATATGAAAGGTAAAACCTGACCTTGGATCGGCACTACTTTACAAGCTTTTGTACCTTTACTCTAGATCTCGGGTTTCTCAGCCACGTCTTCTGTATATGAAGGTGTCTGGTGACCGGAGCTGTTTCTGAATCAGGTCTACAAGGAAACTTTAACATCATCTTTTCAAGCTCACCTATTCACAGTATCTCCTACTTGTTGGATAAAAAAGCTTGTAGATTAAAAATGTATCTATAGATTTGTCAAAGATGCATATTAAGTGACAATGATCAAACGCTATCAAGCATTCAGTGTAAGCTGTCGCAAACACTTCTACACAGAAATTAGCTCCATTAACATTAGTAAATATCAAAAGATGGAAAAGCTTACCTGTTTTAATAAAATAATAATGTAAATCATGTTTTCCTTGCAATTAACTTCTATTGCATCAGAGACACACTGAGATGCAGTGAGTCTATACTATAGGCTTCATTGAAGTAATACAGTACTTTATAGTAGTTAAGCAGCTAATTGCAACATTACCCAAAGTGCATTTTAGAGTCTCTAAATGCATGTCTTAAGTGACAAGAATCACATTTTAGTATAAACACATGAGAACGTTTGGAAGACTACACGTGTAACCTCCTGAATGATGCTATCCAAGGGTAATACTTAGTGTCAGACAGTGTGGCTACTTTTAAATCAACACCATCTGCTTTGCCAGCTAAAGTGGCGGATAGAAAACATTAAGAGTACAAAAATGCCCTATGAAGCAACGGTTCATATATACACTAGGTTTTATATACAGAACAAATTCTAAAAGTACTATGTACTGGTACAAAGTACTAACGCTGCCTTCAATTCATGTAAGAATGATCATATTTACAACATGAGCACCACAACTGTTGTAATCATCAGTCGGGAAACTTCTTTAAGCCCAGACTGTCTGAATTAGAGGCATGTGGATTAAAGAATCACAGCGGGAAAAAAACTTGGAATTGAATTCGAACTTGGAATTTTATATTATATATATATATATATATATATATATAATGTATGTGTGTGTGTGTGTGTGTGTGTATTATATATATATATATATATAATAACATTTTCCAAGCTTTGATCACAGAAATAAATTATATTTTAAAATTTTTAAAATATAAAACCATTATTTTAAATTGTAATAATATTTTACAACATTACTGTTTTTTTTTTCTCTATTTTTGATCAAATAAATGCAAGCTTGATGAGCAGAAGAGCCTTAAAGAGACTTATATATATAAGGGTGGGAAATATTAAATGAATAACATACATAAATTAATATACATTCTATATGTAAACATGCAATTAATTTACCCTTCATGTTGATATGCTGTTGAACTACCACTACAGATTCTTGTCTTCAAGAAAGATATGCAGTTTCCCATTGCATATAGTTTATTCTGACCAAAATCACTTCATGTCGCGATTACGGATTCCAGGAACTTCCCAGAAGAACTTGAAAGCAGCATTAGTACCAAGTACTTAATATTCATTAAAAATGTAAATTCACTCAAAACACACATCTCACCTTTCACTCCTAGTTGATTTTTTTAGTCTTGTGTAAAAAAAAAAAAAAAAGCAACAATCTCACTCCAAGAAAAGTACATTCCTTTGCACAATAAAAGCTATGTACAAGAGTCGACCAGAGAGAATGATCAATCAGGCCCAGCATTACTGAGGCATGTTGTTCTTTAGCTCAAATCGACTGTATACCTGCTTGGATTTGTTCAACTTGTTGTAATGGTTGACAAGGTCTAATTTGCTGTGACCTAATGTCATGCGTTTCTCGTCCCGCCGATGTATCCCTTTCTCCGGGCCCATCCTGTCTATTGGCATGGGGCCTGGTGGAGGAGGAACTTGCTTACTCTCTGGCTCGTTCTGAGAAAGATCTGGCCCGCCAAACGGAGAAGAATGAGAAGGATTCTTCTGGAGGAGGTGAAGGTCCTTGTCCTTTGTGGTGAACAACTCCGTGAACTTACTGAGGAAGGGGGCAGGGAGTCGATGTTTTGGGGAGATCCTGTTGTCGGTTGGAGATTGTTGAGTTGGTGATGGAGGTTTTGGAGAACTGTAGAGACCAAAAGACTGGATTTTGGATGTCTGTCCAGCAATGTTTGTGCGTAGGTATTCTGCTGCTCCGACTTTGGCCCATTCCACCCCAGCGGACTGAACCGTCTGATTTTGGTGGGTGTCGTTAAGAGAACCTCTTCTGACGTGGGTTCCTTGAGGCATTTGAAGCACTGGATTTGTGACTTCTTTCCAGTCAGGAGTCTTTTGCGAGATGTCCGGGTTCTTCTTGTCATGCGTGACTTTGTAAACAGGTTTCATGCCTGGAGGAGCAGCTTTGATGCTGGAAACGCTACTACTGGATTGGCTACTGGAGTTCTCAGAATACACTTTCTCCTTGCTGCTGTAGTTCGCAAGGAAGTCCAAACCAAAGTTTGGTGCCGGCATGTTGTAAGAGTAGCCGGGTAGATCATCTTCATCTGGATTGTGGAAACGGTCTATTATTTGGGAATCTGCATACATACAGCGGAATTCACGATCAAAGCAGTCCGTAATGTGGCCGGAGAACTGCATTAGCATGTTGCTATGGACCTGAGCGGAAAGCCATGTAAAACTAGAGGGAAAAAGAGCATAAGAGCATAAGTTGAAATTGTTCTTGGAAAAATGCACAATTTATAGAAAATTAGACTTTAAAAATGTCCCATCAACACAAAGGGATTCATTGATGAAACATGAGCAGAACGAATTTCCGTAAATTGTTCAGAAAATAATTTTTACATAAATTGTTGCACTTAATTGAATGCTTTTACAATTCACACAAACATTCGTTCTGCTTGGGTTTCATAAACGAGGTTTAAAGATTCTATCCAGCCTGGGTGAAAAGGTTAAAACTGGATTCTTAATTATAGTTTTATGGATGGTTCAGGGGACTTATGATAACAAGCGTTTAACTGTGTTCAAGCTAACCATCTGTTTATGGCATTACTCAAATGTCTTGCATGATACTAAAATAAAGGAGCATGTGATAAGCATTGCATTAGATCATCACAGTCTTTTCCGGTTTGTAGGTTAAAAGAGCACAAAAGACAGAAAGCTGTATCCCAGCATGCATCAATCTCTGTTAATTATTTCTCCGTTACAAAAGTCCAAAAATCTCTAAATTATTAGTTTTACAGAATTATGTTTGCAAGCAATTTCCCTTTGAACTGTGTGCACTTCGAGTTAAATAAAACTCCCTGTTGGCTATTATATGGGTAAAGCCTTTAACACGAGTGTGGCCTCACCCACTATCCACACTATAAAGTTTTACACAGGCCACACTATCCCTGAAATAACAAGACAACTCCTACACAAACTCATTCCTACTAATAATTCCTAATCATCATAATCAGGGCCTAAAATTTAACACTCGTCAAGGGCCAAATGCGAGTGAAAATCAGAGTTGGTGAGTATATGAAATGGTGTCAATTGCCAGTTGGCCACTAACATTTTTATGAATTCTAACAATGCATGAACGTGAACGACGCTTGGGACAGTTGACGTCATGAAAGATTATGCCTTGACCATTTAAATATTCAAGCAGAAGAAGATGCAAATGTGAGCTAATTTCGTTACTCGCACGCTATGTGGAAAGTTTTGTGTGCGAACATCCGAAGTGCGCACGCAGAAAGCTGCGTCTCAGACAGCATGCGAATACTAAACTGAGCTCTCTTTCACATCTTGTTGCACTTGAGCAGACAAATTCACACAATATTATGTCAAAAAATAGCAAGTATCCTAGTAAACATAGTCGGTTATGTCTTAAGTGAACGTAAACAGTTGAGAAAGTAAGCGCATGTGTAGCCTACAGTAGCAGTATTTTAGGGGCCGTTTACACGACACCGTTTTCAACTAAAACACTTTTTATGCGTTTTGTCCATTCATTTACACGACAACGCCGTTTTGGTGGCCTGAAAATGCAAACTTTTGAGAACAGGTTTCAAAGTGCAAGTTTTTGAAAACAATATCTTTGTCATCTCTGTGTAAACTGCAAAAACGCGAATCTGTGAAAACGGGACAGCATGCACATACGTATTATGCGTTTAGTCTATCCACCTTATTTTTCAACGCGGAAGTAAGGTGTTTTCTGTGAATGTGCGATTTATAAGCCGCTATAGGGAAATAACGAGTATGTATTCGCTCTTAAAGTGACAGCAGCCTAATATTCCTGCTGCTGTCTGTGTTTTTAATGTTAATCAAACAACAAAGGACAGAGAAAAAATTTTGAATTTTCACTGGTTTCCATGGCCTATAAAAAATATTTATGGCTGGTAAATATTCCTAATTCACCGGCCATTGGCAAGTGTGGCAAAAAGTTTTAGGCCCTGATCATAACTGAGGAGCAGATCAGCCATTTAGACATAATCCACGCAAGACAGAGATTGCTTGTTGGGTCTGAGATATTCTCCCAAATAATTGTTAAAAAACAACATATTGCCTTTGTAATTCATCAGTTTCACTAAAAAATCCACAAATTAGCCACTGAGGCTTGGAAGCTGATGGCTACAACAGGGCTAATGCCAATGCTAACACGTGCCTGAGAAATGCAAACTCATCATGTTTTCATTGCTAAGCTGCTCAAGTCTACAGATGTCTGCTGGAGCGCATGAGGTGCATGTCCTGTCACCTCCCTGCCAAAACGCTGCCATGCGCTAAAATGCTTTGCATAATACAGAGTGATATGACTGAAATGAGATAAGCCTGGATTGACGGGTATTTCAACGTGAATAATTCAATGCAACTGAATTCCTCCTGTGAAATATTTCAAGTTGCTTCTAGCATAGTTGGCTTTCAAAACTCTTGCTGTGACACGTTGTACCTGCTAACCCATATGTTAGTGTAGTATGTCGGACACTGACAACGCAGATCTTTTGCTGTTAATTATTGTATCTTGTATCAAATTACTGCTACAGCCCTTTATAGATTAACATATTTTTACCACTGTGGTAAAACTCGGTATTAGTCACCAGTGTCATCAAAAAAACATTTAAACAAAATGATTCTTAAAGCACCATCATTTAAAGGATCTCTTTAAATTACTAAGACTTACTGTAGTAGATATCACTTTAGCAATTATGATATTTGGTGAAAATTATGATTATATAATGCATTTTTTAAAACTACACTACACAATGCTTGAATAAACACATATGACGTAATTAACATACCTATAGGATCCAGCTATGACTTCCTCACAGTCAATGATCATGAATTTCTCTTGAACCTGACCTGAGAATTTCTTCCCACTTTTGGTGCAATACGTGTCTCCACATACACTTCTTATCCGCATATTCTGAAAAAAAGCAGCGTTACATAAATGTTAAATAATCAGTTTAAAAACATGGGTATATTTTGAATAAAATTTGAATTTGAGTTCTGGTTCACCTACACTACCGTTCAAAAGTTTGGGATCAGCAAGATTTTTTAATGTTTTTAAAACAAGTCTCTAATGCTCACCAAGGCTACATTTATTTGATCAAAAATACAGTAAAAACAGTAATATTGTGAAATATTATTACAATTTAAAATAACCATTTTCTATTTGAATATATTTTAAACTGTAATTTATTTCTGTGATCAAAGCTGAATTTTCAGCATCATTACTCCAGGTCTTCAGTGTCACATGATCCTTCAGAAATCATTCTAATATGCTGATTTGCTGCTCAAGATATATTTCTTATTATTATTAAAGTTGAAAATAGTTGTGTACATTTTCTTCAGGATTCTTTGATGAATAGAAAGTTCAAAAGAACAACATTTATCTGAAATAGAAAGCTTTTGTAACATTATACTCTATCATTCAAAAGTTTGGGGTCAGTAAGAATTTTTTTTTTTCTGAAAGAAATGTATACTTTTATTCAGCAAGGATGCATTAAATTGATAAAGAGTGACAGTAAAGACATTTATTATGTTACAAAATGCTGTTTTGTTTTGACAAAAATGCTTTTGAAACAATATAAAATGTGTGCTATTTTGCTTTTTATCAGAATGACATAATGGACTTATTTTAGGCAACTTACATAAGACATATGTTATCCTGTTGACTGACAGATGTATTCAGAAACAAAACTGAGAACACCCATCTCATTGAAAACTTTCTTAAGGCGTATTATGTGCAGGGATAAGAACTCATGAGCTGGACCACACAAAATGCAGTTTCTATGAGCGTGTCAGTGTTTGACTTACACTCAAGTGTGAATTCTGGATGTCTAGTTCTGAGCACATGCTCAAGAAATGGGAGAGATTCTTCTCATCCAGTAGAATATATACAGGAACCCGGCGCTTGTTGGAGGCCTCCATTAAATCACAGAACAAGTCCACGTCTGTAAAAATATCCATGACTATTGCAATAACCTGTGTTGTAAAGAAAAGTTGTTAGGGCACAATCTTTAAATCTACATCACTGATTACTTTAAACTTGAGGTGTTTTCAGTGATAAAATAACTGATAATGATGATGATCAAGCATTCAAGTTGCTCATTATGTTTAATGTAACAACTTTTTATGTAATTACAAATTCTCCAGTAGTTATCTAACCTAAAACCACATACAAAAACATTTAAGTCACACTTATAAATGTCTGAATGCTACCACATTAAATAACATCAAACTAAATGACATGTTCTTTTTATGAGGCATTTTTGTAGGCATGCCGTTTTAAAATAATCTTTTTGTGAAATATATGTCTGCTTGTGCTCTCTTGCAATACAAATATCAAAACGATATTTATTAATTTAAATCGATAATATTCATACATGTTTATGTGTGGGGAAAAAGACTTTTGGGGGTTCAGTCTAATTATTCCTTACGCACATTTTGTGGTAAGTAAAATTTGATCAAATGTAACGTAAGAATTCAAAAAAAGTATCTTGTTTACGTGTGACGTCACACGTCACATACAAAGAAATGCAAGTTTCATGGAAAACTCTTTTATTATTGTTGATAGCATGTGTTGTATGGTTATTTTTCTGTCTGTTCCTGTTCTCAGCAATAAAAAAACCATGGAAAATATATTTGTCAACCACAAGTAAGGAAACAGCATTGGCCAAATGTTTTGTATATTTTCCTATGGTATAAGTGGGTTTCTGTTGTTCTTACCTTCTTGGCTTTACTAATAAGTGATCGAATGAGATCTTTGACATTTTGCGACTTGTCCCTCTGAAAGAATATCTGCGCTTCTGTGGGTCCACATCGGTTGGAAGCCTCTGGCCAGCCCAGTTCCAACATTGGAGGCTCCTCGTCGGACATCATGGGGAAATAAGTCCCTGAAGTGAGCTCTGACATCGTGTCTTCCTCCATGTCCACTCCATTAATCCCGCTGTCCGCGCCACTACTTTTGGCCACATATTCGGTGATATAGCGTATTTCCAGCGAAGACAAAAAGTTTACTTCTCTTTCGTCATGCAAGACTTTTTTATACTCCTTCTCACCCTGTTCCAAGAGCGCGTCGGTGGCGAGCCGCGCGGTTTCATTGTGGCTGAGCTCGAGTGTTGATCCGGTTCTCCAGGGGTTCTTCACCTCCTCCAGCCTGGACGCGAGCTTCCCTTTACGCGCAGGGTTCGGGGTCGGACGCAAAGCCTCTGAACTGATCATTTCCACGACTGGTGTTAATCTAGGTTTCAAAAAAAGTTTAAGTAAGCTTTCGGTTTTTAAAGCTGGTGTATTCCAAAGCTGACCTTGTTCTGTGTCATGGTAGTTGGAGTGCGTTATTCCCAGAGGCCTCTCCGCGTATTGTTGTGAGCTGCTGGGAAACTCAACGCTGCGCTCCACCTGCGCGCTCACCTGCGGCTGCCCTGTTCAGCCAGCTGCTCCACCTCCTCTGACGTCATATGGAAAGAAAACTATGGCAGGCCGTTTTAACATAGAAACCAACGCTAAACATAATATAAGTAATTATTAATGTTTATTTATTAACTTTTATTTTTTTTATTTTATATAATTATTATAAAATTATAAAAGATATAAAAGGAAATAAATGATCAATCAAAAATAAAATATATTCAATTCACATTTATTTGTATAGCGCTTTTCACAATACATATCATTTCAAAGCAGCTTTACAGAAAATACATGTCAACATAACAATTTAGAGTAATCTAATATCAGATGTGACTGTCCAAATGACGTAATTTCAGAAATGTACGTATACAGATCACAGTTAGCTAACAATGTAGTAATTTAAGCAATGTATCAATTTAAGGCAGAAACAATGAGCTTGAAGCTCATTATATTTTTGCTCATATATTTTTCCTCATATATATTTTAAGCTCATAATATTTGCAGATAAATATTAAAATATATCAGAAGCCTGTCTCAGTATAAGGATTAAACATGATAAAACAGATACTAGTAGTGTTGTCAAAAGTACAGACAGCGATACCAAGTTGGTACTGAAATTTTAAAAATATGACGCTGTTGAGAGGATTCGTAAACATCTCTGATTGGCCTTTGTGTTCACATGCTCAACAGATATGTCTGTGACTGGCTACAATGATCAGCGCTTCAAAAACATGTTGTAAATAGACATCAATGATACTCTTCACCGAGCGCTTACACGGATACACACGGGAGCTCCCGCTTTCAAATTCAAACACTTCTGTGTGCTTTCAAATGCTCCCGTGTGTTGATCATTGTAGCCAATCACAGACATATCTGATGAGGGCGTGAACACAAAGGCCAATCAGAGGTGTTTACGAATCCGCTCAACAGCGCTCAAAGCGTCATATTTTTAAAAATTTCAGTGCCGACTTGGTATTGCGGTCGGTACTTTTGACAACACTAGATACTAGTTATTTGTAAAGAAAACAATGTTAAAATGGCTTGCCACAAGAAAACAAGCCTAGGAAGCATTTCATTAAACAATTGTCTACAGATAAAAAATCTATTGTACTCAACTTGGCACTAATCACACTGTGGGCAGATTAAAATGACTAGATTTCATTACTGTAGCTTAGATAGTATATATTCACAGACTGTACAGTTTGAGTTAGATAGAATATAAGTAAACAGAATGTGATACTAATTGCCTTGGTAAAAAGTCTCAATATACAGGATACAATAAGGGTCTTTTTGATTTTATTTTCTCCCAAAAGATGAAATAGTGACAAACACCACCACAGCACTTTTCATTAGCAACCAGGACCGAAACTGAAACCTCAAATCTATTTTAGAGAATGTCAATAACTTGGCAAATGCCAAGAAGAAGTTACTAGTAAAATACAAGTTAAGACAAAATTAATATTTGATTTAGATGTGAATTTCATTATTTCAGTACATAAATTAATACTCTCGACTGCTTGATAAGTAATTGACTTTTGACTCTGGTTAGAGTTCTTTAATCTGAACAACAGTAACTGGCGTTTAGGACAAAAACAACATCATGTGATCTCCTGATATGGCGGTTCTGCTTTTTGTGAGGCATGTCTGCATTATTTGAATAGTAAATACAGAGGATGTCACTTGTACGATTCATTTACATGAGTGACGTGCAGAGATGATTATAGAGCACAAATCGACAGAGAGCAGATATACTTGAAGGGCAGGTCTTTACAGGCTCCTGACTAGCTGTCTTAAGCAAATGTGCAACCATTCTCAGAGCAAACACTGGACAAACTTTCTATGTGTTGTATTATACTCCTCAACTGCCTTCTAAATGACATCAGTTGTTGTGTTTTTTTTTGTCTCCATTGTCCAACAGCGAGATATTTTTGGGCCTTCCTGTCTTTCTAAGGTAGCCGCCACCCTGAGGCTCGGCCAGCCGTATGAATCATAACTTTTCCATGACATATAAAGGGGAAACAGACACAAGCCAACATCCAAACAGCATTTCCTTTGTTCAAAATACTGAATATATTTAAACTCTCAGATGAAGCTGTTAAAGGTCATAGAAAACATTCACACAAGCTGCCTTTCCACAACTTTATAGACTATAAATACATCTCAGATACTTGTAGACATTGAAAAGTGCAGAGAAGCTGTGTATATGACACATAAAACAGATTAATCTGCAGTTTTATGAAGAAATCACTTTTGACTGTTACTGTCATATCATTCAGATGTCTCATTGTGGACACACCGCATACATGGCACAATCATATGCTTGTCATGAGTCACATGGATGTCTGAATAATGGTTTCACTGTAATGTGCAACAGTACACTGGACTATCTGTCCATGCTTTGATGAAGGGCAAAATTTGAATTTTTGCTCATGAATAAAACAACAGAAGTGTTCAGGCAGAAAAATATTGCCCTTTTGTGAGTTAAACACAGAGACATACAACTGGATCCAAAAGTGAGTGAGAAGAATGTTTTATTTTTTTGAAAGAAATTAAAGGGGTGGTTGATTATGATTTCACTTTTTTAACTTTAGTTTGTGTGTAATGTTGCTGTTTGAGCATAAACAACATCTGCAAAGTTACGACGCTCAAAGTTCAATACAAAGGGAGATATTTTCTTTTAAAGAATTCTCTGTTTAAGGACTACAACAAACGGCTGGTAGGGACTACAATGACCTTCTTCCCAGGATAGTGACATCACTAACTGTAAAATTTACATAAACTCTGCACCCGAGAACATGCAACAAAGGCCATGTCGGGCTGCTTTAGAGAAGAGGAAGAGTTGTTGTAGTAGAGTGTTGTTATCATGCCGTCATTTTACGCCGGACTGCTTCACAAACGAGGGTCAATTCAACGCTGGATTTGCACAAAAGATTAAAGATTAATAATGACGGAACATGCTAGTGAGTTGAATCAACTCCACAGCAACTACATAAATTTATCCACTAACTATTCAGAAATGTCCAGTTGCATTCAACTTCTTCCTGAGTCTCTCCATCAGTGTCGACTCCGGTTTGAACAATGTAAGGCTGAACACCGTTACTGACAATCCTCATTTTGGCTGCGTGAGATTCTCCAGCTTTGCTGTTGTTGAGCAACCAAAGCGCGAGCTGTTAAAGCTCCGCCCTCTTTTGGACAGTGGGCCGGGAGCAGCAGCTCATTTGCATTTAAAGGGACTCACACAAAACAGTGTGTTTTTGCTCACACCCAAATAGGGGCAAATTTGACAAGCTATAATAAATGATCTGTGGGGTATTTTGAGCTGAAACTTCACAAACACATTCTGGGGACACCAGAGACTTATATTACATCTTGTGAAAGGGGCATTATAGATCCCCTTTAATACTTTTATTCAGCAAGGATGCTTTAAATTGTTTAATGATGCAGTTTTCCGTCATGATTGTTAACGTTGGTCAATCCAGATACAGCTGTAAATAAACTGACTCAAGTAGTCATGCCCATAATAAACACTTTTATAATGTAGTTTGCTGTCGTGTGTGTATTCTGTTGAATTTCTGAGTAACGTTGTCATGTTGGGATTTCCAGACATGTTCCTCAGAAATTCAACAGAATACAGACACGACAACAAATCACATTATAAAAGTGTTTATTATTGGCATGACTATTTGAGTCAATTTATTTACAGCTGTATCTGGATTGACCAAGGTTAACAATCATGATGGAAAACTCTTATCATTCACACTATCATACACAAGATATGAATGCATTATATGTTAATATGAGCAGCAATAACTGCATCATCTCTTGAGAACCAACAAAGCCGGTTTGTCCAGAGGCACATGCCTATTTCACATGATAAAAGCTCCAACTGTGTCAACAGGAAAATTGATACTGTACATCTCCAGAGAGTTTTCATTACACTCCACAGAAATCTGTAGTGAACTGTCTGCTTAAACGTACCATTTTAATCTGATTAAGCATTAGTGTCATTGCTCTTACTTTGGGTTAGGTTTTTTAAACACTCTTAAAAATAAAGGTTCTTTATTGGCATCTATGGTTCCACGAAGAACCTTTAACATTCATGGAACCTTTCCATTGTACAAAAGATTCTTTAGGTTATTAAAATGTTCTTTACACTTGGTTCTTTGAAAAACTGTTCACTCAAAGGTTCTTTGGGGAACCCAAACTGATTCTTATATGGCATTTCTGTGGAAAAAACTCTTCTGGAACCTTTATTTTTAAGAGTGTTGCAACCACACAGCAACACCCTGACAACAGCCCAGAACATTGTTACATTGTGCTGGTGAGTTTCTCACAGATAAACACCACTTTTTTAACCGAAACTTGTGCAAATCTTGTTTTCTATGAGAATTAGATTTTTCTGTCTGCATATTTGTAAGAAAAGTGGTGAATACATTGGAAAAAAACCTGTTATTAAAAAAGGAACTAATAACAATTCTCACCTTGGTTCACCTTCTATACTGTATATATTTACAGTATAGACATAATATTTTAATATAATATTGGTTATATAACACGTACATTCAATCTGCTGTGAATATTCTTTGTATTAAACGCCTTTGTGTTTTTAAAGGAATTTGATTTAATCCATCATGAAGGGTGATTACACTTGTCATTTTGATGTTGAAATCTTAACGGCGAAGCTCTAATGCTAAAAGACAGAAAACAGCCTTCAGCAAGAGCAAGTACTTGTTTCAGCAGGATCATGGGCGCATAATACAGGTCTGAGGAGACGCACCTGCCCATTGTTTCCTCTGACAACCAAGTTCAAGTTTATTTACATGTACACTACTGTTCAAAAATTTGGATTTGGTAAGATTTTTTTTTTTTTTTTTTAAAGAAGTCTCTTATGCTCACCAAGGCTACATTTATTTGATTAAAAATACAGAAAAAAAAAACTATAATATTGTGAAATATTAAATAACTGTTTTCCATTTGAATGTGTTTTCAAACATAATTTATTCCTGTGATGCAAAGCTGAATTTTCAGCATAATTTCTCCAGTCTTCAGTGTCACATGATCCTTCAGAAATCATGCTGATTTGCTGCTCAAAAAACATTTCTTATTATTACCAACGTTGCGTACTATGGTATAAAGTGGCCACGAATTAAAAAAATCATTCCCACGACTTATACTTCAGCACATTTGACTAAATCCTTCCCTCGTTTTAAGTAAATCGTGCATACAAAATAATTTATTCCATTGTTTTAGTTAAATCAAAACGAGGGGACGAAATAGTACAACATGGCCATGATTTACTAAATCGAGGGAAAGAATTATTATAATATGCACACGATTTACTTAAAACAAAGGAACGAATTGGTAAATCATGGTCACGATTAACTAAAATGAGAGAACAAATTCTTAATTCGTGGCAACGATGTATATATACACATGTCGCATTCTGGGCTCCGTATGAATCTTTGCTGAATAAAAGTTTTTTATCTTATTATTTAGTTTTAAATCTTAATATTTAGTCAACATTTTAGACTGAACTTAAATTAATAAATTACAATCAATGTCATGATAATTTATAAGGTTACACTTTATTTCATTAGTTTAGACATTAGAATGTCCACTTTAGACACTCTACTAACTATAAGTAACTTTGCAACTACATGTCAACTAACTCTCATTAGAGTATTAGTGGACTGTTAGGTTAGGGTTTGGGCTAATAGAACAAGTTGACATGTAGTTACGAAGTTACTTACAGTCAGTACTAGAATGTCTGTTGGGGAGCATCTAAATAAAGTGTTAGCAGATATTAAGCAGACAGTCTACTAATACTCTAATGAGTTAGTCGACATGTAGTTGCAAAGTTACTTATAGTTAGTAGAATGTCTAAAGTGGACTAATGAAATAAAGTTATAATTCTGCTTTCCACTTCTAAGTGAAACATGCTGCTAAATTGTACAACTCAACTTATGTTTCCCATTAGTAATCGGATCATGTGGATCACTTACCATAAAGCACCACAAGCCAAGCAGTTTTCTGCCCCGTGAGACATTTGTTTCAGAGAAGTAACTGTTCATTACTTCAAGGGCTGTGAGTGATCCACCATAAAGCAGATTCAAAGGTCCTTCACGAGTGCGGCTGAGGAAAGGTCATCACAGGAAGAGCGTCAGTGAAGCGCGTCGCCCCTGTAACTGTTGACTGGGAGCGCTTTATCTCAGCAGATACCCTTCAAAGACACCCGAGTCTTGCTCAACCATCCAACTAGCCTACATTATCAGGTAAACAAACAAAAACAAAAATCCGGGCAGACTGTTGAAAGAAGGACACAGCTTTTGAAGATACTACAGTAGCTTTATCTTTCTCATCTACCCTTTAAAAATCATTTCACATGCAACACATACAGTCAGCCCAAAAGTATTTGGAAAGTACGGCACACTTAAAAATGTCATTGCATTAGATACAAAATATCACAGTTCTTTCAAATGGCATTTGAAAGAAAGAACACATTCAACCAAAATGAAATACTTTATGGGTTATATTTATGAAAAGATAATGCATTATAGCATCCATTATATTTACATACCTTTATGATGCAGGTATGCATTACAAGCACAATAAAAGGACAATAATGAAGCGTTTTGCAACCCTACACCGCTACTTGTTGGAAAAAGGCCTTGTTACAGGAAAAGCTACAGTATGCTATTATGAAAATAGCTGATGTTATCTAACACGATAACAATCGGGCATTTTTAAATGATGATCAAGTATCCAAATTCTCTGAGGCCACAGTATCTGACATTAGCAGCATCATTACAGACATTCTGATTTCTGATTCTCATTACATTACTGTTATACAATAAAACAATCACACTTTTTTTTTTTTTCAGTGTAGGAGAGGGAGGCGTTATTCATACCTAACAACAGTGCATCTTCCTTCAATTCAAATCAGCAGCAGCCAATCAGATTACACATCAAATGTAGGCCATAGATTCTGGCAGCATTTTGGATGGGTGTAACCGGCCGTTTTTGCTTGGTAAGCTTCAGAGCTCAATACTTCTCTTCCCACAGTGAGATGGCATTTGGAGAATACACCTACAGAAAATCATTCATGTAAAAACAGGAGCTCTTGCATGCAGCATCTTGCTGATCTACTTCTGTGCACTTTCTCACCCCTAAGCCTTCTGCCCTTCTGATTCTCGGCTCTGTAAAATACAGGAGAAAAGCTGGTAACATGCCTAATGGCTGCTGAGTGGATTAACAGGAAATGTTAATGAGCACGTTGTTCATGTTGACACGACTGACTACACTGACAGCAAAGTGTGACATTCTGTTCTGGATCATCAACAAACAAGCACAATAGTTTAATTCTACTCTATTGTTTAACATTGAGCACTACTGAGTAGAACTGAACATTAAACAACGTTAAACCGAGGACCTGACTCTCTGTGGTCGTTAAAAATCCCAGGATGTCCTTTGAAAAGAGTAGGGGTGTAACCCCAACATCCTGGCCACATTTGCAGATTGGCCTCTGTCCATCATGGCTTCCTAATCATCCCCATATACTGACTGGCTTCATCACTCTGTCTCCTCTCCACCAATAAGCTGGTGTGTGGTGGGCGTTCTGACGCAATATGGCTGCCGTCGCATCATCCAGGTGGATGCTGCACATTGGTGGTGGTTGAGGAGATTCCCCCTTTCATATGTAAAGCGCTTTGAGTGCCCAGAAAAGCGCTATATAAATGTAAGGAATTAGGGAATTATTATTAACATTTCCTGTGTGTGTTATATTATATATATATATATATATATATATATATATATATATATTAGTGAAATATTACAGTTTAAAAGATTAGTTTACTTCAGAATTAAAATTTCCTGATAATATACCCATGTCTTTCTTCAGTCGAAAAGAAATTAAGGTTTTTGAGGAAAACATTCCAGGATTTTTCTCCATATAGTGGACTTCAACAGTTACCAACGGGTTGAAGGTCCAAATGTCAGTTTCAGTGCAGCTTCAAAGGGCTCTACATGATCCCAGACGCGGAATAAGGGTCTTATCTAGAAAAACGATCGGTCATTTTCTAAAAAAATAAAATTTGTATACTTTTTAACCACAAATGCTCGTCTTGCACTAGCTCTGCGATGTGCCACGCATTACGTAATCACGTTGGAAAGGTCATGTGTGATGTAGGCGGAAGTACCGCGGTAGGGCGAAAAACTCCATCTCATTTTCTCCTCCAACTTCAAAATCGTCCGACATCGTTGTTTTACCTTTTTTTGTAAAGGCCGTTTGACTTAGTCTTTGCACCTTCGCTTTGTAGACACTGGATCAGTACTTTCCAGCGTAACCTGACCTTTCCAACATGATTACGTAATGCGAGGCGCATCATAGAGCAGTGCAAGAGGAGCATTTGTGGTTAAAAAGTATATAATTTTTATTTTTGTTTTGAGAAAATGGCAGATCGTTTCGCTAGATAAGACCCTTATTCTTCGTCTGGGATCCTGTAGAGCCCTTTGAAGCTGCATTGAAACTGACATTTGGACCTTCAACCCGTTGGTAACTGCTGAAGTCCACTATATGGAGAAAAATCCTGGAATGTTTTCCTCAAAAACCTTCATTTCTTTTTGACTGAAGACAGACAGACATAAACATTTAGGATGACATGGGGATGGGTAAATTATCAGGAAATTTTAATTCTGAAGTAAACTAATCCTTTAAAAGTAAAACTATACACAACTTTTCAATTTGATATTTAACAGAAATTCTCTATTTTATTCTGTCGAGACATCCATTAAAAACATTTTGAATTAAACCTTAGCCTGGTGATAATAATAGCAGGGCAATCCAGTAAAATATACTTAATATACAATGGAGTCTTACAGAAATGACCTGAAGGTGGGTGAGCACCTTAACAAACACCACTAATGACACTAAGAAAACCCCACACTATTTTAAGGCCTATCAGGCAACAAGTAGGGCAAATGTGTCATGTGTTTAGAAGAGAAATGCCTACGGGAGTGTCTCAAATAATTTTAAACCACTTCCTTACACAAAACAAACAAACTTCTGTGCGTGAAGTTCATTAGGGAATTCTGCTGAAACTCAGGGATGTTACAAAACAACAATTCAGCACAAAGCAACTGGATGTCAAGTGATTAAGAAAAGGCTTGCCAGGGAATGACAGCACCGAGAACAATCTTGTTAAACTGCATGTACAGTTCTTCTCCTGTCTTAGGTCTGTCATAAGCTCTATAGATCACACAACAGCGTGTGTTTATCCAGGTCAGTTATGAGAAAACAAAGAAGCCATGAGGAAATCAGTACGGCTATAGACCTCGAGTAACTAATTAGACTTACTTGATTGTTAGCAAACACTAAAGCTGGTCTCAGTTTAGCACACAAAAGACTCTGAGCAACCCTCAGGGAACAGAAGAGTGACAGCAGCATCACGTGAGCAGGACGACGAGGTCAGAGAGGTTGAACAACATCTTTATGTGTGTTTATCACCCTCCACTGACTCATCTGTTTTAACACTGTCCCAGTGACAGCACAGAAACTTCAACATGATCTACCACTGAAACACTATAGAAGATCCAGACAAACCGGGCACCTGAGTGAGAGTGAGAGTGAGAGTGAGAGTGAGAGAGAGAGAGAGAGAGAGAGAGAGAGAGAGAGAGAGAGAGAGAGAGAGAATGATATACAGACAGACATATAGATAGACAGATAGATAGATAGATAGATAGATAGATAGATAGATAGATATTACAAACAAGTATGATGGATGTGTCAAGCACATGATACTTGATGACACATTCATCTGTCAACACTCCTGACCAACTGAAGATCTGCAAACACTGATCACGACAGCAGCAGTGTGAGTTCAAGAGCTGATAGATTTCTGCAGAAATTGCTGTGACATTCTGGCTAACACATGGGAAGATGAGGATTTTCCACATTGGCATGAAGGATTATATAATCCCTCCAAACTTCACTGAACTGGTAAAGACTGTTTTCAGTGTGTTGTGCGCAGAGCACTACAGCACAGCAGACTTTTTGTCGAATTTTAGCGCCCTCTGTGGTCTCAAAAGAAAACTGCATCTCCAATGAATGACTATAGCACTGTTTTGATTCAAAACAAGTTAAGCGCTTTCAATAATATAAATGACAATGTCAGTTGGAAGTCTATGAGGAAAGACGTTCCTGAGAATCTAAAGGCAGAAATATGCATTTTATATATATATATATATATATATATATATATATATATATATATATACACACACACACACACACACACACACACACACATATATATATATATATATATATATATATATATGTACATGATGTGTACATATGTACACATGATCCTTCAGAAATCATTCTAATATGCTGATTTGCTGCTCAAGAAACATTTATTGTGTACAATATTTTGTTTTCAGGATTCTTTGATGAATAGAAAGTTCAAAAGAACAGCGTTTATTTGAAATATAATCATTTGTAACATTATAAATGTCTTTACTGTCACTTTTGATCGATTTAATGCATCCTTGCTGAATAAAAGTATTAATTTCTTTAATTTCTTTTCAAAAAAATAACAATAAAAATTCTTACTGACCCCAAACTTTTGAACGGTAGTGTATAATGTTACAAAAGCTTTGTATTTCAGATAAATGCTGTTCTTTTGATCTTTCTATTCATCAAGGAATCCTGAAAAAAAGTGTTTTCAACATTATAATAATAATAAATGTTTCTTGAGCAGCAAATCAGCATATAAGAATGATGTCTGAAGGATCATGTGACACTGAAGACTGGAGTAATGATTCTGAAAATTCAGCTTTGATCACAGAAATAAATTACTTTATAAAATATATTCAAACAGAAAACAGTTATTTTAAATTGTAATAATATTTCACAATATTACTGTTTTTACTGTATTTTTAATTAAATAAATGCAGCTTTGGTGAGCAGACGAAACTTCTTTTAAAAACATTAAAAATCTTACCGATTCCAAACTTATGACCGGTAGTGTATATATATTTTAAAGCACTTATATTTCTTCTTTCATACTGTACAAACATGAATGTTGTTTGAGCTGTGAAGTGGGAATATTGTTATCGGCATTGCTGATGTGAGTGGCTTCACAGGTAGAATTGTGCATATAGATCTGAAGTTACTGGATTTCCATGACAAGACCTTCATTCTTCAAATGCGTTACTGTAAATGCAGTGACAAGCTGTGTTTTATCGGTTTCAGTAACTGTCACCTTGTCTTCCAAAGAATGTTCTGTGGTAAGCAACAGCATTCAATATAATGAACCCAGAACATTCCTTTAAGCAGGTAATGTCTTTGCTCTGTCGTTTCCTTCAGGGTGACACAGTTAATCAAGTTGATGCAAAACCAGTAAAAATTGAAGTGTCAGTCACATCAATATTATAACATAAAAACATAACCACAATGATGGGAACCAGATTTTTTGGATGAACACCCTGTAGTTGCCGCAAAGCAGATGGGAAGCCAACAGGTCGTAACAAAACACCTGCTGTTGCTACAGCAACCACTGGCCATCTGCGGCCCTACAGCTGACCCACAACTATCAGCTAGCACACTTGGTGTTACTAACTCGCAGAGAAAGTGTGGCTACTGTACAGTATACTGCAGAAATAGTATGCATACTGTGTGAAATACAGTATCCCACAATGCAATGTGCAACACTTGATCTTCCATTTACAGAGACAAACAGAGAAATTGCTGAGGTGCTCAAAAAAGCAAGAAATAGTTGTAATGAAACAGAAATAAGACACAAAGAGTGAAATTCCTGTGAGGTCAGAAGAGGTCATTACTCGAGAAGCGCTTTTATTGGTGGACGACCCTGACAAATAAAAAATACACTCACATTCACACACACTCAAAACATTTTCCTCCAACACATTGAGAGTAAAATAATAATAAAAAAAAAAAAACTATTCGCGCCGTAAACACTGAGGAAAGATACAGTGAAAGAGCCAGGAAATATTCCTATAAATATTGCAACATTGCAGCCGTATGGAAAGACATATATAAATACAAGAATACTCTATAGATTTAGAAAAGGAGAGGTCAAAACCATTCTGATGAGTCCTTAATACTCTCAATACACGTGAGAACAAATGTGTGTGTGTGTGTGTGTGTGCGTGTGCGCATTTGTTTGTTGTGTTCTCAACACTGTGTTGACGTGGGAAACTGACTAACCAGTGGGGAAGGTGAAAGGAAAAGTCAGGGAAGAAGAGGGAGAGAAAGACTCCGACATAAAGAGGGTGTGACTAATCAGGTGAGCACTGCTTCCTGATTGGCAGATGGTGTCCTGATTGGCAGCTCTTAGAGACCAGCATCATTGTAGGTGGGGGTGGGAACCTTCAGGATGCTCTGGGCATTCTCCTCCACCAGGGGGCGCCATTTGACTTCTCCTGTTAAAAGCAGGTCCTCCCCATCCAGAGCATCAATGAACTGCATCTGTGGTGGAGAAAACAACATCTGTATTATCTGCAGGTGGGACTTGGGCTAATATACAATGGAAGTTGAAGGCAAAGGCTATTTTTTCAGAAATGTCTGGTTGGGGCAAGTAGTCACATATGTTTCACAAAACAATGTTTTGTATTTTATCTTTTACATATTTGCTGTTTCATAATTGTTTTATGGTTTAAGGTGTATTGAGAAGCCATTGAACAACTTGAAAATACTTTTAAAATGCAAATATGCTTTGGAAGATTTTTTTTTAATTTTATTTAGTAGTTAAAAAACTATTCTTATCAAATCTGTGCCAATAAATAGCAGTTTTCTATTGTGAAAACATGCCACAAAGCCTGTGTGGAAGAGCTCTTTTTTGCTTGCCAAGACCTTCGGATATGAAGCAAAATGTAGACACTGAATCAAATAAAATAAAATAAAATAAAATAAAATAAATAGAATAAAAATAAAATAAAAACAAAAAATAATAGAATAAAATGAAATAAAATAAGAATAGAATAAAATAATAGAATAGAATAAAATAATAATAAAATAAAAAAGATAAATAAATAAAAGATAAATAAAAATAAAATAGAATAAAATAAAATAAATCTACTGTAGTTAACTACAGCAAAAAGTGTGGCTTCAGCCCCAGTCAACCCTACAACAAGGAATTCACGAAAGACAAGTGTGATCCAAACTCGGGCTGAACCTCACAGCAAGTCTGATCAAATCCAGGCTCAATTTACATCATTTCTATAACAGCGCTGTAAAAAGACAGACCTCTATGAATTCACCTCCTATAGTGTTTAAAGCAGGAAAACTAATTAAAACTCCACTATAGTGAAGACAGCTGTTCTAATGAATGCAGGACCAGAGCAGCGTCCTGGGAACTAATTACAAACTGATGAAAACTCAACAACAGACAGGTACAGCTATAAAACATGACTGGATGAGACATGCTCAAAACCGCTGCAAAATCCACACATTTGTTTAAAAGTGACACTGAAGACTGGAGTAATGATGCTGAAAATGCAGCTTTGCATTACAGGAATAAACTACATTTTAAACTATATTCAAATAGAAAACAGTTATTTTACAGTATTAGTTTTTTTATTGTGTTTTTGATCAAATAAATGCAACCAGAAGAGACTTCTTTCAAAAATCTTACAGACAGCACACTGTGAATGATACTGACTGACATCATTCGACTTTCAACCCTCACACAGAGCCATCATATGGCTTCAGAACAGCTGGAATATATCTTACTGTGCTTTTAAGTCCATTTTGGAGGTCGAAAAGACACTGGAATCACGGTGTATGTGACGAGACGGGTAGCTCACGAGACGAGACACAAGATTTTTACACAGTTTTTTAAAGAAATCCTCAATGACGAAATGCATGACTAGAAAAATAGTCTGCAGGTGCATTTGAAATGTTTTAACTAATCATCTTGTAATGAATGTCATTTCAGTTCTACTTTCTGAGTATCACTTATCATCTGCAGTAAAGACAACAATACTCAAGCACTGTAAAAGGTTTTGCCACAAACTCGACTGACTGGCTTCTCTCCTGTATGATTTCACATGAGTCTCATCAGACCTTACTGTACATGATTAATGAGCTTCTACAACTTTTGACCTCCTAACTGAACTCCTTTCCACAAATTGATCATAGAAATAAAAACAGTATAAATAAAAACAAATAACAGTTTTATTTTAGTCTTATTAAGTGCAAACAATAAGTGCAACCATAATCAAAGTCATCAAATAGAGACCATATTTTTCTTCAAGCATGATACAGAGCTAAGAGATGGTTACAACTACACAGCCCAGCCTTAGATAGCTTTCATACTGGGAAATATTTGCATGCATCAGGAAGCAGCTTTCAAAATGCGGGGTATTGAAATCGCGTTTGAATGTGCGCTCGCGTTTTACTTTCGCATTCGCAATCGCGCGTACTCTGTGAATAGGGAGCGGCGGTACTGAGCGCGCATTCTACAAGATAAGACTATGCTTTTTGGCTCCTCTGCCATGGACTTGTCAGTCATCTCGTCACTTACTCTCATCACGTGATCAATGATCTCTGCACTACGTACGACTACATAGCTCATGTGGGATTAGCTGGATGGGATTAAAGCGACAGTTATCCAACTGAATTAAATGTTTTGTTTTTTTCTATAAAAAGCAAAACGAAATGTAAACATACCAGTGGCATATTCTATCCAAATTTCACCCTGACGCTCCGTCATGGCAATATCGCGAGACAGCTTTTCACTTTGACGAGAAATATCGTCACGTTTTAATCTTACGAGATCTCGTGCATGATTTTATATATATAATATATATATATATATATATATATATATAAAAACAAATTTGCAAAACATCTCCTTTCGTGTTTCACCAAATAAAGGAAACACTAAGAGTTTGGAATGACATGAGGTTGAGTAAATGTCAGATTTTTTTGGGGTGAAATATTTTGTCCATTTCATTTCCAAACTCAGACGTATCCACATCTCAGCTTGGAAAAAAGTTGCCACACTTTAAATGAGCCAGTGGACCATTCTTAATTCTGCAGGAGTTTAAAAACTCAAATACACACACACAATGATGTCAGAGCTAGCGGGTGTTTGTCGAGAGCAATTAGCGTTGAATAACGATGCAGTCAAGCACCAGCGCACATATGCGAACGCACACACATTCAGCAGTGTGTGACTTCATCAGGAGAGGCCGCTGTAGCCATGACGACGGTGTCCCTTTCTGCGCTGTGTCATCAGTCGCTGCCATGCTTCATGTGCTGCACCTGTGACTGTTTTCTTTTCGTTTCACCTTCTCACTCGCTCCTTCTGCTTCTCCCTCCATCCAGAGCTAAGCAGGCCCCTGACACTCGGATGACGCTTATTTGTTGTTTTTCTTTCTTTTTCACAGAATGCCTGCAGGCACCAGCTCAGTCGCGTATAACGCACACCTCTCGCAAATGCTCTCGTCTGTAATAAATTCCTGCCCACACCTGTAATGAGCTCATGGCCTCAGCAGTGATGGAGAACACTCATTGTGTGTTTTGTTGAATGATGGAGACCGGATGATGGGGTCTTCAGCCGGACTTTGTTCCAGATAATCATGTATTGATGGATAAACATGCCAGGGAAAAGTGCAAGGGTGGAAACCTGAGGAATTTATTAGGGATGCACTAATATTACCTGTTTTTTTTTTCTTCAGTTATCAGTTACTGGAAGTAGATCATATGTGAATGACAATATACAATCATTACAGACATAAAAGTAAATCCCAAAGGCTGATCAGACATGAAAACTGTTTAATACTTTTGAAATCTGACACACACACACACACACAAAAAGAGAAAAATAATGGGAAAAAAAGAAAAAAAACCATAACTCCTCCCTGAACTTCCTGCTTCCCTGTATCTTGCTCTCTCATTGGCTGTAGGTCTTCGCCAATGTAATTTTCAGTCAGAACACATTTCACACAGCAGGATTTTGAATCGCAGACAGGTCCAGATATTTAGCATGCCAAATATCTCATGGATGTCGGCGACGCATAGTTGATTCTCACTCGTGAACAAGCACCGATTTGCCTCCGATTTCAGGCATTTGTCTGCAATTTCGCAAAATCTGTCGGCGAGTGAAAATCAGGGCTAAATTCGTGTGGCTGTATTATGAATGGGTCATTGAATCATTGACTCTAACGATTCATTCAAACCCGCAGATTCGTTCACGAAACACCGTTGTGTTGCAGTTCTGCTGTGGCTTTCATAAATTAAATAAAGCCATTGACAGTTCATTTTGGACCTTGCAACCAGCCAATGAAAAGTACAATCGCTTCATACCTTGAGTGTATGTGTATATACTGTGTATATGTATATTTATGAATGAACATTAGCCTTGATTAATAAATGTTGTACAAAATAGTTGTTCATTTTTAGTTCATAATAGCTAATTTTGAACCTTGTAAAGTGTTACCCATTAAACATATAAATCTGAAAAGCAAAACAGTTTTTTCCTAATATGACCAAAACAGTTAAACCTGCTCTATTTCAGGTCAAGAACTGTTGCTAGTGTAACGCAAACTACTGACACACACTGGCAGGTCAACAGTTCCTGTTTGTGTTTACATCCGCGTTGTCACGCCACTCTCGCCAGAGGGTAAGGTGTGCACTGGAGGAATCAATCAAAGATTCACGGCAATGAACACGCTTGTCTATGAACGTGACGTGGTAAAAACTGTATAAACTTTGCAAATTCTTGAATTACAAAGGATTTGGCACTAATAATTGTTTAAGATGTGCGTTTCTCTGACATGAGTGTCAGAGGTAGGACTGCACGATTTGATAAAAAAAATCATATGGTGATTATTTTGACAAATACTGTGCAATTATATATTACAATTATATTATATATTATATTATGTATGTAATATATATATATATATATATATATATATATATTCTTAACATACACTACCATTCAAAACAAAGATTTTCATATTTTTTTCAGGCTCATTTCTTATTATTAATTTTTAAAATAACAGTCTATTTTAAAATGTAATTTATCCCTGTAATCAAAGGTGAATTTTCAGCATCAAAGGACTGGACTAAAAAGGACACAACCTCACTAGGATACAGCCTTCAGTTTAAGAAGGAGCCCTTGTGAATCTGAATCAGAAAATCTGTAAAGATTCCCAGCTGTAATTAATTGTGCAGCAAATAACATTTTATGAACGTCCAAAATGGAGTGCAGTAACTGATGGAGAGCAGTCATAATCAACTCTTGATTATGTTTTCGATTCATGGTGCAGCTCAAGCATTCATGTTGTTGAGCTTGAAGAGGGGCTCATGAAGGGGTGAAAAGGAAGGGAAAGCTCTCCACCAGCACACTGAAAATGCTGACCTCCAACTCAATGAATGTCACATTATGGGGTGGAGATGGGGGCGTTTGCTTGTTAAACACAGTGCCAGTTGATTTGAGTGACGGAGTGGGTGACGTGCAGCACTCCAATGTGTTTATGTGTGTGAGGAAGCCGGTGCTGTATATACACGTCTCTGTTTGCACAGGAGTAGAGAACTGGCCTATGACCATCCACACACACAGATGTGTGCAAAAGACACACACTGACCTGTTTGCGAACATATTCAACCATCATCTCGAGCTGTCTGGGGTCTTCACACTGTCTGTTAAACATGTTCCTCCAGAGCGCCGCCGCAAGAACGCAATCGTCTGACAGAATTCCCTAAGACATACAGTAGAGACACATGAGATGTGCTTACACGAGCACTAAACATTTCTGTTAACTCTTGACAGTTCTTGATTGGCAAGTAAATAGTCTGTAATATCAATAATGGGTGGATCTAGGGCAGAATAAGTTACAATATGCAAAACTGATGAGTACTGATGATGATAATGTTCAACAGCTTACCTCGTCATAACCAAAAAGTGCAGCGTAGAATGTCTCCGTCATCACCTTCATGCTCTCCTTTCTCTGAATGGCATCAATCTGTGATAAAAGTAAAGTAAGACAATAAGCAAATTACAATATTCACCATAACTAATGACAGAGTGAAATACTGGCTAAAATAAAATAAAATAAAATAAAATAAAATAAAATAAAATAAAATAAAATAAAATAAAATAAAATAAAATAAAATAAAATAAAATAAAATAAAATAAAATAAAATAAAATAAAATAAAATAAAATAAAATAAAATAAAATAAAATAAATAAAATGCCAGGATGATTAATCATAATTTACAATATAACCATTTTGATCTTATGGATACTGGCCAATAAAGAAGAAAAAAAAAAAAAAAAGTTAAATAATAGTCAAAAGCAATAAAAATAAATAAACCCTGAAACCAGTTACTGAATCACGTCAGTGACTGATCACGTCATATCTTGTGCAAATAAATAAATAAATAAATAAACAAACAAACAAAATTTCTTTACTGTGACTTTTGTTTAATTTAGATGCTTAAAAGTAAAGGTAACTTAAAAGGTGCTTAAAAGGTAACTAGAGACTATTTTATTTTTGGACATAAGACCTAAAATAAAAAAAATAAAAAAATAAAATAAAATAAAATATTTTGCCATTAAATTAGCCATTAACAGATCATTTTGGATCCAACAACCAGCCACAGAAAAATAAAATCACATCATACCTTGAGCAAAAAAAAAAAAAAAAAAAAAAAAACAAGAGTGGAGATTCTTTCTTTTCTAATTTGTGAAGCATCATTTAGTCGCTAACAGGTGATGAAGTAATTTGAGTCTCTGCCTAATACTGAGATCACAGTTATGCATTCAGTCAGAGCTGGAATTGTCCTTGGCAGTAAATATTCAACATGTGGAGGATAATGCAACAATCTTACGCCCAAAAACAAAAGCAGGACTGGATCTGAAGCGAGGGGCCTGCCCAGGTGCTTCACTCCAAATGAATCTAAACACACATACGCACAACGGCCACAGACACCAACCCTTGGGAGGTTTTGGGTGGGGAGATTTTCAAAACAATTGTGTTTATTCTTAAGTCTTGTATGTCGGGTTTTTTGCATGCTTGGAGTGCGTCAGGTCACCGTGCGTGTGTGTGTGTGTGTGTGTGTGTGTGTGTGTGTGTGTGTGTGTGTGTGTGTGTGTGTGTGTGTGTGTGTTCGTTTACGCACGGGGCAGAAAAGCACCTGTGCATAATTACGCAGACCTGCAAATAATCAATCTCATCTGGCTGTGCTTTAACTCTTCTACCCTCCCCGTCTTCTCTGCACGCTCGCTCTCCTTTGTGTTCATGCCTACAGCCCGAAACATTCTACGCAAGTATGTGAATGTTAATTCTAAGCAATTCTCTGCAAAACAATTCATTCAAAAGACTCTTTTTGAACAAATCTGAGTGAATGGTTCAGATATTCACTGAAAGGAGACTCACCGGTTGGCCAACTACTGAGTAATAAGGTAACCTACAGAGTCACCAAATTAATTAATGAACAAGATAAGTCACATTTATTTATAAAGTGCTTTATAGACCAATTTGAAGCAGACGTCACAGTTACGTCACTTGCAGCTGCACGCGCATAGTGGTAAAAATAGTGGTAAAAAGTGGAGGAAAATGGGAAAAATCCACAGAATGAGAGAAAAATGTTTTGTTGTGCCTTTGGATGTCAGAATCGGAATGAAAAAAAATGTAGTCTCCATTTTTATAGAAAAATGCTGTTGAAGACGCCCTTTGAAGCTAAACGCAGACGTTTATGTTGCAAGTCACAGACTGGAGTGATGTAACCTGCAATGATCAGTCTACTAATAAAGCATGAATTTGATGTAAACAGTAAGTCTACATAATATTCACATATGCAATTAGTAGGTGAAATATGCAGATGGTAGTTCAGTTTAGTTCAATGCAAGCGGCAACCCGGTCTCTCTCTTGAATCCAACACGGAAGTGACTTAAACTGCAATTCACTGACTGGCCGCTAGAGACCGGTTTCAAAAGGGAGTCAATCCCATAGACCCCCCCATGTTAAAATGCCCAACTTTACAGCAGAAAAAAATGTTTACAGCCTGGTACAAAAAGTAATTTTGGTCTATATAGCTAATTTTGCCCTTCATGACAACTGTGAGGGGGTGAATTTTTATATAACTCATCCGTTTAAATTATATTAAGCCATAAAGTTCTGCATAATTAAGGGTGTGGCCACTGTGCCAGGTGGATTGCCGCTGCTGTCACTACTAGCCGTTTGTCTGCTGTCTGTTATCCGTCACATCCCGCCTCTTTGCCCATTTTCGGTTATCCGCTAGTGGCGCACTGCCAAGATGGCGACAGCCGGCCCTGCCCACTTTGGGCTTCAAAAATGCTCCTCAGAAACCTACGGGTGACGTCACGGACACTACGTCCATTGTTTTTTACAGTCTATGGTTCAATGTCTTTTCAATTCAGATCTATAACAGTGTCAATGTTACAAATCAATTATAAAACAAATTCAATTCAGCTATAAATCAGCTCTACAGAAGTCTGAAGTGTCATTAGTCAGTTCTTATCCAATAGTGTAGGTGCAGTCAAATCAATAATATTTCTGAATATTAATTCTTTAAACCCCAATTGAGCAAGCCACAGCATTCTTTTTGCTAAACAGAATCAAAAGACTTAAATCACCTGAATGAATCAAAACTCCAGACTAGATTCCTCAGAATCAGAGAATCGATTCTTAATAACGGACCACCACAGTAAAACAAGACATAAGTGGCATAAGTTATAAGTACATACAATGGGGACTGCATGCTTGCACTACTTTGCATATTTGAATATGTTTCGTTTCTCCTCTCACGTGCTTCCAGTCTTTAATTTTTCCCTCCCAGTGTCCACCCTGTTCTCCTCCCCTGTTCATCCATCTTCGTCCCTCAATCCTCCTTTCCCATGTTGTGACGCAGGTTGGTAAAACCAGGCTGGGATATTTAATCCCTCACACTAATCAGGCAGAGGGTCCAAAAACTGCTTGAGAGGCACAATCTTGCTCCTATACCGCCAAATTAGTGTCATATCTCACTTCACTGTTATTACTACGGCTTAGAAAAACTCCCAGAATCACACACACGCCCCGGCACACTCGTGAGTGTGTGTACTAGAGGTAAAGTTCAAGGGGGGCTGGTTTAACATGGCACAAATGACAAGTATTTTAGCACAATTAGGCGAAGTAACCTAACCGTAGTGAGGATTGAGTGAGTGGGGGTCCTTCCATTTCCAGTGCTGTAACTGTATCCTGATCCAACAGGATGGACCTGTTACGGACCTGCCAGACGCGCTGATTACACTCAGTTTACACACGATTTTTCACAGCTTAAAAAATAACGTGTTCGGGCACAAAGGGAAATACCTCCTCGCTTCTGACCTGTGAAAACAGACCATATCAGGTCAGTGTGCGCACATGTGTGTCTTCACAGAGCCGGTGTTCACAGCAAATACAAGCTGTTAGGGTTATTCCATTATCACTTCATTATGTAGTAACTTAAAAGGAATATTTTAACCAAAAATGACAATTCTGTCATCATTTACTCACTCTCATGTCATTCTAAACCTGTTTGGCTTTCTTTCTTCTGTGGAACATAAAATATATTTTGAAGAATGTTGGGGTCCAAACAAACATTGAACCCCAATGGCTTTCATTCCATGGACAAAACAATGAAAAACATTTATTCACAGAAGAAAGTCAGTTACACAGGTTTGAAACAACACTGGCTGAAAACTTTCTTTCCAGTCCAATAAATGAGGGCTGTTTTCCAAAGTAGTCACTGCGAGGTACTAAGTACCAAGTTAGTATCAATTTATCTATCTATAAATGTTAATATTTATTTTGTTTAGGCATAGTATCTGTAAATAAGGTACAAATAACTGAATAAATAAAAACAGACAAGTGATTTGTCTGTCCATACTGAACATGAAATTGCTGCAAAACACGACACTACAAGAGTCAATCAGAACATATTTGATGTTTAAAATAAAGTTATATGGAGCAGGTTACTGGACCAATGAGATTTCAAGTGGGCTGAGCTAAATCAGCATATCATTGCTGAAAAACAAACCAAGTGATCAACAAAATGATGCTTGATTAGCAGGTTAAAAGCTTAGTTCACCCAAAAAAAATAATAATAATGAAGATATTTTAAGGAAATCTGAGATTTCGGTCTCTCCATTGACAGTCTACGCAACTACCACTTTGAAGCTTCAAAAAGTTCATAAAGAGATCGTAAAACTAATCCATATGAATCGAGCGGTTTAGTCCAAATTTTCTGAAGAGCCTCGATCACTTTATATGATAAACAGATTTAATTTAGGCTTTTATTCACATATAAACATTGATCAGTGAACACAGAAGCTCCACTGTATTGCTTGACAGGAGAACAAACCTCTTTGGTTCTTGCAGAAGCTCAAACGTGCTGCGTAACACACAAGAATGAACCTTATTGGTTCTCGCATGTCAAGAAAATATCTTCATTTGTGTTCCCAAAGATGAACATAAGTCTTACGAGTTTGGAACGACATGAAGGTGAGTAAATGATGACAGAATTTTCATTTTTGGGTGAACCAACACTTTAAGCTACAGTTAAAAATGTACGAATGTCACTGGAATCACTGTATAACTAAAAATACTAGCACAAAAATAAACAAGCAGGGTATATGTTGCCTTGCTAATGCATGTGTAATGTTAGCCAATTTACTCTGCAGAAGAACAAGAACGCAAGTGAAAGAGAGACTGTGATGGAAAATGAGGTCATTTTTGTACGGTGCCACTCGATGGCCGCTGCCAGGCCTGAGGGGTCAAATGTCTTCAGTCCCGAACGTACCTTTAGCCAAAATGCGCACCACACCACATCACGATCAAACTCCCATCTCATTCAAAATCACGTCGCACTAACTTACATGCTCCAAAAAACTAGGGGCAACTTCATATTGTCCCTGTATGAGTTACATATATAAGGATATAGGTAAGCAACACTACAGAATGCCGTTTTACCTAAAAATCACCAAGTTTGCAAATGTGATACTGACTTTATACAACAGTTCAATAAACAAGAAGTTAATATAAGGAGACTTCGATTTTTTGACTCAAGAATATTGTCTGTTTTTGCTCTTTTGCCAACGAAAATGGGTCCAAACAAATCCACAGTAGAGCCATTGCGCGTCTCTGAGAGACACAGGGATGTTTCTTTACTGAAGCTGTTTGAACGAATCGTTTGACTGAATAATTCAATGACTCACTCGTTAAGACAATGATTTGCCGCCACCTACTGGCGTTTTTATATACACTCTCTGAGGGGCTGAGAGAGAGAATGCTGTTTTTGTTTTTGGTTTTTTAGTAATGATTGTAACAATATTTCTGGTTAAAGAGATAGAATGTATGGATAGTGGTGGATAGTGGTAGATAGAATGTGTTTATAAATAGACTATTAAGAGTGAAATATGAGATAACATTGTTAAATATAACAGAGATAATAAAGTTATTGCAGTCGCATTGCATGAGCGGGGCTCTGACTGTTTCTTTGAAACAAAGGCCACCTCTGCTTCATACACATATTGGGCAAGCTGCTAGGCAAAGTGACAAGTCAAAAGTCATACGCCTTTTCCATTTCACACACATTTAATTTCATATAATATGTGAATGAGTTCTGATCAGCAGTTTGACATAATTGATGACTGAACATGTTTATTTAAGTGCTTGCTTATGAGCCAATTGCAACTATAGGAGTATATGCAAACTATAGGAGTATATACAAACGGTCCGTTTGTAGGAAAGGATGCCATGTGTGTCAGAAAATGTCAGAACATTTTATTTAGAAAAACAAAATCATTTCATTAAAAAGAAAAATCCTATACACTGCTTTAGCTTATAAGGAATTCAATATTTAAATACTGAAAATACTTAATAAAATATTAAAAACAGCATGTGTCTTGGTCATGCAACCTTATGGGAGATCAAATACACTTTTTTGTTTACATTCTGTTAATTTTCATTTTAAGATGTTTTATTTTAGCCATTGAAGTTATCCTGCAAAGAAAAGTGTGGTTCTCTTTTTTCTTTCAATATTGTTATTAATATTCTCTATTTACCTATTTTGAAATCTAAAGGAAGCTGATGAATGCAATTAATACATTTTCCACATGCTCCTTTTCATTTTACTCATAAATCATGTCACGTCATTAACTAGAACAACACATTTATGGGCTCTACATGGGTACACCAACTTTTAACAAATAAAAGGAAAAAAAATAACCCTGCCATTTTGGTCCATCATGACATAAAATGAGTTTGACATTCCTAGCTAGGGGGCAATTTTAGGAGCCCAAATTTCATCTGGCCCTACATTTTAGGCTTATTATTAATATACTCACTGCAATTCCAATGTTAAATTGATAATAAGCTTGTAAAATCTTACTGGCTGAACAGAGCACCTGAAAAATGAGAGGATTATATTAAGAGTCCTCGTGAGAAAATAGAGATTTTTGATTTATGGGCTCTGGGAGAGGGGGAAAAGTGACATTATGGAAAAAGTCATTTCACAGCGTGGCATAAGAGAGGTGCTGAGTTCATTAAATACACACACACACACACACACACACACACACACACAAAAGTAGACATTTAAAGTGTTTTTAAGCGCACTTACTCTGATGCTCACCATCTTTCTCTCACACAAGTCTCATAAAGGCTTCTTGCGCAGTACCATGGGAAGAGAGGCCAATCACATTAAAAAGTATTTTCACACTAATATACTTAACCCAGGGATAATGTCAATTTTCAAACCAAATGTATTTTTCACTCAAAAATGATCATTATTATCTATGATCATTTACTCGCTCTCATTTCTAGTTTATGGTTCTTTCATGATACTTTCACTGTGCTTCTGCATCTTACTTGATACATAAAAAGTCCCCAGTCCCAATTCTCTTGTAGGGAAAAGCCAACCAGTACATTAATAAAAATCTCTCCTTTTGTGCTCCACAGAAGAATTGAAGTCATGCAGGTTTGGAATGACATAAATTATGAGATTTTTCATATTTGGGTGAACTATTGCTTTAAAACTGTGCTTCCAAAATCCTCAACGGCACACATTTTGGATGCCTCCCTAATCTGACACATCCATTTCAGGTCTTGGAGTCGCTACTAAGAAGCTGATGAGTTGAATCAGGTGTGTTTGATTAGGGAGACGTACAAAATGTACAGTGTACTTCTGGCGCACCAGGACCAGAGTTGGGAAACACTGCTTCAACACAAACAAGCTTTACATGCCGACATTTTCACAGATGGACAAGCAGTTATAAATAAAGCTGCATGTACATTGTGTTCATCATGTTGCATATTGCATCAGCTGCATATAAGTTGTTAATCAACTTGTTAATTAGTTGGCTGGACATTTAGTCCATTAATCAGAATTTTTATTTGTCCAATATGATTTCAGAATTTTCATTTTCTTTCCAAAAGTTAGACTATTTTTTACTTTACACAGTAAAAGACAACGCTAAATGGCAAGAAAATAAAATAATAAAACAAAATAAACAATAAAATAAACATGTATGGCCATAGAAACTGCATTATTAGAATTTAAAGGCCTAGCGCATTATATATATATATATATATAAAACCTGACTACCCAGGGTTGACTACCCTTAGTAACCTTGGGTTGACATCAAATAAAAAGCTCAACAAATCGACCATGCAATTTACCACAACAAAACTAAATTCACAAAGCACAACAACAACTTGTTGGCTAAGACAGGACTTTGTTACTGTAGACAATTCAAATGTAAGGTTTTTATTTGGATCTTTCGCTGAAAACAAAGCTTTCTCTATCCTCATGTCTAAGCCATAAAACCTAAGAGCTGTTCCCTCGGATAAATAAACTACTCGACGACTCAAAACTGCTAATACTCTAACTGACAGTCAAACAAATTCTGTCGACGGCTGGCTCGCATCCAGCCCTTGCATGCGCTGGCATATCCATAAGGTTGTGATGACTGATTAGCCGCAGCTGGTTTGATCTAGTTCATGTTAACTAGTTTACAGTGTTATGCAATACATGATCTATAGGCCAGGCCACTGTTATATGTTAAGTGCTATATATGCTATATCTATTTAGAGCAGATCTGGACCAAGTTGTGCTTGTTCTTTAAAGCAATACTAATTCAGTCCTACTATTAAGATTAAGGTGGAAGGTAGAAGAGATGGTGTGTGTGTGCGTGCGTGTGTGTGTGTTTGGGGGGGGGGGGGGTGTCAACAAAGAGAAGTGCGGGGAAAGAGAGAGAGATTTCTGTTTTCACAGCTGGGCTGAAGTCTTGTTCCCACCCTTTCTGACAGCAGTTCCCTTAAGGCGCCTTGCGTTGGCTTCCTCTCAAACACACACACATATATGCACACACTCGGCGCAGCAGAAGCATGTCATCTTTACTGACCTCGCAGAGATTTAAACACCTTTTGCTACTCCGCTGGACACCGCTCAGCTCAAAATGCCTCCACAGTCTGTAGAGCATAGTAATTACATCCTAAAGTCTGAGGGTGTGTGTGTGTGAGAGAGAGAGAGTATTTCACTGTATATCATTAGGGGGGGGGGGAATATATGTTGTTTAAAAAGCAGAACTCAGTACTTGATTCATGAGACCTAGTGCTGATAGGCTCAAATTTCAAACAGTATTTGGCAAGTGAAATAGTCTGAATGCCATTGCATTAGATATATCAAACGAACTGGCATCTGGAAACAAATGATGGATCTCTTCTCTTCACTAACATCCATCAGTTTTTTGCTTTGTTTTTTAAATCAATTGGTGTTTTGGTGATTTTTAGTGGGTGTATTCTCAAGTTCACACAGGTGAACCACAGGTGTAGTTCATCACATTAACTTGTTCCAAAAACATTTAACAACCACCAAAGTTTGTCAATTTTCAACCATATTTCTACAGTTTTATCATGTATAATGTCTTTTTGTGACATATTTTGCTTGAAAATTGTTTATGTACATCTATATTTTTCATTCACATACACTGCCATTCAAAAGTTTGGGGTTGGTAAGATTTTTTAATGTTTTTGAAAGAAGCCTCGCCAAGGCTGTATTTATTTGATCAAACATTCAGTAAATACTGTAATATTGTGAAATATTATTACTGTTAATACTGTTACTGAATTACTATTACTATTATTAACTGTTTTCTATTGTAATATAAATAATGTAATTTATTCCTGTGATCAAAGCTGAATTTTCAGCATCATTACTCCAGTCTTCAGTGTCACACGATCCTTCAGAAATCGTTCTAATATGATGATCTTAGTGACCCCAAACTTTTGAATGGAGGTGTGTCTCAGTGTTGCCAAGTCCACGGTTTTACCTAGCTAGTTGCCGCGGGTTGTTTTTCATGTTTGCGGGTTAAAGCGACCCCAAATAACATGATATTTAGCTCCAGGAATGCAAATTTTACCAGAGGAACCCCCCAAAAAATGCAGATTTTACCCCCCGGAATGCAATTTTTACTGGGGCACAAGCAAATGGGCTAGTTTTGAGTAGCAATTGGTCGGGTTTTGTTGTGAAAACCTGGCAACCCTGGTGTGTCTATATAAGGGAATCATTAAATGTCCACTTCAAAATACACTCAAAAATATTTTAAAATACATCAAATGTTTAAGATCTATTGACAAGATTTTGTAACTGACACTTTCATTGGTCATCGATGATCTCAAAACGGTCAAATATCGGTTAAGTAATCAAGCTAACAGATGTCATTCTATCACTATTGTGGATGGACAAACACAAAAAGCACAAAATACTAATGGCAAGGTGTTTCAAAATAGGCAAGTGAATCAAATGCACATATATACTTACGCCCATAATCTTGCTCCTCTGCTCCACATCCTCCCACATGGAGTGGACGATGTAACGGCACATGTACTTCCCAGCTCTGCCTTCCTGCCGCATCCGGACCAGACACATCCTGTCAGAGCAGAGCAGAGCAGAACGCTGACTCAAGACAGCCTGACAAGTGCCTGTGTTACGCCACGCTCTGTCAGGATCTGCGTAACCAGGAAACTTCAGAGATCAGCCAGACAACACACTCACATAAAGGAAATGTCTGGGTTAAATAGACAGCATCTGTGGCCTGATGTTGATTACCACAGAAACTCTTTTTTACAAACTGAGGGAAGAATCGAAATCATTTTCTGTGGCACTTGGTTTAGCATTGTTTTCCCCCACTTTTACATTTGAGAATCACTGCTTTATGAATACTTTCAGTGATAAGAAGGTGTGAGTGCGTGTGCATGAATGAACAACTGGCACCGTTCAGTGTTTTCTCAGTCCATGTTTCTCTGCACAAACACAGTCATCAATGCGGATGCACGGCTGCACGCACAAAAACTAAGTGCCTTTAACTGGAAGTGTACAGAGTGTTGGCTCCAAACCGCCACCATTAATCATGAGTCTCGTTCTGATGACATCACACATTCCGTTTTTTTTTTTCATAAGATCAGCCAATCCTGCGCATTAGCATAGGTGCCTTTGATGAGGATGATAATGGGTTAAAAAGATGGGTCACACTTTAGTTTAGGGTCCAATTCTCACTATTAACCAGTGATTAACTATGACTTTTGCCTCAATAAACTCCTAATTACTGCTTATTGATAGTAAGGTAGTTGTTAAGTTTTGGTATTGGGTAGGATTAAGGGATGTAAAATATGGTCATGCAGAATAATGCATTATTATGTGCTTTATAAGTACTAATTAACAGCCAATATCCTAGTAATATGCATGCTAATAATAAGCAACTAGTTAATAGTGAAAAAGTGTTACCAAAAGATTAATTAAATACTTACAATTAAATACTTAAGATTAAATACTTAATAATTAATTAAATACTTAAGACATTAGTAATAACACCCACATTAAATATATCTGGGATTCAAAATCTAACCGAAAACCCAGAAATAAAGTTTTAGGATTTTGGAACATTTTTAAACAAATGTAGAATGACAAAATTATTAAGGGATATTAAAGAAATCTACACTAAATAAAAAAATAAAAGGCAATTGCAACTTTTTATTTCACAATTCATTTTTTATCACAATTGCGAGTTTGCATTTCGCAGTTTTCACAGACTTTTTTCTCAGAATTTTGAGATTTAAAGTCACAACTGCGAGTTATAAAGTCAGAATTGCGAGATACTGTATAAACTCGCAATTCTGACTTTTTTTCTCGGAATTGCAAGATATAAACTCGCAATTGCGAGTTATAAAGTCAGAATTGTGTGATATAAATTCAATAGTCAATATAAACTTGCAATTCTGACTGTTTTCCCCTCGCAATTCTGACTTTATCACGCAATTGTGACTTTATAACTTACAATTGTAAGTTTATATCTCACAATTGCGAGAAAAAAAAAATCAGAATTGTGAGATAAAAAGTCGCAATTAACTTTATTTTCTTTTTCATGGTGAAAACAAGTTTCCATACTAATCAAATAAACCAAGGCAACAGACAAAGTAACCAAAAAAACAAAAACACTGGATATGGCTAAATTAAGACATTCTGGCAAACTTAAATTAGGAAAAACTGCAAAAATTAAGAAAATGCCAAAATTATATTAATTGCCCAAATTAGGAAATTCTGGCAAACTTAAAAAGTAGGAAAAATTGCAGAGAAAAAAGGATAAAAGATATTATAATCTTTTAAGACTAAAATCAGTGTAAAAGCACAATCACAATAAATTGTAATCTGGTGAAAAAAAATAAGACTTGATTTGCTTGCTTTGTGTTACTAAATCTCAAGTTGGTATGCAAGTATGGTTGCACTCTTCAGAATGCTAGGTCTAGTGAAACACCATTTGCAATCCACCTAGTAGATGAATATTTATCAACTCAATGACATGAATAACCAACCAAGGATCTGGAATTTGCATGACACAATGTTGCAGTTCTAACCAAAACTGTCCAAAAACTCACCAAACGTGGAGCTGTGCCACCAAGAACCAGGAGTTGAGCGTGTCGGGGAGAGAGCACTCTGGGAGAAAGAGAGGGAGTAGAGGACATCATAAGGGGGAACAAGAAAACACAACATGTAGCCAAACCAATGCAAACTTGGGCTCCGATTCCAAAACCGCTATTGGGTTTACACCTGTTTTTTTCTCAGCTAAAGAAAACAACGTAACACAGCTGTAAAGTGCCACATAAATCTTTCAGGTGCTGCTGAAAAGTTCCCTTTACACTCATTTCAACATTTCGGATAAAGTGAGGGGTGTTTAGGAGTTCTTCAAAAAATTTAAATGAGCATGACATAAGACTCATAAGGCCATAATACGGGTGCAAAAAAACCCTGAAAAGATTCAGGCTCAAAAATACTTACTTTCAAAAAATTCGTCGTAGTTGATTCTTTCTACACAGCATGTGTACATTCGCAAGGCAGCTATCTTAATTTTCTGCAAAAGAAGAGAGACATTTGTGACACACATGATCAAAAAGCCACTCAATCCAGTGTGATCAAAAGCAGGAACTGATTAAATTGGCCAAGACATCACATTTTCAGTCCAGTCTACCGAGCCAAACGTGCCCCAAAATGAAGCAGACATGCTGAAGTTTTAGACAGCCGTGATGCTGATGACTCTAACATGGAAGGTCATCTCGGATTTCACAAAGTGTGGCCCCTGCTTTTGAAAACACAAAACAGGTAGCGGTACGAGATGAAGTCATCATTCCAGCACCAAAACTCAATAGTGTCCACTTCACTGTTACACTGCATTACAGGAAATGCAACCAAAGACGGTGACAGTAAACTACAAAATTCAACTGAATATGTGAAAAATCTTCAGTATTAATTCTCAAGAAAACCTGTTCATATTTAACACCAAAATGAAAATTATATATCATAAAAATATACCTATTTTTGCATATTTTAATTTAAAAATTAACCCTATTTTTAAGGACTATTAAATGCTTTTGCATTGTGACATTCTTTTCAGGATGATTAAGCAATTTCCAGTATTTTTGTAATACAAATCATTATTCTAAATGGTGAATCTTGTTATATTACGCTCATTACTGGAATAAAATAATGCATTTTGTTTTTATTACATCAGCAAATAAATACACTCTAAAAATAATTGGAGTAATTACAACTTCGAGTGAATTTACGTTCAACCAACAAACTACACTGAGTTAGAGGAACTTACTCATTTGTAGCATAAACACACATTTTTAAGTTGATTACTCAAAAAAAAAAAAAAAGAAAAAAAAAGAAGTTGCTCCAACTACCAGAGTTTTAGCCCTGGAACCAATTAATATATTTCAGTTCAAATCAAAAGCTTTCACAGCACATGCTAACGTAACTTATTTAACATCTATATTTAATGAACAATTAAGATATTACTTGTCACTGGCATTAGCGCAGTCATTGCTTATAGAGTCAATGTAGTGTTTACCTTCATGTATCTACTCTTCAGCACAATGATAACCACAAAAACTTCAACATTACAGAAACTCTTCACACATAACAGCATTAAACACTAACAGGTCTTTCCCTTCACTAAAAACACATAAATTAACACTTAATTTCAACATTTATTCTCCTTATCCAGTCCTATGCAAAGCATGCTGGGAACTAGAAATCCACTGCCTAATTTCCAAAGTTATCAAAACAATTTCATTAAGTTGCTACAACCTAATTTTTAAAAAAGCTAATTAACGCAGAAATTTGAGTTTAAATTATAGATGACATTAAGTTGACATCAACATGATTGTGTCAACAGAACTCAACAAAATAATGTTTGCAACTTAAAAGGTTTAATTAAAACAATAAATTAGAATTTTTAACTTGCAACCATGCATTTATTTAAGTTGTTGTAACAGGTCCCCTGAATTACTTTTTAGAGTGTACTTCACAATTTAAGTAACATATCATTCATTTTTTCCACATTCCAGTAATACAAGCAAGATTTTTGGGATTGCTGTAAAAATTATGCAGGCAAAATGCAAAAAAAAAAATCTGATAATTATCTTTAAGCAAAATAAAAATGTATTTATTTCTCTTGATTTTGCCATGAAATATAAGCTGGACATGTTCTAGGGATGCACCGTTAGGATTCTTTTTGCCCGATACCAAATTTAACAAACAACTACTGGCTGAGTCTGATATTGATATTTGTCAGTTGCTCACTTATTTGAACTTCTGTCATTAATATAGATTTCTGTTTCGATCATGTTTTAAATTAGCAAAGTTCATAAACACATGCATGAAAATGATTTGATGATTTTGATGCAACAATAAACTAGCTAAATATACCTTATATTAGCTTATATTAGTTATTTTAGCTATCAAATATTTCTTATTACCAAGATTAACTCATATTTGACTATTATAAATCTCTTTAATAAATAGAAACACATTATACAACTGAGTAATTTCACACAATTTGTTATATCAGCCTTTTTCATGCTATAGCCAGTATGCAGATGGTTTTAAATTGATCAAAAATCAGCCTATAAATATTGCACCATCAGTGCATCTCTAGTAAGTTATGTGAAATTCACACATCAAATTTTATGAAAAACTGAACAAATGATCAAATATCAAAAAGGGACTATTTAAAAGAAGACTGTTGAGTAACACTAGATGAGGAGATTTATTTACCCATTTGTTGTATTTGAGGGGTCCAGTGAAGCCCATGGCCTCAATCAGTTTGGTGAAGGCCCCCACCTCTTCATCTGTAGTCTGTGGGGTCTCTTTAACAGTACGCAGCTTGAAACAGAACACGGAAACACATCTGACATTACAGCTATATAAAACATTGGCATAAATACATGGGCATCTGGCAAAGTGACCGCATAAAGACAATACAAAACAATACTTTCTCAGTTACAAGACCAACTGAAGTTGGATTTTGAAGGATCTCTAGGGTTTTTGGGTTTTAATATTGACAAATAGCTATTATTGTGCCAAATCCATCAACAGTTCCCGTTTAAGATCAGCCTTTCACAATTTCCCTGTAAATCTCAACTCAACCCAGGTAATCTTTTTGGAGGCATTGCAGTGAAAATATTCGGCTAATTCCCTCAAGTCACCACTATGGATGCAATAAAACTTTCCCCAATGGATTTCTCACAGGAATTTTATGTTTTACTGCTATGATTGGGAATACTAGTAAACTAGTAGTAGAAGTTTAGTAGACTATAATCAGCACCTGCCCTTTGGGCTCATATAGGGAGGAAATGATTATTGCCAACATACAGCAGTCAAACAAAAAAAGCTAAAATGATCATTGTTTTGATTTGTCTACATTTTTAGCAACATAATTCCTATATTACTTCCATTTGTGTGATTCTGCAGTTTTGATGACTTAACTATCATTCTAAAATATGGAAAATAGTACTAATAAAGAAACAGTATGGCCTGGTTTCTCAGACAGGGCTTAGATTAAGGCAGGATTAGGCCTTAGTTCAATTAGGACTTTTAAGTAGCTTTTATAAATGTGCCTATAAACATTAGCGCATACATCTTAAGGGAAAACAATGGCACTGACATATTTTAAGAAATGCCAGTGCAGGTTGCTTTAAGTTAAAACATGCATTTTATTCTGGGACTATGCTTAAATTACTGTAATTATGTAAAATTATGTAGGCTACTTCGTTTTATTATCCCACCTAGATATGAATTGAAATTCTATTGCTTAAAAAAAAGTTTTCAGAGATCAGAATTGATCCTTTTAGCTGATTTGAAACTGGATTCCTTAGCCTGAGAAATAACTGGAAACTGAGATTGTAAAAGGCGACACAGACCTCACTTGTGCTGTGAAGAGCTCGACATTGCGAGACGCAAGCATCCGCTGTTATCCGGCAAGCCACCAAAGCCCTGGACTGACACACATCTTGTTCAATGGCCTAGGAAGCAAAAATATCTTGACAAGAGCTTTCCATTTTCAATCTAGTTTGAAAGAAAGAGGTTCTGACTACTGCTTATTCCTAAATTGTCTTAATATGACTAATAAACCAACTGATCAAGAGGTGTAAATGTTTGCAAATGTTATAAACTGGAACATTGCATACTAGTATATGAATCAGGTTTGAAAGAATTATTGCACAATGCATTGATGATAATAATAATTACAAGATGTGCTTAAATAGATATTATTTTACACATATATTACTTATATTTACAATATTTATACATAATTCCACGTCTGATGTAGTAGAAGTACAGGTTATGTCAGACCCACAGTTGTCCATCATTTTGTTCCAAAATGTAAATAATAACTCCAAACAATATTATAATGTCAGTCTTAGTATGTAGACGATGACAAAGTTTTAAAGGACACCAATAAAAACCACTTAAGTGATGTTATTGTGTTTTTATATATATATATATATAAGTTTCTATAAATTACCTTTCCGAGGACAGCTCTCGATGCTGAAGCGTTTAATAACTGTCTGACGGCGGACTGCAGCGGTCGCCGATACATGATTCCGCTAAAGTCACAATAATAGAGTATTATTGTAACTATAAAGCAAGAATCAGGGATTGATACTTTCTAACACGTTTTGTAACTGTTTGTTTTTGTCCCTCCCCCTTTACAGCAATGTCAAATAATCAGTCCCTCCCTTAAAGTGGTCCGTGTGGAAATCAGAGCTGCGGAATTCAGCGCAGTGGAATATAGTTCCGCTGATGGAGGATCCATGTGAGGTTTGTAAATTAGTTGGCAGTAACGCCTCAAAAAGTAAGCTTTGCCATTATTGTTCCCCGTATCCTCTTTGGCAAAACACAATTAATTTATGTACTCTTGCCCCTAAGAATCCAATAAATCAATTTAGTTTTCTGTTTCCACCACTTTTGTTGCTGGACTGTCCTACCTTGGAAAAAAGTCACAGCAGGTAACAAATATTTTAATAAAAGACTAGCTAACTACACTTACAAAAAAGTACAGGGATAGTATCAGATGGTAATACCATGGTACAGAATTTCATGGTATTTACATGGTTCTCCAAGAAAAATATTGAAAATATTACCATGGTAAATGTCCACAATACATTGTAGTACGATGGTAATTTTTGGTACTTTTTTGTTTATTGTATAATAAACTATATATATTAGTGTGAAAGAATGGTTGGGAGGGAGCATGAAGAATCATTTTCACACATGAATTGGCGCCTCTGAATCTCTGTGTAATATTTAGGAGGATCTATTTACAGAAATACAATATAATATACATAACTATGCTTTCAGTGGTGTATAAAGACCTTACATAATGAACCGTTATGTTTTTATTACCATAGAATAAGCCATTTCTATCTACATACACCGCGGGTTCCCTCACATGGAAGCCGCCATTTTGCGCCCCCATGTTTCTACAGTAGCCCTAAATGGACAAACTGCTCTACAGAGCGCATTTTGCTACTATGTTGTTCTTCTTCTTCGTTGGTGTTTTTAGAGGTAGCATGCATTGTAACAATAATATTCGCAATAACATATTGTTTTACTGAATAATTAAGTAAATATAAGTAATTAATTTATCTTTGTAAAGAAACCTCATTGCTTGACTGGCTACTCTCTGCTGTCTCAGACGACGACATCTTTGTTCTATGTCGGCCACCATAGATTCTCTATGTGCTTTGAAAGGGAGGGGTGAGTGGTGGACTGAGCCATTGATTCGCAACCTCACCACTAGATGCCGCTAAAATTTACACACTGAACCTTTAAATTCATTGAAAGTCTTTGGGATGTGCTGGAGGAGACTTTACAGAGTGCTTGACTCTTGCATTGTCAATACAAGATCTTGACCAAAAATTTATGTACCTCTTGATGGAAATAACATCACAACATTTATATTATTATTAACATCAATTTTGCTGTCAAATTGATTAACATAAAACATAACAAGTCTGTAAAAATAATGTGTTTATGTGTGTGTGTGTGTGTGTGTGTGTGTGTGTGTGTTTGTATATATATATATATATATATATATATATTTATTTAACAAACTTTTATGTTAGATGCACAATTGTATATATTGATATTGATATATATATATATATATATATATATATAAAAATATTATATATTATACAATATATACAATGACATATTATTATATTATTATTATTGACAGGCAAAAATGATTTTTATAGTGATGATAGCAACAGTTAGTAAAAGCAGATCATACCATGGTTCATTTTATGGTAAAAAAAAAAAAAAATTCTTAAGCTGTGGGCGCTCTTAATCTGCATCTTATTCTTAAACTGCATTGCAGAGGGATGTTTAGTGTTTTGGCAGCGACAGGTGAACAGCTTGATGATGTCAGACAGTGGCATGCTCCTGGCAGGCCGCTAAACAGAGAAATCACATCAGTCGAGATGACGAATGACTGGCTGTAGTCTGTACCAAAGATTAATGTTGAATAAGTACCTGGCTTTACAGCTCCCGAGCCACAAAATAAGCAAGACTACGCATTGCTGCGTCCACAAATTGTTCAAAGTCATCCGGGCATCGAAGCAACTTCCTGCCTGGCTCCATCCAAAAATCACAAAAATATGTAATGCCCCTTCTGCATGAACGATTTAGAAAAATAATACACAGAGCCCCCCCCCCCCCCCCCCCCTTGTATGGCACACACGTAAAAGTACCAAAAACACTCCGGCGCTTTGAACTAGGGATGTTTTCACAGCAGGGAGTAGATGAGGTAATGTTTGAGTTGTCTTTGCGTAGCTTTCCGAATGACTGTTTATGCTAGGTGAGAGGTTCTTCCTCATAGCTGTGGAGTTTTAACTTAAATGTCACAAGTCCCTCTGTTTCTACACTCCAAACTCAGGAAGGAGAATGTCACCGTTATTACCAGTGAAATATTTGTCTAGCTTTCACTGCTGCACCTTTATGCCTTCAGGAAACAGTGGAGGAGGTGAGGGGGACTGTACAACATGCTAGTATTATAGCTGGCCTCTTGAGGAACTGCCTAAATGTTGTTCATCCCGATGTCACCCATCCCTGAAAAAACAAGCAAGCAGTTGGGTGAATTCATTCGGGACAGTGGTGTGTTAGTACAACATACTTGGCACTTTGTCTGTTATGCACAGACTAAATGTAATTTTTTACAAACTATGACCCAACAGTTCATTATGAAAGAATTAGTGCTTCACTGAAGGTAATGTCAGCCAACGTTTATGTCTCAGAGTAAAAAATATATATAAAGGTAATTGTGAGGAATTTATATCTCAAAATGTGAATTTATCTCACAGTTATGACAATCACATATTTGCGACTTAAAGGGTTAGTTCACCCAAAAATGAAATTCCTGTCATTAATTACTCACCCTCATGTCGTTCCACACCCGTAAGACTTTCGTTCACCTTTGGAACACAAATTAAGATATTTTTGATGAAATCCGAGAGGTTTCTAAACCCCCTGTAGAAAGCAGTCGGCGTTCTGACGTAGTACACTGAAGCCTGCACTGTCTATACAATGTAAACAGCGTAGGAGAATGACAGGGGAGAGATGAATTTGTTGAATAAAATCGTTGTTTTTTTTTGTTTGTTTTTGCGCACAAAATGTATTCTTGTCGCTTCATAAAATTAAGGTTGAACCACTGCAGTCACGTCAACTATTTTAACAATGTCTTTACTACTTTTCTGGATCTTGAATGTGGTAATTACATTGCTTTCTGTGGGGGATAAAAAAGCTTCTCAGATTTTATCAAAAATATCTTAATTTGTGTTCCGAAGATGAACAGAAGGTCTTACTGATGTGAAACGACATGAGGGTGAGTAATTAATGACAGAAATGTCATTTTTTGGGTGAACGAACCCTTTAATTTCTTACATTTGAAACTTTATTTCTCATAATTGCAACTTTATATCTCACAATGTGATTTTTTTTCTCACAACTGCAACTTAATCTTACATTTGATTTTATTTCTCATAATTGCGTCTTTCTCACATTTGTGACTTAATTTCTTATATTCAAAACTTTATTCCTCGTAATTGCAACTTAATCTTACATTTGCGTCTTTATTTCCCACAAGTGTTACTATTTCTCACATTGTTTTGCTTTATTCATTGCATTTGTGACTATTTCTCATAATTGCATCTTTCTCACATTTGCAACTTCATTTCTTACATTTGCATCTTTGTTTCTCATAATTGCAACTATTTCATGACTATTTCTTGCACCTGTTACTTGATATTTCATAGATGTGACGACTTCATATCTCACAGTGTGACTATTTTTTTAAAAGGGACTTTATATCTCACAATTGCAAGTTAACCTTATATTTGTGACATTATTTCTCACATCTGCATCTTTAATTATTGACATTGTGACTTTATATCTCAAAATGTGAATTTGTATATCTACAAATTGTGATAATCACACATTTCACATTTGTGGCTTAATTTCTTATACTTGTGTCTTTATTTCCCATAATTGACTATTTCTGACATTTTTTACCTTATTTTTCTTATTTTAAACTTTATCTCACAGTTGCCTATTTTATTATTTAATCAAAACAGGCTTCCATGATGCATTTCAAAACCCAATTTATACACTTCTCACAAATGAAAAACATCTAAAGGTAATCATAACACTCATTTTATTGTAAATTGTAAATCTGATCATTTATTTGTATAGCACAAGGTTTGGGGGATGAGTTGCACACAAAGTTTAATAATTTTATCCATGAATCGCTCACCTGGATGTACATTTCCCTCACAGATACACTGTTATACCTTAACCTCTCTTAGCCCATTGATTCCTTGAAAGGGTTCATTTCAAACCTGGCTTGACTCAATGAGAACATTTTTTCTTTCAGAAAACAAAATGGGCCTTTTTCCTCAAGTGAAGCTAGGGCTGCCTTCTCCAGCATGTTTGGATTAATAAGGAGTGATTGATGAAGACAGGAGAGGAAACATTCGATTCCTGCTCTGCTCCTGTTCCTGTGAGAAAAACCTTGGGAAAGAGAGCTATAAATAAGGAGTGTCGGTCCATGTGCAACGACCATCCCGCTTAGGCACGTTATGGGTGTGGGGTGTGTGTGAGCGAGAGTCGAAGTGTGTCAAGTGTGTGTGTGCGTTGTCAGTATGTCAATTTGGCATGAAAGACAGACTGGCGACAAGTTTTGGAAACAAGGCAAGGAAAATATTGACCAATCATGCACGGCAAATGTCAATACAAAAGCTTCAAGTGTGCACTTCTCTGCAGAATAAGTCCATTACTCAAACATTCACAATAATGCAATGAGTTCAGTGAGGTGAAACATGTTAATAGCCTAATATATTCTATAGCTATTATGTTTTTACCTATACAAGTATATATTTCTTTCTCCAGTATTTAACTCCTGAATCACCCAGCAACGCATCATTTGGGCTATAAGGTTTGCAGACCACACAGGAACTAAGAAATATGTAAATATACTGTATGGTGTCCACAGTCGGTTACAAGCCATAAAAGCATGAAAAGGCTGTTGCTACAGCTTGGTCCGCTTTAAGGGAACATCACGTTTTCACAAATGTTGACTTGTCCTAAGTGTACTTCAATTTTTTTTAACTTGACTGAAGTACTTGTCTAAAAATGTGGCTTTTATCTAGACACTCTGAAGCCAAAATCAACTACAAAGATACCAAACCAATCATGATTTGTCATCTGAGATAACGAAAATTGAAGATAAAACCGTGACCTTCTCCATAAAGTCTAGTTGCACATATCATAAAAAGACAAAACTCAGCACATGCAAAGTTGAAGGGTCAGCACATATCATTATATTTCACTCATGTGACACAGACGGAGGTGAAACAACAAACCCAGGCCTAATTAGCTGCCCTGCGTGTAAAGTTTAGCCTTAGAAAAATAAACCCCCACCATAAAGTGGGTCTAGAGTCGGGGGTACAGCGTAGCGAGGTAGGGTGGAGGTGTGCCCACAAGCAAAGATTTCCTGAGTTCAAAGGTTGGCGATTTCATTCTAGAAGTGCTTTCAAATGGACTCTTTTTGTCACCGCTGATGTAAACAATCAAACAAGTGTTAGCACTGAACATCTTGTTCTTGACAGCTGTGTTAACAAATTAGCATAACAAACTACAGCTGGATAAACTTGTTCTGAAGCTGTTTTAAATGTAATGTTGTATATGTGATATTCTCGAATTATAAAATTGATTGCATATGTCGGTGCAGCTTAATGATGTTGATACGTACATTGCATTCAAATATACAATTCATGCATTCCCTGGGAATTGAACCGACCTTGGCGTTGATTTGCACCATGCTTTACTGTCTACAAAATGAACTTTATTTAGCCTACATTATTCATTTTAATGCACATTCCTGGTTGCTAATTCTGCAAAATTCATTGGTGTACATAATTCTGTTTTTTTTTTTTTTTTTTTTTTTTAAATGAAATATAATTCCAATAGTTGCAAATGACTTTCCTTTTCAGATGATGTTATGAATGCTTTCTCAGCCCCTCATCTATAAGCACCTGGATTATTTTTGGTATAAGTAAGAACCCGTTTTCACAATCCAGTCAGATCCTCCAAAATTATTCCTGTTGAATGTTTTGAAAGGAGTCTCTTATTTACACCAAAATCTGCATTTATTTGATCAAAAAAAATACTGTAAAACAGTAATGTTGTGAAATATACCACAATATTACTACTGCTGTGTTCAAGAAACATTTCTTATTATCAACGCTGAAAACAGTTGCGCTGATTAAAGGGGTAGTTGATTATGATTTCACTTTTTTAACTTTAGTTAGTGTGTAATGTTGCCGTTTGAGCATAAACAACATCTGCAAAGTTACGGCACTCAAAGTTCAATGCAAAGGGAGATATTTTCTTTTAAAGAATTCTCTGTTTAAGGACTACAACAAATGGCTGGCAGGGACTACAACAAGCTTCTTCCTGGGTTAGTGATATCACTAACCCAACATGTCCTCCAACCAATACGCCCATATAGGTCATTTGTCACTTCCCTGAAATACGACCCATAGGAGCGTTTACTAAAGTTGCGCCCCTATCGACAACAGGACACTTTCATTTTAATGCATTGTACCCTTTTATCTGCATCATATTTCGGGTTTCGCGTGGCTCAATTGGTAAAACATTGCAATATACAACAATATGCAATCATGTGATCGTGGGTTTGATCCCAGGGAATGCATGTGCTCATAAAGAGTATATGCACTATAAATCACTAAGCGTAGGTTTAGGGTTGGAGTAGGTGTAGTCGTTAATAAAAAAATTAGTTTTGCTAAATGGAAATAGGACAAATGGTGGGTAAGGGACCATGTAAAAAGTCCACACATTGCATTTAAATGAACACTGATTTTGATTGGTAACGACAGTCAGCCAGACTTACATGAGTTGTAGTAGAGTGTTGTTGCCATGCTGTCATTTTACGCTGGACTGCTTCACAAACGAGGGTCAATTCAACGCTGGATTACAAAAGATTAATATGACGGCACATGCTAGTCCATGAGTTGAATCAACTCCACAGCAACTACATAGAATTATCCACTAACCATTCAGAAACGTCCAGTTTCATTCTAAAAGTTGTAACTTCTTCCTGAGTCTCTCCATCAGTGTCGACTCCGGTTTGAACAATGTAAGGCTGAACATCGTTACTGACAATCCTCATGTTGGCTGCGTGAGATTCTCCAGCTTTGTTGTTGTTGAGCAACCAAAGCGTGAGCTATTAAAGCTCCGCCCTCTTCTGAAGAGGGGGCCGGGAGCAGCAGATCATTTGCATTTAAAGGGACACACACAAAAACGGCGTGTTTTTGCTCACACCCAAATAGGGGCAAATTTGATAAGGTATAATAAATGATCTGTGGGGTATTTTGAGCTGAAACTTCACAGACACATTCTGGGCACACTAGAGACTTATATTACATCTTGTAAAAGGGGCATTATAGGTCCCCTTTAATGTTTTTTGGAAACAGTGATATTTTTCATGATACTTTGATGAATAGAAAGTTCAAAAGAACAGCATTTATTTGAAATAGAAATCTTTTGTAACATTATAAGTGTCTTTAATGCCACTTTTGATCAATTTAATACATCATTGCTTAATAAGAGCACTGGTTTCTTAAGAAAAAATCTAAGCGATCCCAAACTTTTGAACGGTAGTGTATAGGTGATATTGCGGACATAAATTGGGTTTCATGTTAATTTTGCCTACTCTTCGAGAATCTTTACACACTATTGTGGTCAATTTAAATGCATTACTATTACCTTATAACATACAGTTCTCCTTTTTTTCTTTCCCAGAGCCAAGATCTATTTCACTTTATGGATTGCTAACCCATAAACATTTACAGTACAATAATTCATTTGACATTTATCTAAAGCAGCATTCAACATTTTACCAGCAAGTGATTTGTATTGCTATTGGTATCTCTACCAGTTGAGCAAGAGGAAAATTAGCTATGAGCAATAGCATAGCTTTGTTCTTAGTCATGAAGGGTTGAGGCGAGCAACATCATGGCTATCTTGAATGTTTCACTCTAAAAAGGAAACTTTGAGAAACGCCAAGAATCTACATTCCCTCTCAAACCGTTGGCGCGAGGTGAAGAAAGGTTAGCACGGACCCTAATTCTTCTTTAATTGGTTGACTTCAAATTAAATTTGCATTAGTTTATAGCTCTCAAAACAATCGCCCCAGGGCATCATAAACAGCAAAACACTGGCAAACAATTCCAACGCTCTCTCACAAGTCAAATCTCGGAACTCTGCATGCTGTGTAAGGTTGGCCAAAGTTATGGTGAGGATGTTTGGCAGGGGCAGTATTGACACTAGAGCTACTCACAACATGCCTTGTTGAATCTTGGAGTGCTATGGGTTTCAGTTGACTGCAAAGGTCATTTAGGTCCACCCAGTTTCCCAAGTGAGTATATAAGGGTACCGCTCAGCTATGTGGCACTCAGACTGTATTATTATTTTTAGAGGTGGTATAAATGCGACGTTTCGCCTCTTATCCACCCACAATAAATCAAGACTACAGCTGAATTTACAGTTCAAGTGGCCCAAATTTGATTTTTACCCTCACATGTGACACAGATCTGCTTGTTGGATCTGACATTTTCAATTCTGATCTTTGCCACTTTCATAAGTGGAAATTAATTGAATACGTATCCAATTTTTTTGCAATGCTTCTTAACTGTAAACAGTCAGGGCACTACAGTCATAATTGTGGGGTCAGTATGATTTTTATTCAGCAAAGATTCATTAAATTGATCAAAAGTGGCAGTAAAGACATTTATAAACATTTATAATTCTAATAAAAGATTTCTGTCAAATAAATGTTGTTCTTTTGAACTTTCTTTTCATCAAAGAATCCTGAAAAAAAAAAAAGTATCAAGGTTTCCACAAAGATATGAAGCAGCACAACCATTTTCAACATTGATATTAATAAGAAATTAACAAATCAGCATATTAGAATGATTTCTGAAGGATCATGTGACACTGAAGACTGGAGTAATGATGCTGAAAATTCAGCTTTGCATCACAGGAATAAATTACATTTTAATATATATTCAAATAGAAAACAGTTCTTTTAAATTGTAATAATATTTCACAATTTTCCTGTTTTTTTCTGTATTTTTGATCAAATAAATGCAGCCTAAGTGAGCATGAGAGACTTTATTGCTATTAGACAGTAGTGTATACAAAATCAAAATACAGAGTGAGCAATATTGACTGGGACTGTGTCTGAATAAACCCTTTTCACTAAAAATACCCACTCTTAGTAAAGCACAGTTGACATTTACTCATTTACACAGTTCTGGGTGGTTGCTAGGATGTATCTTGTCTTAGCATGTTGTACTACATAATGTGTGTGAAGACGCTAAAGCCTCACACATGTTGCTATTCAGTTGTACACCGAATAAAAACAAAAAAGTGGATGCATTTGTTCAGAGTTTCCTGGCTTGTGGCCTGTCATGCTTAGGTGGAAAGACATGTCATAAACGCCCTTCATAATAAAAACCAGCACACAAACACATCTGAGAGACACTAACCTGCCATTGGTGCTTGCACACCCCTTAAAACCAAGGTGTTCAATCAAGAATAAATTTGGAATAGTCAACACTGATTTTAATGTTTTCCAGTTGCACCATCCTCTCGTTTTTGAGGCCGTGAGCTAATTTTCGACACAATGATTAGGGTATTTCAGCGCATAAAATGCTTTTCTCTCACTCTTACGCTCTGAACACACAAATTTTCCCTGGAAGCATGATGGGCTGCCAACAGCCGCTCCAACACCACCAATTACTTCGACATCTCGCCGCGAAATTGTATATCACACAATTACTCTACAGAGAATCAATTAACAGAGTTTGGTGCTGAAAGCCGAGATGCTGAAAACCTCAGCAATGCGATTCGACAGCACTGGCGGTAACGTGTTTGTATGCGTCGCTTAGCTTGGACTAAACGGTGGCACGGCCACGTGTGTTTTGCTTGGCAGCCGCTGCGGGCCCTGTACACAACACGCAACGCTGACCTCATATCTTTCATGTATTTGGTAACACAATAACAGCTCTGCAAAACGCTGCGCAGGGTTTAAGGGGCTCAGAGAGACCGCCAGATCTGACGCGTTGCCCGAAGCTGTGCAACACTCACTCAGTGCTAATTGCGAAGCATAACAGGCCTGTTTGTGAAAGCTCATGTAATGCACGAGGTGTAAGTTAAGTGCTGTTGAGAGGCGTGTGGCTAATGAAACGCTCAACAATTTATCAGCCTCTATAAATCATTCGACTTACTACCGCAATATGGCTTAGCCTAATAACGTCTCGATTTGATTATCTTATCAAATGAGATTATGATTTATTAGATAAGCCACGTCACTATATTTACCATAGAAACCATGCTAATATACAATAGTAGCCTACAGCATTACTCATGACTTACATGAAAAACTAAACAAAATGTCTCACACTGTTTCAAGAACATCCCATATTAATCTACTATGGTTTTACAGTACTAACAATAACTGTATGGTGGCATTTTTGGCATAAACTGTGGTTGGGAGAGATTTTTCAACTCCTTCCTTAAGAAAAATTGACCTTGGCAACCATCGTTTCCACCAAAATACCACAGTTGCAGTTATAGTTACTACAATAAAACTGTGGTAACTCGGTATTAGTCACCACTGTCATAAAAAAATAAATTAAACAATGACAAAAAGATTCTGAAAGTGTCTAGCTCTGTTTAAAGAATATCCCATGTTAATTTATTTAGGTTTTACGGTAGTAAAAGTAATTGCCGTTACTATGGTATTTTAGCAAAACAGTGGTTAGTTTTTGCAGTTTCATTGCAGTGCCAAGTGTAAAAGGCATTTATGATTTTTTTTTTCATTTCATATGATCATTCCTACACTGTACAAAATGTTAATTTTATAGAAAAATACTATAAAAATGCTTCAGTAAAAACCTTTGGTTAACTTACCTTACCAAATACAGTGAAAAAAATATAAATGTTTTTCCCTGTGTGACATCGCACATAATTATATTTTATATATATATAATTTTGTTTCTTCTTATGTTATCAGTATTGCACATTAGGGTGTTTTGTGTTACATTTTCTGTAATTCAGTTATGGTTTATTGCATTATTTTAGTGTCGTGTGTTGATGGTCTTTGTGTATATGACCTTATGGACCATCTAGATATGAGTAATGGACATTTTTATGGACAGACCTTTGTCTGATGAACTCATAAAGTTGCTTTCTATTGTGTCACCTGTATTATTATGGTGGTTATCAGTACATTTTAAGGTAAAAAGCAGATTTTTGTACATTAAGTAGGTATATTAGCATTATATCACTTAATGAAACATACAGTTTTACGTTGTAAAATATACAAGCATCTCGTAATTCCAGAACATTGTCAGTATTTTTTTATAGCGAATTTCTGCCCACAAGCTGCATTTTTACTGTATATTTGACAGGATATTTTTACAGTGCATCACTGAGACCATTTTATCTCCATATTGTTGCCACACTGAAAAAAAATTGGTGTAGGATTTACTTTGCAACCATTTTCCCTCAGAAATTACAAGTAAATTTGGCAAATAATTACAAAGAAATGGCAAGTAACACGTCGAATTAGATGTGATATTTTAAAGCAGAAAGACTAAAATAGTATTTTCAGTTACACTTTGGGCCCTATTTTAACGATCAAAGTGCATGGTCTGAAGCGCATGTGCACTTAGGATGTGTCCGAATCCACTTTTGCTAACTTAACAATGGAAAAAATGGTTGGCGCACCAGGCGCATGGTCCAAAAGGGTTGTACCTAGTCTCTTAATGAGTCATGGGTGTGTTTTGGGCATAAATATAAAATCAGAGTGTCATCTCCCATTCCCTTTAAAAGCCAGTTGCTCTCGCACCATGTCAGATTGCTATTTACATGGCGGAATATAGACACTCTCAACCTGACAGTTTAAATACATGTGTGTATTGACACAATTTGTCAAATAATTAGCCAAATTCATTCGTCATTACTGCAAATAGGTAATTCTGATACATGCAATGACTATCCATTATGACAATAACAAAAAAAAAACAAAAAAAAAAACAAACAAAACAAAAAAAATACTGCGCCATTGACTTTAGAGCAGGTTTTTGTTGGTCATTGGCGCAGTCGTTTTCAGTTGCCTCAAAATAGCAACACGCCAACAATGCAACTGAACACACCTCTTTTTCAGACCAGCACTCCCATGGCTGAACGAGTGCATTTGCTATTTAAACAACATGGGCACTGGACAGGAAAATGAAAACTGCGTCGGTCTAAAGGTCTACTTTAGACACTCTACTAACTATAAGTATATTTGCAACTACATGTCAACTAACTCTCATTAGAGTATTAGTACACTGTTAGGTGTTAGGGTTCGGGTTAGTAGAATAAGTTGAAAAGGAGTTGTAAAGTTACTTAGTAGAATGTCTGTTGGGGACCATCAAAATAAAGTGTTAGCAGATATTAAGCAGACAGTCTACTAATATCTTAACTAATATTATACTACTATTACTAATATTATAACTTCAAAAAAAATTACAGTGCAGGTTATGAATAAACAATTACACAATCCCAATGCCCACTCTCAACCGTTTTAAACGTAGTATGAATTTGCACGCATCTGTTTACAGTTTGTAGACATGCTCTGGTTTGGCTGTGGGCATCTGAGTTGCACTCTGCTCCCTGTAGCGCTGTAGGAGGCCGACGCTACTCAGTGGCTCCTTGTTTAGTTGCTATTTTATTACCGCTGCCTGTTTTTCATTGAGTGTCCCATCTGACTCTTTACAGTGGCAGCAAACAGCTCCCAAATGCAACACTAACATTACGCCAACGTGGGACAATGCCGTTCCAGAGGAGAAGACATCAAGCAGGCCAGTTTAGGGGCTATAACAGGAGGGCTTGAGCTACTCGATACCCCCCTTTAAGTACCAGATCCCCATTTCATACCCTGAATGGTAATTTAAACTCCCAAACAAGAGTGCAGCCCCTCTAAATAGGCTACTAACAATATGGCGAGTTATTTAATAGCTCAGTTAAACCTTCAGGCAACTTGCTGTTCCTTCTTTTCTCACATGGTTGCATAACAAATGCCCATATTTTTGTTCTACCAACTTCTAAAACTTTTACCCAAGACTTATAAACCGCAAGGAGACTTCTTTCTCCTCTAATAGCACTTCTGATAATAAAACGCCACACTTGAGTAAACGACGCATTGGTATAGTAAAGTTCAACTAGCGAGTGATGTCAGACAGGGTTCGGGGGGCAAAGAGCTTGTAAATGAACTGAATTGGCTCCTCAGTTGAGAATGACAGAGAGATATCTTACTATCCTGCCATCCAGAAGAAGAAATCGTGTGTAAACGCTGAGTCGCTGCTGGCCAGAACAGAGAGAGCCTTTTAAAGGGCAGCCGCAATAAATTGTGGTTTTTGACGTTTTGTTTTCTTTGCTTCGTTTGTTCAAAAATTATGATGGGGAACCGTCTCCAGAAAACTAAAAAGAGCCTTTCTGAAGATGTTTGCTTACCAGGGAGAATCTCTGCCAACTATTGAGAGCAGCCCAAACCAACCAACTCCTACTAACTAGATTTCTGAAGTAAATGTGTTTTACCTCATCACCACGATGCAAGGGTGCTGCATGATTGCCAGGTGTTCTGAGGGGGCTATTTACATGTTGCTATGTGGTTGCTAGGTGCTGGCTTTTCCTTTGGCACATCCAGGTGACCAAAGTAAAATTTGAGATCCTGTGCAATGATATTGATCAAGCGATAGTTTCTTCGCTGAGTGAATTTAGTAAATTGCAGTTTGTTTTCTTACGGAATAAAAAAGTATCCAAGTGAGCATTTGTTTTTATGAACATTTTGGAAATGTTCTTCACATTCTGGTGTTTTCATGCAGAATTTATCTCAAAATTTGCATATTATGTGGATGGAACCTCTGATTGGTTAGAAAAGTTAAACCACACCTCAACAAACAAACACACTCAACAAACTGGGCAATTTGAGGTATCATTCATGTCCGTGACACAAACAACTGCATAATTGCCAGTAGGTTTAATACAATGGTCCCCCATTGTCTAACAAAATATTCAGTATCCCCTCATATAAGTAATAATATTTTCACCTATACCTTCCGGTTCTGCTGTAATTATGACAAATCTGCTTGTTTTCAAACTTTTTTATTAACAGAAACTGGGAGAGTCAATATATTAAATTAATTAACCCAAATTATTTTTGTGAATCTAGAAGTTTTAAGAACTGTATCTTTAATAAAACAATAGTTCATAGTAGGAGTGTAACGGTACACGTATTTATCCCAAACCAAACGGTACGGACGTCACAGTTCGGTTCATGCTGTTAGACGCCGAATGCAGTCAGTCACAGGGGATCCACACTCCCAACCCAGAAGGGGGCGCATGTGGTAATGCAACACTGTTTGCTAACCGCTACAACAGGAAAAAACGCAGAAGAAGAACAGTCGATCTAGGGATGCGTTCCACTCCAGTTTTAGACATGCATTTGTGAACTTCCCTAAGCACTTCCCCTCGGGGGAATCCCTGCCGCCATTTTGAAGTGTGTTCCACTTCGTAAAGTGGACAAGGGAAGTTTATAATGACAGACAGACAGACAGTCTGCTTCATATGTACACTTCAGGCAGCTCTATATACCACAATGCAACACGATTGTGACGTCACCACACATCGCGTTTAATTTACCCCACCACAAACAACTCTATGATATACAGTATTAATTATTTTTTTTTAAATATTTAAAACAACCCAAACACACCTACATACATATAGAATGCTACATTAAACAATTTCGTGAGGGAAAAATTAAATAATAAATCAACTCCATAGCGCACTCGTGCAACGTAAGCAATGACGTACATCTGAGACAACTAGGGAAGTTAGCGAGGGAAGGGCATAAAAAAAAAAAAAACCGAACTGGAAAGCAGCCTAGATATGTGTGTAATTTTAACTTCAATACCGAGGTATGTACCAAACCGTTGTGTTTGTGTACCATTACACCCCTAGTTCATAATGATAATAATTACATTTTACAATGAAATAGAAATGTATTCAGATACATTTTCAGTTGACACCTTGGTTTTATGTGTGTTTTTTAGCATTTTAATTTAGTCATCCTGTGGCCCCCTTGTTGATAACCACTGGTTTAATACTTAAACCCTAACCATAGGCATAAGCGAAAATGCCTGCCTACTAATAACATCACACCACTAATAGTATTTAATCCTTTATAAAAATTTGTATGATTGTTTAAAATAATCTCTCTCTGCTAGGTCTCACTACGGCCTGTTCCCCACTAATAGATGGTTATGCCATGTGAGGGAACAGCTCTCTAGTATTTTCTTCTCTTTCATTTTTTCCTGTCCTTCTTCACGATTAGGTTGATTCCAAGGTCACCACTGTTATAAAGTTTCCGGTCAGATGCGTTCAGAGGTGCATGACCCTCCCTGGAGCCTAAAACAGTTGGTGTTTGCAGCATGGTGCCCTGCAAAGCGAAAAGGAAGGAGCAAGGTAATCAAAATAACTCAAAACTCCTCTGCTTAAATTTATTAGCCCGAGGTAAGCGTTCTCAGCCTCTGCTGAATCATTAAATGTAGAGCTGATAAGTTAAAATGAGTAGAGGGACGATGACATCATGACAGGGCTAAATGGTGTTTTATAGTGTTTCGTTTTCGCTTTGGCGAGAAGCACCGAGTTCGGACGGAGGCTGCATGAAGGCTTGGGTGTGAAGGCCGATTGTGGGGTGATTCGTTCGTGTTGAGTTTTCAGTGCAGTTTTTCGTGAATGTGCGTTTGCTTTCACAAAACCTTGAGATTTCTGATAGCTTTTCATACGCATTGATAAGCAAAAGCATCATATGTCAATCATTCACTTTAGAGAGGAGCCATCACAACTCATCAAGTTAAAGGGGAAGTGTGTAACTTTTACACCACAACAGAATTGCAAAAATGATAAATATATTCCCCAAGTCTTCCGTTGTTGGTAGAGTCTACCCTAAACTCATTGATTAAACTAATTTGCTATCGTTATATAGATTTTTAGGGTAAACAACCAATGAATGTCTCATTTGGAGCTGAATTAGCAATCATTATCTGAATCATTTCTGTATTTCTATTCAAATATTCTGAACAAAACTTTAAGAGCTCACTATTACAAACCATGCCACCAATGCTGGGGTTGTACGGGGCATTGCTATGGTGTTGCTAGGTGGTTTCTAGGGTAATTTTTCAAATCTTTTATTTCCTACAAGTCACAAATCATAAATCTGATTGCTTAGAAATGAAATAGCACAACTGTCCTCGATAAGTTGCACGATTTGAGTTATCATTCATGTTTGTAGAGCACAAATAGTGCAGGATGAGTTATGTGTCGATGTTAGGAATTTGAATGAACCCCTAACCTTGTCATAAGTACGAACATTAATATTGCTTAAATGTATTGCCTTTTAATCGTTTGGGAGGTTACGTAATTAACCAGCCTTGTTTCTTTGTTTTAATTTGTTGTTTATTTTCCTTTTCCAAATGCTGAGTTCATTGTGATTTAACAGAAATTCACATCAGCTGCCGTCTTGACAAGTTGTTTATCTCTCGAAAAATGCAAAGTCTTGACTTAATTACGCGATCTTTGGCAAGAACCCTGCTTCGTTTAACTTTCATTGTCTGCCGTGTTGTAAATTGTGTTTGACAGCAGAATTAGATTAAAATTCAAAGGCTTCCTCTCAAACCAGTACAAAATCATGTGTGACAGCTTGTGCTGGGTTTTAGGTCCGTATCGAGAGTGAAGTTTCAGAAACGGTCATGCAGCAGAGATGCGCAGGTGTGCAAGGACCAGGCAATTTTTCAAAGTCATGCATTTAGGTTTTAGCATGCATATTTTGTAGCATATTGGCAATAGTTAAGTAAAGATGATAATTGGAACATAGCGGGTTGTCTAAATCGTTTAACCCAAAATGAAAGCCAAGAGCTGTAAGTCATTTCTAACTTTTCTTGCTAGTCATAATACAGCAATTCTAAACTGATCTATATAAATGACTCTAAAGGAGAAGTGAAAACCAGTGCAAAGTTTATTTTACTGTTTCAGCTCTACATTCTTCTGTTCTTTGCAGTAAGATCTGCAGTGCATTACATGAAAACATACAGAGTGTGTCATCTTTATCATCATCTTCATCCTCAGAAACACAGATAATATTATGAGACCCAACTCTGCGTTAACAAATGAACAAAGAAATGTTCTTGCTTTTCATTTCCACCATCATTATATCTGCACAAGCACTAGCTGAAACAGTCACTTGATTTTAAAGCAAGCAAGGAAGGAAGGAAACTCAGATTTTATGGTTTGCATTGGGTGGGGGGCAGGTGGACGTAGCCGCTCTTTCAACCTATAAGCCACGACGGGACGCTGTAAGTAAGTGATTTGAACGCCGTGTTTGTTTATAGAATTTGATCTAAGTTCATAATTAGCTTAAACCTGATTAGGCAAGAGCTAAAGAGAGTACAGCTGGAACTGCTTTTTGGAGGGAGAAGGAAAAATGAAAAACTTTTTTTCTCTCTCTCTTTCTTTTGCAGACAGAGAAAGCCAATGTTTCTAATTCCTAGACTGATGGAACTTTGGAAGGGAACTTTTTTTGGAACTAGGTAGGTTAAAAAAAGAGTTCATATACACACACAAAACTGAAAATTATACCATTTCTCATCTTTTCTGTGGAACACAAATGAGATATTTTTAAGAATGTTCATGCTGTTCTTTTCAACACAATGAAAATGTACAGTGACTATGACCTGTCAAGTGCCAAAAAAGGACAAAAAAGCACCATAAAATAGTACATATGACTCAAGACAAGTCAAAAGTCATATTCGTTTGGTGCGTCATGTTTGCTCACATTGACGTCAGTCCTGGTATGACACACTTTAATGATGCAATTAAAAGCAAAAATTGGGTAAAATAATACATTTTTAATTAGGCTGAAATATTTTTATCAAAACTTTCTCGTATTTAGTATGAGGTTTGCTAATTCCCATTTATTGTTCTCAATAAATTGTGCAATTTTTGCTTCATGTTAAGTGTCATATATTGCATTCTAATATATATATATATATATATATATATATATATAATTGAAATGAAGCTGATATAAAATATAAATATTAGTTGAAAAACATATTTACTGCCTTGGCAATAAACTGAAATAAGTTTAAGTTGAAGCACTAAAAATACATACCGGAAATAATAAATAAAACTATAAATAAGTAAAATAAATAAAATAATGAATAAAAAACTAAAACTATCTAAAACCAAAATAAAAACAAAATTTAACTTAAATAGCAATATTTAAAATATATATATAAAATGACAAAAACAACAAAATGACTAAAATTAAAATTAAAAGCTAAAATTAACATGAAAATTAACAATATAAAATAAAAGCTAATTCAAATGATTAATAAAACTATAATAAAACTAAAATAAAAACTAAAATAACACTTGTTAACCAAAAATGTACTCAATCAGAAATCAGAAAAAAAGTGGCTGAACAAGTCATTTTGCATTTAGTGAATAAACCAATTAAAATAGTTAAAACGATGCTGTGAAACTTATATTGAGAAAGTTGTTGTAATGCTTTTCCAACCTGATCTCAAGACAATTCGTACGTATTTGACAAGGTGGCTAATTCATACCAATTCGTACAACCTCATTTGTACAAATTTGTACGGATTTTACGAGTTGCCTAATTCATATGAATGACCGACCACTAACCCTGCCCCTAAACCTACCCGTCACCCAAATCGTATACGTGAGTGAGGTTGTACGAATTTGTACGAATCAGCCACCTCATAAAATAAGTACGAATTAGTCATGAGATAGCTGGCTTTTCAATACTGAACCATTCCCTCGATTCCATCTATTATTTTGCATACTTTTTTTTCAGATTGTTATAAGCCTGACCCTAGTTCTTCCTCAGAAGTTAACATGTTTCCTAGCAAGCTAATAAAACCCTGTACACCTTGATAGCTGGTAGTCAAAAGTCAAGCTGGATTAGACTGATTAAGTGTTTGAAAAAGAGTTTGATGAGTTGAAGCAAAAATGGACACTTGTCAGCGTGTAAAAGGAGAGAGTGAGACAGAAAGGCTTGCAGGGGTTATGGCGAGTTCATAGCACTGATCTCTGGTCAGTGTTGTGTATTTCAGGTGTTCTCAGTCAGCACCATGGCTCTGTTCTCCCTTTACTACTTAGCGGTCAATGGGCATGTGAAAGGGCTCCTTTCTTTCAGCCTGCTACTCCATCAACCCCCTGCTTACTGCCTCTCTCTCTCTCGCTCTCTTTCACAGCCCTGTTACACTGCAAGGATTCATATAGTCACTGAAACCAAGCCAACCAAACAAAGACATCAATTATGCTGCTTTGACACTCCAGGTTTTACTTCAACACGCACATACGCACACATTTCTTTCATATCCCTCCATACTTCTCTCTTTCCTTCCTTTACACCTCTTAGGCATACAGAACGGGCTGGCAAGCTTCAAAAGAAACTAAAAAGTGCCATAAAATGACTATATTCCAAGAGAGAAATCAACTGTGCAAGCTGATATATAGCATTGTTTATTTGCATTGTTATTCAAATAATTGCAGCAGCCATAGCTCTGACTTTTATGAATAAAGCACAATCTATCCAAATTATTATTACAATTTAAAATAACTACATATATACTTTTCTATTTGAATATATTTTAAAATATAATTTTTTCCTGTGATCAAAGCTGAATTTTCAGCATCATTACTCCAGTCTTCAGTGTCACATGATCCTTCAGAAATCATTCTAATATGCTGATTTGCTGCTCAAGAAACATTTCTTACTATCAATATCAAAAAATAATATTTTTATTGTTAGTCTTATCTTATTATCAGATGTGCTGCCTACTATTTTTGTGGAAAATGCGATTCTTTTTCAGGATACTTTGATTAAAATAAAGTTCAAATGAGCAGCATTTATTTGAAATAAATCCTTTATAACATTATAAATGTCTTTACTGTCACTTTTAATCAATTTAATTTATCCTTGCTCAATAAAAATCATGTTGACCCCAAACTTTTGATCTGTAGTGTATTTGTCAAAAATAGCAGAGAATACTTCATAATTATTTTATCATATAAGAATGCAAAAATAGCAGATCAAAATTTACTGAAAAATTACTGAATGTTGTTGCCTTGACAAGAATTTATTGGCCAAAAAAAAAAAAAAGGCATTTGGTGAACAAACAAATTCAAAACAAAGTAAATTAAGAAAGTGCATTATGTTGCCTTAGTTTGAACTTTTCTCACTTTCTTTTTTACAGTACATGTGAAAATATCAAACCTGGCGTAGCATGTCTTGAGGTGTCATGTTTAAATGCATACAAAAAAAAATAAGATTTGAGAGCGACGCCAGAGGGCAAGTTTACTGCAAATATGGACTTAAATTTCGGTCTGTTCCTCACACACAGCTATCATATGGCTTCAGAAGACTGATTTAGGAATTTAGCGCCTTTCTCAACTGATCTTCAACACTTGTCTCACCTCTCTTTTTCTTTATCGCTCTCTCTCAAGCGCTGGCTATACAGCATTGTTGTATGAGTCTCCATCTGGTTTCTATTGGTGAAGTTGAGAAGTCCAGGATGGAGTAATTGGCTGTTGGCCAGTGGATCTCTTTGTGGGAGACTGCGGACTGAGATATCTGGACTCAAGGAATCTGGGAGCAAAGAAACCGATCAGGGTGTCACACAAGGATATGGCAGAATTGACAGGGATTGATGCTCGGCCAACAATCCAAACGACATATTAAACATAACATAGATCATATACACATACAAATTAGAGATGGTGAAAAATACAGATTGGTGAGTGGTGAGATTCTGTTTTGTGGTTGTGGCCAGTTGAACCTGCTGTTTTGTCTGGCATTTTTTGTGGCTTTATACTAAAGGAAGATTGACAGCACATGAGAGTTTAAAGTCAAAATGAAATTGATCTACAGGCACACGTTCTAGACTTTTAATTTAATTTGTTAATTTTAATGAGGGCAAAACTGTCTTGTATTAAAAACGATGAAAAGAATTTTTCATAACTAGAATGCCTGCACCACGTTCCAGAATTCATTTTGAACCACTTTTCCTGTTTTACTCATTTGTGTTACATGTAATCCAACTTTCTGGGGGGGGGACTGTGAAAAGGAGAAGCGCATGGGAGGAGTGGAAGTCACCCGTTTACTTTAAAAACTGTTTTTGGCTTGTCAAAGTAAAATTTTAGCATAACAGACGTAATATTTATGGTGCATATTGGTGATTTAGCAACGTATAAAACCATGCAAATCATTGAGCTAAATATTAGCCTGAATTGGTAAGCAAGATAGTTTTTCCAAAATGGCAGCTACGGGGCAAAGTGAAGCAAATTCTGTGGGGTAAATTGAACCAGCATTTTAACTTTTAACTTAAGCCACTGAAGTTAAGTTAAATCTCTGAAGTGTAAACTGGTATTAATTTCAATATAATATACCATGCCAATAACCTTTTGACTAAAATGTTTATTAGTTTCAGTGACATTTATTCCTTCATTCTAATTTAGTTTTTATTTAATTTTACTCAACAAACTCTGTTTAGTCTGTTTTTGGGAAGGTTACAACTTTGGTGTTCAACATATTGTTTCAGAAATGCAATAAAATTAAAGATACTGAAATTTCAACTTCATTTGGTTGGTTTTATGTTGTTTAAATTAGCTTTAAGTAAAGAAATATGATTATTTGTATAAAGGAAATTTGATCATTAATTTAGTTTTTAAAGGAGGTAAATCATCTTTACAATTTCACATGGGTTTCATTCATTTTTGTCAAGGAAAATGGAGCTTTTTGAAAATGCTCTCCAGAGTGGATAAATTTGAAAACGTAAATAAATTTGAAATACCTCCGTTTTTTCGCCATCCACACTACAACACGAAAACGGAAGTATTTGAAAACGATGATGCATGTTTAGTCATGTGATGCATATTGTACCCATAGACATATAGTTATGCTGGCATTGTTGTGCCTGCTATTTACATTAACAGTATTGCTCAAGATAAATGCTCCTTTGTAGAATATTCGTATTCCATTCCTGCAAAGATGACATTGAATTTACTCACATTTGCTGTCCTGCTTGGCAAAATATGATGACAGTTGAGTTTTGAACCCAATTTTGAGTGCGACCTGGACGCAACAGTGAGTGATGCAATATTATACTAATAAAATGATCGTGCCAGAAGAATAGCGTGAGAACTTTATTATATCTGCTCTCTCTGCATCATCTCGTGAGCTTTTAGTATGTTTTACGCATGCGCAGTAAGCGTTTTAGGCGTTTCAGTGCGGCAGAGCAACTTTTGGAAAACACTTGAAAATGATAGTGTGGATGAGGAGCGTTTTTAAATGAAAACTCTGTTTTCAAATGTCTCTGGATTAATGTAGACGTAGCCTTAGATGGTCAGTTTACACCCCAGATGGTGCAACTTACCCACTGACTTGGATCAGCTTACCCCTAACCTGGGGTAAATTGAGCCACATAAACTCTTTTTTATAAGAAGCCATATTTTTAGAACCCTTTGTCATAAATGTATTCTGATAATTTAAAGTAATAGGAAACATCATTGTACTTCTGCCTCATTTTCCTTTATCTTGAGGACCACATCAGTAAAAATGGCTCATCTTACCCCACTCTCCACCTACTTACTCCTACTTTTTAAAAAAATCGTTGTGGGTTAGAAATGCATTACATTTTTCCCATAAAGTAAATGATTACGCAAGACAAGGATTTGCTGGAATTTACTTTACGAGCAGATGTCTAGCAACAAATTATGCTTGTTAAACAGGAAACCTGTATTCTAAACTATTGCTTCATCTATTTTTTTCTCCATAAAACTCAATGCAGATTGTAAATAAACCTCAGGTATGTCTGTGGGATTAGCACAACTATTGTACACGTACTTCTATTGTGGCTAAGCTCTAGAAGAGAACTTTTAATTTCATTAGAATGTACTTACCGCTGATTGAACTAACTTTCAAGAAATTCAATTTTCTCATCAAACAAGGTTTGTAACCAACATAGACATTGGGGGACGACCATACACATGACAAATCCTTAATATTAAAGTCCTGCTTAATATTTTTGTCAGGATTCTTTGATGAATGGAAAGTTCAAAAGAACAGCAACATCCTTTGTAACATTATGAATATCTTTACTATCACTTTTGATCAATTTAATGCATCCTTCTGAATAGAAGTTTATTTATTTCTTGTAAACAGGGTTATTATGAGGTTGAAGGTCAGTGATAAAATGACTAAGCTAGCCTTAATTAACAACTATCATTATTTGTGCCAAAACAACATTTGTGTGTGTGTGTGTGTTTAAACATTTTTCTGTTATGCTTGGTGAGGTCAATATTAATGTAAACAAAATGAAACGCTCTTTAAACCCTGTGGTAAAAAAAATGATATCACTTCCTTAAATATGATGTCAGAAAGATCAAACTATTACTCTAAAGCCATTTGTAATCTTACGGCCCGGCTTTAAGCGTGCACACTACCCTCTGATTCATTCTTCATGTATCTCCTCCAGGAATACACGACTGTTGTTTGTTTGCTCGGATCAGAGCATCTTGGGAATGGTTACCATGCTGTGTGTTTGCGTGGCTGCATAGAAAAGTGTTTATGTGTTGTGCATGTGGTGACGGATGACCAGCGCAAGAGCCTAAGATGTGTTTTCAGTATCAGGTTTGAGTCATTTCTGTGATCAATGCAAACATGAGTCAGCTAATAAGTGGAAGTCTCTCCTGTGATCTTTGCCTTTGATAGTGCGTGAGACAGTTGAGGATTCCAAAATGACCTTATCTTAAAACGAAACCAGTCGTCGTTGAGGTGCAGCAGTTAGCACTCCCTATGGGAATGAAGATATCAATAAAAATATCTTTTAATATATCAGCCTTTTCTCCTAGAGGGCAGTAAGAGCAAATTTACAATTTTCTTAAAGGGATAGTTCACCCCAAAATGAAAATTCTGTCATCATTTACTCACCCTCAAGTTGTTCCAAACCTGTATGAATTTCTTTCTTCTGCTGAACACAAAAGAAGATATTTTGAAGAATATGGGTAACTAAACAGTTGATAGGCTCCATTGACTTCCATAGTATGGAAAAAAAATACTTTGGAAGTCAATGGGGCCCAACAGTTGTTTGGTTACCGACGTTCTTCAAAATATATTATTTTGTGTTCAGCAGAAGAAAGAAATTCATACAGGTTTTTTACTATTTACTACTTCTACTATTCTTTTGAATATAGGCAAAAAATCTTTTTTTTTTTTTTTCTCAGAGAACTACAATGATTATCCACTCCTGAACACTGAAGTCCACTCTCAGCAGCTTGAGACTTTTATCCACTCTACAACACATGTAAACCCAATATTTTAAACTGCAAACAGGATTTTCTTCCACCAGACATGTGGTTGTGATCCCCACAGAAATAATGAATACTTTTCTACTCTATTACTATTTGCTAGAACACGGCGATTTAATGAACATTATTTATTCATAAGCCTATTATCAATAAAGGACAGTTTCAATTTAGAAGGAGCCAAAAGAGTTCACATATCTAGACAGCCTAGAAGAACATTTTACTGCTCTGAGGTTGATCTGAACAGACTTGAAGGAATAAATTTCCAATTTTGGTCTTTCTCACACAAAGTTGTTGCATATCTTGGGATATAGTTCTATAAGACTACTTTCATGATACTTTTATTTTTATTTAGGGCCCTTTTTTGCAGCATTATACTTCATTTGAATAAGTGTGAACATTGTCATCCGAACCCTTGTGTGCACCAAACAAGTGGACCGAGAATCTCTTTTTTAGGGGCTTTCAAACTAACTCTGGTGCGGTTTGACTGAAATATGAACACAACTCAGACCAAAGACATCTAAATGAATCAAAAACAGGACATGATGCCACAAGATGTGACCCTAAAAAGGACAGTATGCTCAAGCATACCTAGTTTTTCTTGTCATAGAGGCCATTACAGTTCGATACAGTGTGCTTTCACACCTGCCTCATTTAGTTCGGTTGAATCGCACTAGAGTTCGTTGTCCCCCTTGGTGTGATTTGTTTGGGCAGGTGTGAATGCAGCAATTGCACTTGGGTGCGCACCAAAAGCGGACCAAACAAGCGTACTGAGACCTCCTTAAAAAGGGTGGTCTCGGTACGCTTTCAAATGAACTCTGGAGCAATCTGACCAAACGGACCAACGAACCAAACGATATCATAATTCATAACGGGAAATGTGTTATATAAAAAGCAGTAGTGTCTGATTCTGTGAGTGAGCACATTACTGTAGTTGAAAACCAAATAGCGCCTCTTCATCTTAAAATGTTGTGTAATTGCGCTTCTCTGTGCAAGAATGCTGTCCCGACGAAGCCTTGATTCTGGCTCTACCTGCATTATAACATAAATATATGGTCTCTTTATCTAGACAGCACTGGGAGATCCAGAGAGAGCGCATTTAAATTTGCCGAAATGAATACGAATATAGTATATAATTTAACAGCAGGAATGACAGCTACATTCATATAGCATTTGCATGTCTCTTGTGAACTTGTCAATCATTTTGATGGATGACGCTGAGAAAACTCTGACCAATGAGAGGACAGTTGTACTCGCATGTGACTTGCATAAACACATTTTGGTACACTTTGAAATGTTGCCTTGTGAAAGCGAACCGAACCAAGAAGAAAATGAAACACTAACAAATTTAGTTCCTGTTTCGGAACAAAACAAATGATCCATAGGTGTGAAAACGCCTTATTCAAATGAACCACATTAACAAAGCAATCACACCAGAGATTGTTTTAATGGAACTAAACCTGCCAAGTGTGAACACACCCTAAAAGATTTAAAAGTGAAGCATATTTCTCATCTTGGGATACTTAATCTTTCTGTCTCTCTTAGAGCAAAGCTGAGCTGAAGGAAATTGCTTTGGAGAGTGCCGATATTTTCATATTTCAGGGCCGGCATGTTTGCCTAGCACCTTGCAGAGAGAGCGAGAGTGCGCTGTTTTCTAAATGACGGGTAATAGGTGAGAATGTCAGCGGAATCTTGTACTTGTGTGTGTTTGTGTGTGTGTGTGTGTGTGTGTGTGTGGTGTGCAGTTTGGGGCCCCGCTCCGCCATGAGTGAAGTTAACATTCGGTGCCAGATGCAGAAACTGTCAGCATGTTAGTCGAAGCCACGTTGCACAAAACCACGATGAACAAAAGTCGGTTCTTACATGACTTGTTCCCCCAGGAAGTAGCAGTTCAAGGCCGGGTTCAGATGAAGCCGATAAAAACACACTTAACAAGATCCCTCACTCAACTCATTCATCAGAGAGCAGGCGGAGCGGCTCTACAAGTGCCACCTGTTTCTGATACAAGCTAAAAGAAAGCAGGAAAATGCAGAAATGTCCAGAAACGTCAAGAACAGGAGTGACTCAAGCTCTGACACTGAACACGCTCGGCTGGTGAAGTAAAGGCATTTAGTCTGTGATGAGTAAGGCTGGATGATATTCATATTCGTGTTTTTGCTTTGAAATGGCATAAAACTTTTTTTAATCAGTAAAATACAGCCAAAATCCAAAGGCCTTATCATTTCCATTTATATGCACAAACATAATTATACATATAGAACTGATTCAAGGAAATGAATCAAACTTACTAATTATAATGGTGCCTTTGCCAGAGAATTTTAAATACTTTTAAATACTAGAAATACTATTAAAACATCTCTAACTTACAGGTGATGTAAGCATGTAGCCAGTTTGCTATCTTCCACATGACTTGTCTCCAGAATCCTGCCCTCCAATGATGTCAACCAATCAGATGGAATCAAACTCGAAATGCAAAATGAGAGCACATTATTATATTATTAATTAATCGATTAATTTATGTTAAGCACAGTTTATATTATTAGTTAATCACTTTCACATTTTCTGGCTGCCTAGTTTGCCTTAAAATTTGGCCTAGATTGGCAAAAAACAAACAAACAAAAACATAAATTGTCAATCTTTAATAAAAATAACTTCCCCTCCCTCTTGCAGCGACATCTCTTCTCTGATGATGTGTTTACTGGCATGGGGGAGGGGCAACCTGTCACTCACATGAGATCCACCAATAGCAAACCCCAACCATCCAATCAATTCCCCACAGACAAAATCAAGCCCCGCCCTACATTTGTTCTTGTTCGAGAAGCCGTTTCACTCGGAAATACGTCGCAATAGAGAAGAAAAGACTATCGCAATTTCTGTTTCATGTCAACATTAATTATTTTATTGATTTTTATACATTTACAATGTATTTAATTAATTATTAATGATTTATATCATAGCAATATTCATGATGTTGTTTTTATATCGTCAGAGAATGTAATGTGATTATTTAATGTATCAGCCAGGCAGACTGAAGAGCTACACTTTGTAGATGTGTGAAGTAATGAAGCACATCATAAACAGTCTCATTTTGGTTTTCAAGATCCTCATGGGTTTTAAGAGCGCCCATCTGAAGAACTGCCCTGATGAAAGCTCTTTTTGTGTGTTTTAAGGTATTAAGATGACAGCACACCAGTACCGAGCTTGTGCGTCACAGTTTATAAACTCAAGTGTGTGTGCGCACACCGTGCTCATATACCTGTGTGTGACTGGTAGGAATATGACGGCCAATCATAACAAGAGGACTTAAGGACGTGTTTGTGTAAGCACTGGAAATTTCTCGGTGGGAATAGCCTGTGCTTACTGAAAGCTCTGATTACAGTTGTTTGAACAGATGCTGGGCAGGGAAGCAGGAGAAGGATGTGCAGGTATAAAGACACAGTCTGTGGAGGCCGAGACCCTGAACCGTCCTGCAAATATTATTTTTCAACACCTGAGCATTTTCTGAAGACTTGAATAATGAGCTCTGGCTGATGCCAAATCGAAATTGTGCGTAGGCGTCATTATGATCTATCAATCTGGCGAACAGAAGCACCTCTATGTTTTTGTCAGACATTTGTTCGAACTCCCTCTGTATTCTGTAGCCATCCATTAGTTTATCCATGATTTTAAGACTGGAAAGCTTCCAAAGGACATAGGAGATCCTGACTTTTCGTGCTTTGTATACTTATGGAATATGAATCTGACCTGTTTCACTCCACTGTAATATTCTTAAAATACGTTCAGTCAAAAATACAGGTAAACATATGGTGATTTAAAAGGATATTTCACCCACAAATGAAAATTCATCATTTACTCATCTCATGCCATTCCAAATCCGTTTGATTAGCTTTCTTCTGTGTAATACAAAAGCTGCTCTTCAATAAAAAAAAATTTATTGGAAATTTAAATTATAGGTATATTTCTGAATTTGAATAAGAAAGTGGAATTCAAATTAATTGAAAGAAATTAATGTAATTTTTAATTAGAAAAGCAAAATTTTGAATGTTGGCTATATAAATCTTGTATGAAAGTTTTGAAAAAAATTGCCTTGGAGTTTAAAGTTTTATAGACCTGGGCTGTGTTTCCCAAAAGCATTGTAAGCCTAAGTAGATCGTAGAGCCAATTGCCACCAATGGTCTCTACAATCAATTTAGCTCATGGTGCTTTTGGGAAACGCAGCCCTGGTTGGTTGGTTTGTTGGTTGGTTGGTACCTTGGTTGGTTGGTTCTTTGGTTGGTTGGTTCTTTGGTTGGTTGGTTCCTTGGTTGGTTGGTTGGTGGTTCCTTAGTTGGTTGTGGTTGATTCTTTGGTTGGTTGTTTCCTTGGTTGGTTGGATCCTTGGTTGGTTGGTTGGTTGGTTGGTTCTTTGGTTGGTTGGTTGGTTCTTTGGTTGGTTGGTTGGTTGGTTCTTTGGTTGGTTGGTTCCTTGGTTGGTTCTTTGGTTGGTTACTTCTTTGGTTGGTTGGTTCCTTGGTTGGTTGGGTCCTTGGTTGGGTCCTTGGTTGGTGGTTGGTTCCTTGGTTGGTTGGTTGGTTCTTTGGTTGGTTGTTTGGTTACTTGGTTGGTTGTGGTTGGTTCCTTGGTTGGTTGGTTCTTTGGTTGGTTGGTTGGTTCTTTGGTTGGTTGGTTGGTTGGTTGGTTGGTTCTTTGGTTGGTTCGTTGGTTGGTTGGTTCCTTGGTTGGTTGGTTGGTTGGTTCTTTGGTTGGTTGGTTGGTTGGTTGGTTGGTTGGTTGGTTGGTTCTTTGGTTGGTTGGTTGGTTCTTTGGTTGGTTGGTTGGTTGGTTGGTTGGTTCTTTGGTTGGTTCTTTGGTTGGTTGGTTCCTTGGTTGGTTGGTTGGTGGTTCCTTAGTTGGTTGTGGTTGATTCTTTGGTTGGTTGGTTCCTTGGTTGGTTGGATCCTTGGTTGGTTGGTTGGTTGGTTGGTTGGTTCTTTGGTTGGTTGGTTCTTTGGTTGGTTGGTTGGTTGGTTCTTTGGTTGGTTGGTTCCTTGGTTGGTTGGTTGGTTCTTTGGTTGGTTACTTCTTTGGTTGGTTGGTTCCTTGGTTGGTTGGGTCCTTGGTTGGGTCCTTGGTTGGTGGTTGGTTCCTTGGTTGGTTGGTTGGTTCTTTGGTTGGTTGTTTGGTTACTTGGTTGGTTGTGGTTGGTTCCTTGGTTGGTTGGTTCTTTGGTTGGTTGGTTGGTTGGTTGGTTGGTTGGTTCTTTGGTTGGTTCGTTGGTTGGTTGGTTCCTTGGTTGGTTGGTTCTTTGGTTGGTTGGTTCTTTGGTTGGTTGGTTCTTTGGTTGGTTGTTTGGTTACTTGGTTGGTTGTGGTTGGTTCCTTGGTTGGTTGGTTCCTTGGTTGGTTGGTTCTTTGGTTGGTTGGTTGGTTTTTTGGTTGGTTGGTTGGTTGGTTGCTTGGTTGGTTGGTTGGTTGGTTCTTTGGTTGGTTGGTTGGTTCCTTGGTTGGTTGGTTCTTTGATTGGTTACTTGGTTGGTTGTGGTTGGTTCCTTGGTTGGTTGGTTGTGGTTGGTTCCTTGGTTGGTTGGTTCTTTGGTTGGTTGGTTGGTTCCTTGGTTGGTTGGTTCTTTGGTTGGATGGTTAGTTCTTGGTTGGTTGGTTGGTTCTTTGGTTGGTTGGTTCCTTGGTTGGTTGGTTCTTTGGTTGGTTGGTTCCTTGGTTGGTTGGTTGGTTGGTTGGTTGGTTGGTTCTTTGGTTGGTTACTTCTTTGGTTGGTTCCTTGGTTGGTTCTTTGGTTCCTTGGTTGGTTGGTTCCTTGATTGGTTGGTTGGTTGGTCGGTTGGTTGGTTAATTCCTCTTTCTGTCATTCCGATTGAAATTCCAATTCAACTTCCTGTGGCGTGTGGCCAATTATTTAAAATTCACACTCATGAGTTGAAAGGGAGCCTATTCTTCCATTCAGACATGTACAACATGTTAACTATATTACAAGTCTAACTTCAGAAGACTATAGAATTTAGTGCAAGTCATATGAACTAGTTTTATATTTTATGGTGCGTTTTTGTCCGATTTGAAGCCCTTGACCCCATACTTTTATTATATGGACTATTAAACTACACTGGACATTATGCAAAATAACTTTTTTTTTCACGAAAGAAAGAAAGTCATACAGGTTTGGAACAACATGAGGGTGAGAATTTTCATTTTAAGGTGAAAATTTAAACCCTTCACTGGCAGCATTTAAAAGCAGGATTTTATAATGTAAAACTCATCAATATTTTAACTTCATATGCTACAGGGGGTGCACATTTTTACACGGGAAATGACATCACTGTGTACATGAGCATCAGGTGGTTCGATGCCTAACGCTGCAGCATTGTTTTAAATGGCATAACTGTGTGTTTACCCACCAGGCTCGGGTTTCATTCTTTGGCCAAATGCAATAAAAGTTATAACAAAACATACCTGTACTCTCTAGAAATCCCAATACAAGCAGCACTCGGTTTCATTTGACAGCTGATACTAAGCCATGTTATTCCCAGCGGAACCTGTTTTCTTGTTGGAAATCCACTTCCCTTCTATTCTTGGGCCCCAGAAGGCTTCCAGCGAAATGTACAATTGAACAATAATAAATAACGTTTATTGCATGAAGCATGACTTGTGTGATTTGCCACTCCATCAACCAAATAAACCACCACTGAAAGAATGGGGGTGCACAAAGTAGATCCGGGCCTGAAATATTCTCGTCTGCTCTTACAATGTGCTATACATCAGTGCTACGGGATGCAGTACTCATCTTTCAACAAACTATAAGCTCTAATGTAAATTCCGCCTCCTCAGCTCCCATTTTAGTCGGGTGTGAGGAGAGAGCGCGCCTGGCATACTACAATAAACACAATAAAACACGATGTAAAGGACAAAATAAATATTCCCACAGGGTGGCCTGCCAATGTTTTGAGAGACTCCAGTTTCAGTGACAACTGGAAATGTACATGTAGTACTGCAGGTGTTGGCCACATTGGAAAGGATAGAACAAAATCAACGTCAAAGCAAAGGAAAGGACAGGCCGACCGCAGCGCGTCATGTTACAAGTTGTTTAAATTGGTGGTTTTCAACTGGTTTTGCTTCTGGATCCAGATTTTAATTTGTATTTAATGTTATTGGAGTTGTAATTTCTTTTATTTTGAGTAGTTGTTCATTATTTTTGAGAATGAGAGAATGCCACACAATCTGTCCATAAGAATCTGTCTTAAATTGTTTTCGGTAACACTTTTCAATAAGACCCCATTAGTTAATGCAGTTACTAGCGAACAATACATTTGTTGGTTAAAAAAAATACAACTGTTCATTGTTCATGTTAGCTCAGGTCCATTAAATCAAAGTAACAGATACAACTTTTGATTTTAAAGGGGCTAGAATTCAGAAACCCTTGTTATTAACGACACCGATGGCTGATTTCAAAACACTGCTTTGGAGCTTTACGAATCGAATCAGTGACTCAGATCTCCTATCAAACGGGCTAAACCGCTGAAATCACGTGACTTTTGCGCTCCGAGTCACTGATTCGATTCGTAAAGCTCCGAAGCAGTGTTTTGAAATCGGCCCATCACTATATTGTTGAAAAGTCATTATTCTGTTTTTTTGGCGCACAAAAATATTCTCGTCGCTTTATAATATTAAGGTAGAACTACTGAACTCGCATGAACTGTTTTAAATATGTTTTTATTACCTTTATGGATCTTGAGAAAGGAAGTACCATTGCTGTGAATGCAGGCCTCACTGAGCCATCGGATTTAATCAAAAATATCTTAATTTGTGTTCTGAAGATGAATGAAAGCCTTACGGGTGTGGAACGACATTAGGGTGACTAATAAATGACATTATTTTCATTTTTGGGTGAACTAACCCTTTAATATTTGCCCTAACTATGCATGCTTATATGATTCATTGCATTTTTTACTTTTCCCTGTAGTAGCCTATTAGAATAGACCTGTGATCCTCCAGTTCCCATTAGTTCAAACACCCCCTCTCACCCTTGTACCGCGAGCAGATGTGCTATGTGGATTTAGTACTAAAGCTCAAAGTATCACTGCTAATTCATCTAGCCGTGACAGATCTCTACATGGTGTTCTGATGTCATTTAGTGATAGAAAATAGGAGGAGGCAGATAAAATTATCTGCCTCTATTGGAATGCCTTGATGCGTGGAAGCAACTGCCAAATCCAGTGACTGAAGTCATGAAAGTATGCATGCCATTGATCCATCAGGCTCTCCCGTGTTTTCTCAACAGCAGATCTCAAAGCTGGGGGTGGAATAATACCGGCCAATCTGCAGAATGTCAGCACAGCAGCCAAAACCAGGAGGTCCAGGCAAGCTGGGAAGGTTATGCATGAACGACAAAGGTGGTCTTTTGCCTGACCAAATGACATTGTATTGGCTGTGTTATCAAAGTTTGTCTGGCTCGGATTGCTGATGCTACAGTTGGCCTCCGTTTTTTCCAAAACACGGCACATACTAAAGGGGAATTCTATGAAAATGAATGTATCTGCTGATAGTTTATTTGCATGCACTGTCTACACTAGAAAAAAAAATACACCTATTTAAAGTTAAAAACTTAAGTTCAGATGCTGGCTTAAATTTTTTAAAGGAACACTCCACTTTTTTTGAAAATAGGCTCATTTTCCAACTCCCCTAGAGTTAAACAGTTGAGTTTTACCGTTTTCGAATCTATTCTGCTGATCTCTGGGTCTGGCGTTACCACTTTTAGCATAGCTTAGCATAGTTCATTGAATCTGATTAGACCGTTAGCATCTCGCTCAAAAATGACCAAAGAGTTTCGATATTTCTCCTATTTAAAACTCGACTCTTCTGTAGTTACATCATGTACTAAGACAGACGGAAAATGAAAAGTTGCGATTTTCTAGGCCAATATGGCTAGGAACTATACTCTCATTCTGGTGTAATAATCAAGGAACTTTGCTGCCATACCATGAGTGCAGCAGGCGCAATGATATTACGAAAACGATATTACGATAATAGATTCGAAAACGGTAAAACTCAACTGTTTAACTCTAGGGGAGTTAAAAAAGGTGGAGTGTTCCTTTAAGTATAATCAAATCGGCTGTATGAGTCATTTCAACTTAAATAAATTAAACTGACTTTAAAAATCAAGTTGAATCTCGTATAACTATAAATTGCTTAAATTATTTTGATGAGTTGAAGTAATGTAAAAACATGTTGGCATGACTTACTGATCACATAATTTTTTTTTTTTTTTTTTTTTTTTTTTTTTTACAGTGATATGTTTTTTTTTTGGGACCCAATATTGAAACTCAATATTGATAAACCAATAATTATTTTGTTATGAAAGTTTTATGCACAAACACACAACTCTCTTAAATCTTTGCCATAATCTGTCATTATGCCTTTAAGTTGGTGAGAAATGACGGCAAAAGTCATGTACATTTTATACGGAAATGATTCAATTTCTGGGTTTTGTGCTGAAATAGCCTACTGTACTAAAGTGGTTCAACGTGTGTTCTTTCAGGTCCTGTAAAGACATTGTGGCAGAAAGACTGCATCTGAAAGCTTAAAAATGCTGCCTTCGGCGGATGCATTGCTTGATAAGACACTGAGGCAACAAGTCAGCTGCCTATATACTTTCAGACGCAACCATATAGAATTACTAATAGTAACTAATAGAGAAGTATTTTGTCATAGCTACACATGTTAGGAGGCCAGGAAGAAGTTTGGGTCATGAACTTGCTGAGAAAAGAAGAATTTTTATGGTATTTAAATGAAAAGTAGCGTATATTTGACATAAATGCATAATATATAGCTCTGAGCGTGGAGTTCATAGGCTCTACAGGAGTGTTTGGGTGTTACGTTTTCTCTCTTGAGTTTTATAACCTTGTTAAACTTTATCCTTTCCCCCATCTAAAGGAAAAAAATCTTCCTTAAACATTGTTTTTTCTTGATCACTGCATGCTTACATCTTTAATTCGTTTTCCAATACGTGGTATCCTGCTATATAATAGAATTGTACAGGCATCTGTCAAGGAAATATAAGATTGCGTTGGAAAAATGTTAAACATCGGTCAAGGTTTCCCTGCCAGAGCCGATAACAAGCCAACAAAAATGTTAAGCCTGAAAGACAGAGATGGAGGGAAAGGGAGAGATTAAGGTTTAGGAAACACACTCTCTGCTCAAAGCTGCAGGAACTCTATAAAAGTAAGAGAGTGTCCATTGGCCAATGTTAATGTAGACATGTTTTTGTCAGCTTTCCCAAAGTATCATTGTGAAATCTGCACAGGCTAATGGACGGGCAATTAAAGTTGTATTCAATTAGCTCCACAGGTTAAAACTTGAATCCAAGCGAGCAGGTGGTTCTGCTTATGTGTGGAAACAAAACACGTCTCTGTAAGACTATGTGATACTGTACAATCTGATCTAGTTTGACGCTTTGCCACAATCCAGGGCAACAACCAAAAGTTAATCATACAAACAAGTCATGTTATCGCTTAGATAGACGTTTTGATGTTTAAAAATTCTACGATATTCTATGCTTCAAGAAATAAAGCACAAGAGGCGAATGTACAATAAAAGCTGTATACCCTCAAAATAATTAACTGGTTTGAGTAGATTAAACTTAAATTAAACAAATTAGTTCAAACAAATGAACTTTCTTTTTCTTTTGAGTTCATAAAACTGACTGACAAATAAAACGAAGTATTCTGAATTGTTTCATTTTTTTGAGTTTTATGAACTTGTTTCTTTTAATTTAGACTAACTTAATTTTAACTGAAACTGGGCTGGGATTTCTGTTTCCCAGCATGCTTTGCCATGACACTCGAAAGGGAGAGTAAATGGTAAAATTAAGTGTTATATAATGTTTTTTGTGCAAGATTAATGTTAAGTGGGAGATTAATAGTGTTTAATGTTTTGCTATGCTAATTGCGAATAGTTTCTGTTAAGTTGTGTTTTTTTTGTTTTTTTTTGCTGGGGTTACCATCATGGTGACCAGCGGAGCATGAGCTTGGTTTGTGGACAGACATAGGCTAGTTAAATGTTCTGTATTGCCATACTCTTTCAGCTATTGCTATGCTATGCTAATGCTATCAAAACATTGTTAGCGAAACCAATTAGCCAGTTATCATTTATTGAATTAGCTAGTTAAAGCAAGCCAAGTTTCCATTACTAAAAGTATTCAAGTTGAGATTACATGATATTTTAAGTAAAATGTATGAATTAGCTTACTCAAATATTTCAAGTTAAGAGCAATTAAAATGTATGAGTACAAAAATAACGTATGAGCCAGTTCTGCTTACTTAACTCAAAAACTTTGATGTAACTGATTACCTCAATGTTTTTGAGTTTTGGCTACTTGTTCGGGTTTACAGTGTATTTTAAAACCAGACTAAGCAGTAGTTCATGATTAGCAATGTGTTGCATAATAAACAGCAATGTGTTGTCTAATGAGCCGTGCCATAGAAACAGATTTGTCATCTTGTAAGTATGCTCTGATCGTTTGTTCTCACATTTCTCAGCATTTTTTTTGTGCTTGTCTCACGAGCAAAAATGTTTTAATTTGAATAGAAAATGCTTGCAAAGAAAATCACTTGAAACTTTTTTTCCTGGGTCATTTTTGTTTATTATGAATATCTGCTGCATTGTAAAAATCTTAATCTAAAGTTTCCATTTATTTACAGCAAAAAAATGAAAGTGCAGACAAACTATCTGTGCTATGGTTGTTGAATTAAATTCACTCCATTTAAATGCTGTGTTCAAATGTAATTATAGACCTTTCTATATTTGTACAAAAAGTTTTGAAACCATTGTTTTTGTTTTGTTTTTTTCAAAATGGTTTACATCACAATATGCGTTACATGCTGTTACTTTGGGGAGTAACCTTGAAGTGGATTAAAAAAAAAAAACATGTTTATTATCCCTTTAGTTAAAGCACTTTAAAAGCAATATCAACACTTTTCTTTTGTAAGACGAAGATTAAAAAAGAAATATTAACTATTTACTTAGCATTGAACTACATGACATTTAGCTCAAAAACAACACATTTTATATAACAAGACATTTAATCAAGTTTCGTTTAACACATAAAAAATACTTAAAAATGTGCTTCTGTTGAGCAGCTAATAATGTGAGGACAAAAACATCAACCTGTTAAAACGCCTCTGGTGAGTAGTGGTGTATTTTCACCAGCAAGATTCACAAATCTAAAGATATAGTGTATAATATAGTATAATGAAATATTTGTTGCTTGCAATTAAGTGTATTCCATCAGAATACACTACTGAATGGCTGTAAGTGGAGAAAGATGTTTTTAGCAGCCAGATGGTGTAGTTATGACATCTACCAGCAGGGGCTGACTGAGCATTGCTATCCAGACAAATACATTAGTAGTGAAGCCCTCAGCTAGTTTTGAAGAAGACACCTGCATTTGACTAGGGAATCCGAGGCGTTTTATTGGCACATTGACACAGGTTTGTGTAAACAAAGAAATACAAAATGCAATGGCAACAGTGTTTGTTTGTTCTGAATCCTTTATGTCACCCTCCAGATGTTAATAATAATCTCTACAGGGGTTGTGCAAAATTCAGAATGGAAGAATAGGCTCCCTTTCAGTTTATGAATGTGAATTTGATTTGAATTGGCCACACCACACAGGAAGGTAAATCTATAAGCTAATCCATCTATCTATCTATCTATCTATCTATCTATCTATCTATCTATCTAGTTAGTCACAAGCAACTTATTTCTTTATATGGGTGTGGATATAATAACTGAATAAAGTGTAATATAATATATAAATATTGCAGAAAGTTTTGAAAATGAAGTTCCAATAATATTGCTTAATGATAGATTGGAGCGATATGTTATTGTTGTTTTTTTTACTATAACATTTTTGTTTCCAGTTAATTTAGCTCAATACACTTAAAAGTTACAGGAATATGGCATGTTATTCAAGTTAAACCTTCAAATATCAAGTCTTTTAAAAACTTTTTTTCTCAAAACTTTCAACATTTTCTTTTCTGGTTAAAATGACTGGTTAAAGGATTAGTTCACTTCAGAATTAAAATTTCCTGATAATTTACTCACCCCCATGTCATGTTTATGTCTTTCTTACTTCAGTTAAAAGGAAATTAAGGTTTTTGAGGAAAACATTCCAGCATTTTTCTCCATATAATGGACTTCAACAGTTCAACGGGTTGAAGGTCCAAATGTCAGTTTCAGTGCAGCTTCAAAGATCCCGGCTGAGGAATAAGGGTCTTATCTAGCGAAACCTTTCCAACATGATTACGTAATGCGTGGCGCATCTCAGAGCTAGTGCAAAACGAGCATTTGTGGTTAAAAAGGTATATAATTTTTTTTTTTTTTTTTTTTTTTTTAGAAAATGACTTCACTAGATAAGACCCTTATTCCTCGTCTGGGATCGTGTAGAGCCCTTTGAAGCTGCACTGAAACTGCAAATTGGACCTTCAACCCGTTGAGGTCCACTATATGGAGAAAAATCCTGGAATGTTTTCCTCAAAAACCTTCATTTCTTTTAGACTAAAAAAAAAGAAAGACATAAACATCTTGGATGACATGGGGGTGAGTAAATTATCAGGAAATTTTAATTCTGAAGTGAACTAATCCTTTAAAGTTTATTTTAATTATACTACCTTACATTCACATTCAGATTGCAATTCTGTTTGCTACCTTAATTCTAATTAAAGAATTAAACTGGAATTTAAAAGACAATCTCAATTGAATTCTGAATGGTGCACAACCCTGTTCCACGCTAAATTCATGTTCATAGTCTAAAACTGATCAGCAAATGGAAATCGTACTCTTGATTTTGGCAATAAAATAAAACTCTTGGCAAAGAAAGTCATGAAGACCCAAAAGGTTTCTTTTCTGGTTGCTGTTTGAAAGTTTTCATATCTCGCTACCTGCATCCACAGCTCTCCACCACCATGTCCTCGTACTGCTTGTACACCACATTATTGGCAGAATCAATGTACAGAATGCTGATGGGGCTGAGTCTGGTCGGGACGCAGCAGGTCGGCGGCGTGGACCTGGGATCCATGGAGTTCATGAGAGTTTGGATGATGGCATGATTGGTAGGCTCCAAATGGGAGCGGATGGGAAAGTCGCAGACACCGTCGCAGTGGAAGGCCTCGTACTCCAGAGGAGCGATGATCCAGTCGTCCCAGCCCATTTCCTTGAAGTTGACATGCAACTGCTTACGGTTGCAACGCTGTTTGGTTTGGTTCTTGGTTGGCTTTTTCCCACGTGGCAACGGTGCCCGACGCATCCGACGCTGGGTGAAGAGGTATTCGTACACGGTCTTGTTGTCGTGACCTGAACGGGCTTTGATCTCGTTGTAAAAGAGCCCTCGCTTTTTTGTACGCCCAAACACCACAAAGAAGGCTTTCTCCTTCGTCTGCCTTCCTGCTCGACCCAGGCCGAGTAATCGCAAGTCAAGCGGTCGGCCTTGATCGACGGCTTCCAGCTCAAAGCAAAGCTGAGGAGCGTTTCTAAAGTTTCTGAACACTTTCCAGATGTCAAACACTTCCCAGTAAGGGGCGCTGTGAGGGTCGACAGGTCGAGTCTGCAGCAGTTGGCCTTTGTGCTTACCTGACGCACAGGTGTACAGTCTCAGAGCTGCCATGCCCTCAGCAAACATGGCCTTACGAGAGTCCATGTGTTTCTTTCGGAGGATGCGCAGCTCTGCGCCCAACAGACCCTCCTTCTCCATTGAGCTGATGTTGAAGAGGTACCGCTGGCGTCTCAGCAGGGGCGCTCGGTCATCTGCAAATGTTAAGGTCAAAGGTCAGTAAAAATAGCCTTTGCATTGCTTTATTAGTTTCAGTTTGACTTGATTATATCTATGTTAAAAGCAGAACACAAAAAGTACCATGGCATGTTTTTTTAATGATACTTTCCTAATACAATGTTTCTGTACATAGTATCATGTTAATGTTTCATAGTTTTGGACATCTGTGACAGTATCATGTACCATTTTTTTTTACATCTACTGTGGTAATACAATGATTTCTGTGGTCATTTATCATAGTAATACCCTGTTTTTTTGCACATGCTATCATGATAAAACTACCGTTTTAACATGCACCATGGTAATGCCATGTTTTTGCAAGTGTCTGTAATATTTGGACAGACAATGGCATTACCATGTTTTTTGCACACAATGTTATGTTTTTTGGCATTTACTGTATGAATAATATGATTTACCACGTTTTTTTTTTTTTTTGCACGTGATAATCAAGGTAATACTGTGGTTTTGTGGAAATTTTGAATGGTAATGGCATGGAGATTTTGGACATGCATTGTGGAAGATATTTATTTACAAAAGAGTAAAATTATCAGTCACTTTTATCTTAAGCTTCTGTATTATCAAAGCTCACACGTTTGTGTGTGTGTGTGTGTGTGTGGTCCAGGTAAACCCAACATTATGGGAACAAAAGGTCCCCACAAAGATGGCAATATCTGAAATGTAATCTGAGATGTTTTTTAAAAATGTAAAAAATGCAGAAAGTTTTCTGTGAGTGTTGTGTTTAGGGTTAGGGGACAGAATATACAGTTTGTACAGTATAAAAACCATAACGCCTATGGAAAGTCCCCATAAAACATGGAAACGTGTGTGAGAGAGAGAGAGAGAGAATGCGCACTTTCTCTCTGCATGCAATGCATATGAAGGCAGTGCATTATAAAAATCAAAAGGTTTCATTTTATCCAAGAACAGTTTGCTTTCAAAAGACTATTAAAACCAGACGAACTCGGCCTGGAGACCACAACATACTGTAAACACAGCATTATTATCAACCTGCAGCTATTTACCAGTGTGCCTACCACCGTGACATATGGCTTTCACTAACGTAGACTGAAAAAAAACCATCTGAAGCGCATGGAGAGGGGCAGAGAGAGTGCAACTGATTAGTGCTGTGTGTGTGTGTGTGTGTGTGTGTGTGTGTGTGTGTGTGTGTGTGTGTGTGTGTGTGTGTGAGTGTGTGGCGTAAATTACACTGATGTAGAAGGACATTATGTGCAGTGGCTTTTTAAACTTAGACAAATAGTTAATCCAAAAATGGAAGTTCTGCCATCATTTACTCACCTTCATGTTGATCCAAACCTGTATGACTATGTTTAGTAGAAAGTTCCGGGCTGCTCTTTTCCACACAATGAAAGTGAATGGAGATCTAAAAGCTCCTTTTGTCTTATAGTCTTACAGGTTTGAAACAACATCAGGGTGAGTAAATTATCTTTTTTAGGTAAACGTTTCCTTTAGGTGGGGAAGAAAGATGCATGTATTTCTTGCTCGAGGTCTACAGAGGATGTGGTAACTATAAATCTGCAAAGGGTATTTCACACAGCATAAACTAAAACCATTCAGAGCTTCTGAGGAGTCAACCTTGCAGCTACAGAAAGCAGGGCCATTTAAATGCTGTTTTAAACAGATTTACTTAGAAAAAATAAAAACATATTGAGGCCACCTACTTGTAACCGGCCCAGGAGTTTATTTACTTTAAGCAGAGGTCCATCAAAAGTCTTATGCCAGATGCATATTGACACAGTTGGTTTGGGTCAGAGACCCGGATAAAAAAAGAAAGGTGATTGTGTAGATTTAGTGTGTAGTGCGATACTAAGCAGAAATAAGATGTTTTCTAAATTTATATCCACCGACTTCTCTTTTGTATAAACAGAAAAGGACAATTTAGCGTAAATGCAGTAGACTTCAAATGGGTAGTTGACGTGACATTTCAAGCAGTGACAGCAGTATCCTGCCGTTTGACAGGCTATAATTCATCTAAATCAAACATTTTCCTTTCTAATGTTTTTGTGCCATCATATGCACTTTTATGCAGTTCATATTATTTGAGAAACTATGGAATATTTACTCTCAGAAATAGTTTGTCACCGCAAGACGATCGTACTGCAAAAGCTAAAAAATGATTAAAGATGGTATACAGTAGTGAATTACACACTGTAAAAAATTATTGTTGGTTTAACTTAAAGTAAGTTACCTGGTTGCCTTAAAATTTTGAGTTCATTGAACTTAAACATTCGAGTTAATACAATGAAGGAGATTGGTTTAATAAATAGAAACTCAAAATATTATGTTATCTGAACCACATTAATTATCTAAGTTGATTTGAGAAAAGAAAAATAGCAGAAATATACACTTTCCTTTATGCATTCATATAAATTTTAACCTAAAATCTTGACCAGGGCTAGTTGTCACGCTTCCTACTTAAGTGAATATTTTAAAGGATGGGGTTTAGACATACATTGACTGTAATAGCAGGGCATGTTGCCACAGTATATGGGGCAAGTTGTCACATTCGAAACCTGCTAGGCTGCTGTAAAATAGCTAATTATGGACTTTGCAGCTAGTTTTAAATGGTTAAATAGTACAAATTAGTATGTAATTAATAAAATGTTAAATAAAACAAGTGACAGCCAAATACACCAGTGTGATTTTATTGTGTTCATTCGTTTACCTAACAGCTATAGCAAAAATATGAATACCATACTATGAAATATTACATTTTAAATATAATTTAAACATGCAAAACCACTGCTAGAGGGGAAAAAAGACACATTTAACTGGACTTTTGATTCATACCCTTAATATAGCCCTTGTGACAATTAACAAATGTGACAACGTGCCCCGGACTATAATTTGCATATAACAGAACTCTCTAATGCAAACCAGAATATATATGTATACCATACCTTGTCCTCTATCTACAAAGCTGGTGATGGTATTGGCCATCCCAGCCTCATGCAGGACACTAGTATTGACCTCTCCGCTGGTCAGTGACCAGTACAGGGACAGCATGTAGTCATGGGGCGTCACTAAAGGGTGTTTGGGTTCCTCGCTGTCCTCCAGTTTTAATGCGCCATTCCCTCTCAGATGGGCAGGTGCTGGTGCGATGCTTTTCATCACGCCAAGATTGGTCTGACCGGCCCTGATTGCAGCTGGCGCGGCGGATTTTTGCGTAGAAACTCCTTTATTGTGTCCCAGGTTGGTGTTGGATGCTAGATGAGGATGCGACTCTCGCCGCATCCTTGGGTACCCAAGAGCGCGCGGCCTCCCTGCGCCCTAAACTTAGAGGTACCGCGGCGCGAGTCTCGGACTTTATCAGAGGTGGACCAGCCCGGATGCGAGAGATCTTCGCGTTGTCAAAGGGCTTAACGAGCGTCGTCCCGTTGCGCGCCACCGGTAACCGCGGATTGGGTTTGGCCGCTCCGGTGCCCCTGTGACCGGCCACGCCGGCGAGGGAGAGCGCTTGCGGGATGAAGACCAGGTATAACACAGTCCAGAAGCCCAATAAAAGAGGGAGACTAGTCAGAACTTTCATCCTCTGATCTTCCTCTGAGTTTCGGTGATGGAGAAATGACCAACAGCTCTTGGCGAACTACCATGAACGGGTTTGGAGAGGTAAAAATGAAGCTTTGGAAACGTCTGATCGATTATTCTGCGCAAACCATTGCCATGAGCCCCTCTCTTCAGAACCATAGTGATCCAGCTCTGTCGGAGTGGAGATCCAAGAGTAGGTACAACAGCGCAACTGTCTCTCGTTGAAGTCCAGCGGTTCTGCTTGATATCTTGTAAGAGACTTGTTTAAAATCCCACTTTTTCCAAGAGGGAAGGACGGCGTAATGCGCTCTCTCCCTCACTCTCTCTTTCTTTCTCAGAGTTTGAACATCCTCCAGTGAAAACAGCACGCACACACAGAAACCTGCAGGTGCTTAAGTTGTGCGCAAACCTGAGCGCAGGAATTGGAAACGGAATTCCAACGCAAACTGGCTTAATTACTCTCTGATGTCATGCTGTCCAGATTTATTCAAGTGCAATATTTCTTCTTACAGCATGAGTCACTGAATACATAAAACCAAAAGCTTTGCATTAGGTCACCAGAATAAATCCTGAGTTTATGAGCCATTGGTCAGATTTGATATGCAAATGATCATGCATTAAACATGACCAAGAGTTGATGTGCGAATGCTATTAAGCTTGATTTTATATAGGATTATTCATCATGCACCCTTATTAAGAAATAAATTGATTTTGATTTATTCTTTAAAAGTTGTGAAGTGTTTTGTCAAGTAACCAAAAAGTCAAAAATATTATTTAATATGACAGAATCATCTGTACTATAGGTTACGTCACTGAAAGTCATTTTTAAAAATCAGATAGTTGCATGTTTTCACTTTTTTTTTACATTGTACTGTAAAACAAAACAACAACAACAACAAAAAAGAAATTAAATGTACTAACTTTATATTATATATTGCATATTAAATTCTATTAAATTGCATTTGTTAATATTATATCGTTTCTCTCTTTTGCATAGTTTATTTCAAATAAATAAGTAAATAAATAAATAAGTAAATATTGATTTGAGTTAATTACTAAGCTACTACACTAAAAAGAATTGTTGGTTTAACTTAAAAAAATAACATCTTTATTCAACAATATCTGTGATGAGTGAAAACACTGCTTCATGAAGCTTCGAAGCTTTACAAATCCTTTGTTTCGAGTCAGTGGTTTGGAGTGTGTATCAAACTGCCAAAATCACGTGATTTCAGTAAACGAGGCTTCGTTAGGTCTTCGTTGGGGGGATGGGGGGGGGCATGACTTTGGCAGTTTGATGTGCGCTCCGAACCACTGATTCAAAAACAAAAGATTCGTAAAGCTTCATGAAGCAGTGTTTTGAAATCGCCCATCACTAGATATTGTTGAATAAAGATGTTATTTTGTTTTTTGGAGCACAAACATTAATAACATTAAGTTTGAACCACTGTAGTCACATGAACTGTTTTAAATATGTTTTTAGTAGCTTTCTGAGCATCTGAAAGTGTTAATTATCTTGCTGGCAATGAAGGCCTCACTGAGCCATCGGATTTTATCAAAAATATCTTAATTTGTGTTCTGAAGATGAACGAAGGTCTTACGGGTGTGGAACGACATGAGGGTGAGTAATAAATTACAGAATTTTCATTTTTTGGTGAACTAGAGAATGAAGGAGATTGGTTTAATCAACAGAAACTCAAAATATGTTATCTGAACCACATTATTTATTGAAGTTGATTTGACAAAAGAAAAAATGTTGTGATAACAAATCATGAAAATAATTTTTTACAGTGCACTGTCTGATCAGAGCCGTGTAGTAACGTACAAATAGTTTTCCAGAAAGCATTTTCCATTGACCACTGAAAGATCAAATGAGGTGAGTGGATTTAGTTACCACATCATCTAAATATTATCACACTGGTGTAAGGTCAGAGGTCACAAGACAGATTTTTTAAGTATATGGGATGTAGAAACTGGCAATGCACTCCGTTTCTTCTCAACCTCGACCATACATTCGTATTTAAAGCTGTGGAGGAACAGTTTATTTCCTCAAGTTAAATATATGGACTATTGGTAATGCTATGTTAGACACCCACACAGACCATTCCAATCCTTCCCGAACATTGAAAAAAATACCCACCTCCGTAGACAAACAGAGGGAATGGTGGATTGCGCAGGTGAAGCTCAGGAGACACACACACACACACACACACACACACACACACACATAAACATGCTCATCCAGGGGTGAAAACCTCAGCGCTGGCCAGCAAACTGCCGCTCATAACAGTGAACATTTTCAACTGTCCGAGATGTGCTCAACGTCTCTCAGGATGTTTTCAGAAGGATGGAGGAAACATGGCCTGTGGTTTACCCCACACCAGTGACATGGATCACCAGGAACATTTCTTTTGTGTGAATATACAAATGCTTCCATTTTGCATTTTTCTACTTTAATACAAATGTTCTCATTACAAAGCATACAAGTATATAGTTAAACACAATTATACGTAGTTAAATTGAAAATAATAGCATGCTTTTATAATGTCTTCGTATTTGGATTGTTTCTCTTTCACTTTGTGTTCTGGTCATTTTCTTTTTCCTGAGAATGCTAGTTATTGTTATTGCATTGGACTAAAACTTGCTGACTTTGCTCACACAGGGTATAACAACCCCAAAAAATGTGAGAGTTTTTGTACTTTTCCCCCCACCTTGTTTCTTTTATATTTCTTTTTTGGAACTGATTGATTGTAGGCCTCATTTTTTCACTCAAACACTGAGGTGCACAAGCTCAGATCAATGAGGCCTACAATCAATCATTTCCGAAAAGAAACGCAAAACCTGTGCTATTTGAAGGAAAACAAGTTTACAAAAAGATTGAACCCAATATTTGGTGACAATATAGCATAATGAGAGATTTACAAGCAATTTAAAAGGCTGGGAACCAAATTAGGTCAAGGATTTTCAGCACAGCACAAGGTTTACGCACTCAAGCTGACATGAACAAAAATTGATGTTCATGTTCTCCAGTAGGATTTGAGAGCATCTTGAGCTTCAATTGGCTGTTGGTGTATAAATGATAAAATAATAATAAATTAACTATACTATATACTACTTCCCTTTATATCATAATGTTTGTTTGAACTCTTAAAAATCCTTAAACCTTTCAGGTTTTGAATGTTAGATTTCCAATGTGCTTGCAGACATTTGGACCCCACCGTACGACTCTGACCCCCTTCACATTCCCCCAAATTGCCATGCTACGCTGGTATCTTTGTGCAGAGAAATGTGCTGTCGAGGTGTTAGACGTTGCAAAACCACAGAAATTTCTCAGATGCAGTCGTGGACAAACGAAATAAAAAGGGGCTCTTGTTCTGGAGGAGAAGCCACAGTTTTGACATTCTGCTAATACGCATGTGGTCTCAGCTCCACCTGTGCTTGCCTATCAACTCTGGACAAACCCTTTTCCATTATTTTTTTTTTAAAGATTTCATTCATTTCAATGACTTTTCCAGGTAATCACAATTTAAAAGTTCTCTTATATGTTCAGGTTTGGAATGACTGTAGGGACCCTATATAATAGGCTTTTTTTCATGTTTTCCACTGCAGATTGTTCTCATATTCCTGAAAGGTTTAGGGCCAATCGGAAATTGGACTCTCAAGTTGTATTTACTACTGGGAAACTCATCATTTTGAGACCCATTTTTCCGAGTTGGGCGGGCCATAAACTTTAAACATGGCGGAGAGGAGAACGATCGCTGCTGTAACTGGTATTCTTTAGGCCTATTAGTTTTCTCCACAATAACATCGCCTTGTCTTGTCGTTAAAGTAGTACATATTTACATAGACCTAGCCTATATGAATAAGAATTTGAAGCATATTATCTATTATCTAGCCTATATGTTTTAACAGCGAAAATAGCCTAGCATTTGACTGCAATTCCAGAATCGTCAGGAAGCTTATTATCTAGCCTAGATAGCGCGGTGAATATAGATGTCAAAGAATGAGACACTACATTTTATTAAAAATTAAATATCTTCCATACATTTTGGCTTTAATAATATTTCCCAAGAAACAGGGAAGAATAAACCTGGTAGTCTGTCCTTTATGATTACTGTTCTTTCAGACAACAATGCTTGAACGCGACGAGCTCATAATCACGACTTCAGAAGTGGGAAGTAGGAAATTTCCGATAGCATGTGGAGGAAGACTATTAATAATTGAGTTGCTGAAAGGCTTTTCCAGAATAACAGGTTGGAAAAAAATGCAACATTGACCCCTTTTGGATAATTCCGGGTATTACATTCAGAAAAACAAAGGAAAAAAGAAGGTCAAACTAAATAGGCCTACTACATGAGCCTTTGTATTTATTATTCATTTTCTGTGGTGTAAAACACTAAATAAAAGAACATTTTATACAAATTTAAAAATTAATTAATTTAGGGTTTTAAACACTAAATAAAAGAACATTTTCTATAAATAAAAAAAACAATTAATATAGGCTAAATGAAATAATCCAGAATGGGTAAGACAGGGGCAGTTTGTTGGTAATTATTGATAAAGTTATATTTTCCATTAATTAAATAGTTTCATTAAAATGCACAAACGCACCATTGAAGTATAATAAAAGTGGCCTATATAATGTGCAAAATATATCCAGTCTTCTGAAGCCTTATGATTGCTTTGTGTGAGAACAGACAGTTTGACAGCTTGTCGTCATTCACTGAATATCCTCAAAAACTACCTCGCACAAAATAGCTTGGACTATATTTTTGGTCTGATTTTGCAAATAATGTAAGAGTATTTTTTTTTAAATTCTTTTCAAAGAATTTCTTTCTATGATTGATATCTGAAAAAACATGAGCAAACCCATAAAAGATCTAAAAGGACAAATACAATTTACTTGTAATGTCTAAAACACATCAGCAGGTGGCAGTATGAGGCACCTTTTCAAATGCCCTCCACACCTCAGGCATTCAGAACTTAGGGTGCGTCCCAAATCGCATACTTCTCTGCAATATAGTAGGCAGAAATTGCGTACTGCTACATTCCATATACTTTCTACTATATAAAAACCTGCATGTCAAGCAGTATGTATTATGTAATGTGCTACATTTAGGCCATGTGACCTCATCATGTTTAATTCAGTGGTATCCAAGTTTCCTCTCAGAAATAAATGTAGCATTTAAATCTACATCTGCATATTACAAAAGTAAATAAATGCACATCTTTAACCTTTACAGGATTTGCCTGCATTGTGTTTAAGATGCACACGGCATCAACATCCTGGTATGTAATAAATGGTTCAGCCTTATCTTTATTTGCTGTTCTTGTTTACTTTCCATGTCTGACTTAGTTCCTCATATAGACCAGAAAATTAATATTATCATACACGCGCCTCTCTGATAAACACAGGTTGTAATGTGACATGCTCACATGCTCAAGATGCCACTATTTTAAATGACTTTATCAAGTTTGTAAATGAGATTAAAGAGATTATGAAAAATAAGACCATATAGAGTATATAGACAATATATAGAGTAAGCTGGCCACTTTGAGACAATTAATGAAACAGAATTAAAATATATATATATATATATTATATAAATATATAAGTTCAATCTACAGTAAATGTAAGGATTATTTTTAAGAGATGATCACAAATGGTCGTTTTCTGCTATTTCTTTTGCTCCACCTCTTGTGTAAACAAACCCAGGCTGTAGTTGAAAGTGAAAAGGCACCATTCATCTTCCAATAGGATGGCGTAATACATGAAAATTTGAACACTTTCCAGAACATTCCACAGACTTGTTTTTCTGATACGCATTCAAACGTGTAGCAGAAAACGTGTGTGTGTTAATGATGAAACTGTTCCTTGTGCTATGAGGAAGAAAAAAACTGCACATTATACTTCCTTGTCTAGTTGTCCATTCAAACTGTGACCGCAGGCATGCTGTTTTTTCCCAACAGATAAAAGATAAATGGCAACCTCGTCATGGGAACATTAAGATTTGCATCTTATTTTCAATGAGCATTAAGATATTTTTTTACACCACAACATCACCGGATATAATCAACCACTAGAGAACTTCCCCATGCAGGTCATGTGTGAAATAGGAGTGATTAATCTGCTGTTGTCTAGACAGGTTTCAATTAGTTTTCCTAAATGTCTCAACCATCTATTTGTACTGAATTTGCTTCATTTCTCTTGGCTTTTTCAGTGTGAGGTCAAAGAGGGCATGTGTTCAACACTCATTAAACATTATAATGCTGCATCAAACATATAAACTAATTTTTGCCACACCTGCCAATGGCCGGTGAAAATTTACCAGCCATGAAACATAATTAATCCTTATTAAAGTTTCACAAGTTATTCAGTCAACAGTGAGTGATTTTTCTTTGTCTTTTGTAGTTTGATTAAAATTAAAGGTGCAGTATGTAAGAATTCTGTACGCTAGAGGCCTATTCAAAACAAAGGCGTAGCTTGATGACGCCAAGTTTGAGCGCGGAATCTTGGGACATGTGGTCTTCACCTCAACGGCCAGTGGAAAAGAACTGAGATAGGACTCGGGAAGAAATCATGTTCATGGATACGATTATTAACGTTACTGTAGTATGAAGCAGAGCAGGACCGAGTGTTGTGGGAGCTGAACGAGGCCGCTGGAGCGATTGCGCAACACACGCCTCAGGAGCAGCTGAACTTTTATTATGCTACAGTCGCCGGCGCCGCTTCCGCTTTTCCGGTCATGAGTATGAGGTGCAGCTCTGTTTATCATATTGGATACATTTGAGTGTGTTGAGAATGTTATAATGTTACTCTGAGCGTTTGCTCGACGGCTGCTGTGAGACACTGTTACACACTGTTGCAGTAAGCTAGATAAATTTTAGAATATCATATTAAATACTGGATGGCTTGTGTTGATAAATGGCATGCAATTAATTTTAAAATGTATTGTATGATGGAGAAAATTCTGTATTACTTTTACTATAAATAAAGCTGCATCTGATTATGCTATGTTAGCTACTTGACAAAATAGTGTTTTTCTCTGAGGCATGGTAAAGCATGGTACTCGCAAAAAATCAAGAAAATTAGATTTAAACAATAAGACTAAACGTGTTGAGCTATATAACAACAATTAGTTTTCTGTCTATAAATATATCAAAACAGTTGCTCCCTTGTCTATTAAAATGTGTAATATATTAAAGCGTCTTTGATGTTTCCATGGTTTCTACAAAATAAAACCGGAAACCGAGGGTTAACGCGGGCATGACGCAATTGACAGGCGACTCCTCACATGTCCCGGAGCCTTGGTTAAAATTGCAATTTTCTCACGATTTATAAATAGTTGCAAACATTTGGGATATTGTAAGTACTCAAGTGAACAAAATATATAACACTGGCCTAGTAGTTTTTGGATATTTTACTGCAAAAATATTACATATTGCACCTTTAAAAACATAGACAACAGCAGGTTTATTAGGCTGCTGTCACTTTAAGAGCTAATGCACAAATTTAATATCGATACACGTGTTTTCTTTCTCAACTGTTTACGTTCACAGACATAACTGACTATGTTCACGAGGATACTTGCCAAGACAGGCATTTTGACATGATTTTGTTTGAATATGTCTGTTTAAGCTCAAGAAGATGTGAAAGAACTCGATTCAGTATTTGCACGCTGTCTGCGACACAGATTTCTGGGCGTGCGCTACGGATGTGTGCGCGCCCAAAACTTCCCTACACAGTGTGCGAGAAATTAATTCCCTTTTTGTGTCTTCTTGTGCTTTCGTGACGATGCAGCGTTGTTCACGTTCATGTTCTTTAAAATTGCATTGTTAGAATTCATAAAAATGTTACCGTCGTGTAATGTTGGTAATTGACACCGTTTCATATACTCGCCAACACCAATTTTTACTCGCATTTGCGCGAGTGTTAGTTTGGTGAGAGCGCACACGTATATGTGGTTTACAGGACTTACGGGAACTTTCTTCATTTTTTGAAAAAAAAAAACCACTGTTTAGTATGTTTTTTATACATACTAAGTGTCCTTGTAAACCATTTTTACGTTGTAATACCTGTGTTATTATACACATTTGTCTCCTCATAAACCATATAAGAACACACACACACCATTGCAAAACAAAATATTAAACCAAATGACATTTATTTTAAAAGAAAGGCACTTTTAATGCTAAACAATTCACAAAAAGAAGTTTGTTTTAAGTTTGGCTGAATACTTTTTGTAGCAGTTATATGTTTTGTCAGATTTGTTTTGGCCTGAATCAAGAAATCAATGTCAATGTTTCTCCTTTCAAAAACAAAAATAGTTAATGATCAAGGCCTCATTTTCTATTTTTATCCTTCAATCCAAAAAGAAAACAAACTCCCTCTGTTCTCCTGGTATTCTCATCTCATTTGTTTTGGTAGCAGATCAGACAGGCATCAGCATGCTGGGAATCACACACACACACACACACACACACACACACACACACACACACACACACACTCTTACAGTAATTTCTCAAGGGGTGGAAATTCCCCATTTAACACTGAGCCAATTAGATTACTTATTGCAGACTGTCCCATTTTTCATCTATCACAAACAGGTTAATGTATAAATAATATGCAAACCAAACCAGAAAGCTGACATTTTCAAACAAACGCTTTACTTAATGATCTATGAGTGTTATTCAGTTCAATCAGGCTTTTGAAAACCCTACGTAAGGCTCTTCAATCATCCAGGTTCTTCTGCAACACTTAAGGTTTACCAAAGAGCCTTCATATAATGGAGCATTTTCACAGTATGGACCTTGAGTTGATATATGGTTGGTTGTGATTGGAAAGATCTTAATTTTATAGGCTCTTCAGGTCAGCGACAGCGTATTAGAGTTTTCCTGTTAACAGAGGAAAGGTGAAGCTCTCCTGGGTTCATGAAATACATACACTACTGTTCAAAAGTGTCTGATGCTCACCAAGACTGCATTAATGTGATCAAAAATACAGTCAAACAGTGATATTGTGAAACATATATTTACACGTTTTAAAATGTAATTTATTCCTTTGATGCAAAGCTGAATTTTCAACATCATTACTCCAGTCTTCAGTGTCACGATCCACAATATTTTTGTGGAAAATATACTTTTTTCCAGCATTTATTTGAAAAGTTTTGTAACACAAATGTCTTTACTATCATTTTTGACCAATTTAATGCATCCTCGCTGAGAAGAATTTTAAAACTGATCCCAAACTTACGAATGTATAGATGGTTTTCTAAAGAACCATTGAATTTACAGTGTTTCTCCAAAGGTATCAGGTCGCAAAACCATAGTAACCAAACATAGGCAAAGTCGTCATTATATGAAGAGACATTCCACAAAGAAGGCCTCACTCTGGTGAACATTCAGGCATGAAAGGTCAGTTCTCAGAGGAACTCTAAAGACTGTCAATGATTCCTTCGGTAACCCCATTATATAATATTTGAGGTGCTTGAAATATATTGAGGTTATTGCACAATTGGATATTTGAAGCATCCTTGAGGGTTTCACGTGTGGCAATCTCATAAACCACAATGGTGGCTCAAGTATCTTAATTTTTACTGTAAAGGACCACAGTAAAATGACTTTTGCAGAACTGATTCCTTGAAATAATCCCAAATCTTTGTAAACAGATGACCCAATATAACAGATCAATAAAAATAGTTTCCAATAATAAACAAAACTGTGAAACATCACCTTCTTTCCATTGCTTCTTGGATCCTCATTTTCTGAACCCAAACATCAGCCTTTCTTAGGTTCACATTTAAGCCAATTCGTAAATCGAAATATTTCATACCTCCACCTTTGCTACCAATTGTCCTGTTTCAGAGCCTTTCTGCACCATATGAGCCCTAAATAAACTAATTTTTGACTTGATTCAGGTGTGCTTTAGGTCAAGAGGAAGTACTACTACTTTTTAATTATCCTAAATTTGATTATTTTTCACCACATCTGAAGAAATATAGTGACATTAAGGGTACGTTTACATGACAATGATGTACTAAAAATGGGAAAGTTTTTCCTTTGCGTTTTTTTTGTGTACAGACAACAATGTTGTCAAAACGATCCCATTTACACAGATCCGCAAAAACGACTAAAAACGCTGTATTATTCATGCCAGGCCAGTAGTTGGCGATGTCACTTTGTAAAGAAACATTATGTGCCTATATACTGAACACGTATACGTGCGTGATGTCACCATTTTCACAAATTTAAACTGAGAGGATAATGGTATAGTTTTCAAAAACATGCACTTTGAAAACGTTTTCAAAAGTTTGCGTTTTCAGGCCTCCAAAACACTTATCGTGTAAATGAATGTCAAAACACATAAAAAGTTCAGTGTTAATGCTCTGTGAAAGGTAACGTTTCTGAGGATTATTAACAAGAAAAACCTCAAGAGTCTTTAAATGGTTATGTGCATAAAATAGCTTTATTTTCAACAGATCAGAACCTGCATGCAGAAATCAATGATTCATTGACTTCAACATTAGATCAGTGATTTTATCTGGATGTGACCAAACAAAGCAGCAAAATTTATCATTATACACCATGCTAGTAATGCACAGCTCATTCACGTTCCCCTTAACTAATCCAGAACATCCTTCTACAAAACATAAATAGATTCGGCTTAAAAAGTCTAAAAGAAATAGAAACTCTTAAAAAAAAAATCTGTTGAAAGACTAACAGCCTTTGAATTTTTGCACTACTGTATATAAAACAAAATAATAAAATAAAAATTATCACATGTACAACAGCTGAGAAGGGGGACAAAGATCCCCGACCTGAAGGCAGGCAATAAAATACGAGTTAAATTAATAGCAAAAAAATAAAAAAAAACGGAATTAAGAACATCTACAAAAACACTGAGGAAAAAAAAAAAAAAAAAAAAAGAAAAGAAAAACGTTAGTACTAACATTGGTCATTGTTCTCCAACAAAACATTTTCCTTAATGTTCCCGAAAGATACAGAAGCAAACCATCTGCTTTCAGGCTTTATGCCAAAAGCAAATACCGGGATGAGATATAAGAACAATAAAAACTGATTTTGGCATTTAAATATTTGGTAAATAAAAGGCTGTCAAGAAATGGCTAAGTACCAAAGTTTTACATTTTATTCAAATGGCTATATACAGATCCCTGGATGTACAAAGTCTGTTTGCAGTGAACTGATTCTCAATCAACAACATCTGTACCTGTTAAAGTAGCTTAGCTGACAGTCAAGCAGCACTGTAGTGGATCCGGTCTCTCGACATATAAAACCACCACAGCAATTACATACGGATATGTGGAATGTACCATAACACCATAGTTGAAATCAGTATACATTAGTCTAGTACACCAATTTCAGATTTTGCTCTCACGGAATTTAGTTTTGAACATATACTGCATGCCTTCAATTTGGTTTCACCTCTGATGTTTAATATGAAAATTAAAAGGTTTTACAGCACGCAGATTTAAAAACAAAAGACATTTGATAACGTAAAAGGCTACAATAACCACCCCCTCTGTAGCACCAATCATGACACTTGACTGTTTATCATAATGGTGGATAAAATGGTCAATCCAAAGCCTTTAACCAGTGAAGGCTCCATTGCACCTTGTAGTGTTTTATATATATTTAAAAAAGGACACAATGGGCCACATGACAAAAAGGCAATACACTTAAGAGGGTGTGAGAACAAAACCGGGCAGTTTGGCAACAGACGCGATCCTCTGAGATTTCAATGCAAATGTCCAGTCAGAGTAAATTATTCGTTTGAGGTTTTCCTGCGGTTTGCGTGGTATGTGAGAGGTTGGCGGCGGCCCGTCAGGCCGAGGCACTGTGTGAGCTTATAGTTCAAAAGAGAGAGAGAGAGAAGGTATGTGAGGGTGAGGACGCTCATGCGTAGATTTCTGCGGTAGGAGCTTTCTTGTAGATGGGCGTCTTGCCCAGGTCGTAACTTCCTTCGTCTTTCTTCTTGATGCGGAGAACAAAGTGAACGAGGAGGACGATGAGGAGGATGGCGAAGACGAGACCAACTGCTCCGCCCGCAATAACAGCTATAAAACAGAAATAGAAAATGTGAGGGAGGCACAACCTACAGACATGGCTTTAACACCCATTACAAAAACAGCTATATTACATACTGCATGAAAGGTAATATTTGAAAAAGAATAATAGGGACAACTTTAAGTTGAAGTACTACAGTATAAATAAATTAAAGCTATACAGTAACACAAAAAACAAATTACAAATGCGCATAATTACTAAAATTGAATCTTTTAAATAAATATCAAAACTAATGCTAATTTACAATATTAATACTACCATAACAGTATATAAATAATACTAAAATAACACATTAAAGGGTTAGTTCATCCAAAAATGACATCATTTACCCTCATGTTGTTCCACATCTGTTACTTTTGTTCATCTTCAGAACACAAATGGTGATATTTTTAATAAAATCTGAGAGGTTTCTGTCCCTCTATAGAGATCCAACGCAACTATCACTTTCAAGGTCCAGAAAGGTAGTAAAGACATCATTAAAGTAATCCATGTGACTCCAGTGGTTTAACACCAATTTAATGAAGCGACACGAGTGCCTTGTTTGCACAAAAAAAAAAAAAAAAAAAAAAAAAAAAACATTTACCACTTTACAAAATAATATTTTACAAAGCGTATTCACGCAACAATGTCAGCTCTCTCGTTGAAATTGGTAGTTGCTTTAGATCTCTATCGAGGGACAGAAAGCTCTCAAGATTTCATTAAAAATATCTTCATTTGTGTTCTGAAGATGAACGAAAGTCTTACGAATGTGGAACAACACAAGGGTGAGTAATTAATGACAGAAATTTCATTTTTGGTTGAACTAACCCTTTAAATATTCACATTTTGGTCCAATAATATTTATTACTTTGCATATTAAACAAACACTATTACAAACAAACCAAAACCTTCTTCTCACCTGCAAGAACCTCTTTGTTGTGGAACAAGCTCTCATCTCCAGCATGGGTCATGAGCACATTACTGAGCTGGTCACCGTCTTGGTCTGGTGATCCACGCAACACGACCTCGTTGTTTTCAACCAGAATCTTCTCATCTACAGTTGGCTGTGGGTCAAATGGACCCTCGGAATCAGGTATCCGGTTACCGAAGAGATCATCCTGAGAGGAGGAAACAGTCACAAGAAAATTCATACAGCAGTCAAATCAGTTGCAAAAATATGCAATAAAACTCATGGTCATGAATCGTAAGCACACATAAAGTAATGTCAAGTCGGATATGACCCGAACTAAAGACTTTTGGATCAATGAGTCAGTTAAGCAACCATGAATGAGTCATTGAGACCATTGAGTCAGTCCATAATTTAATTGAGAGTCACTTTGACATTCAGTAAGAAAAATTGTCTCATAGGAGTCACAAATCAGATAACACTAGTTGCACAGCATGTTTGTTAATGTACAAAACTAGTGAGGAAAACGCAATAGAAAGATGTGTTGTCTAGTTAGAGCATTTCTTTTTTTAATTGATTCACTTGTTTTAGGTGAAAACCTCATTAAATTCATTGTTTCCAAACAGGCATTTCTACAGTATCCAAAAAGTTGCTACTCAATTTGACATCATGACTGAAAAAAAAAAATGTTATAGCTACCTCAGTTGGGGTCTCTCCAGAGCCTGACATGTCATCATAATAATCTTCTTCATCTTCATCATCATCATCATAGCCATCCTCGTCATCAGTTGGGTTTAATTCAGCAAACCCAAAATCTTCATGCGGAGAGTCACCGGAGGACTCCAGATCCTCATGGGGTGACTTGTTTTTCAGAGGTACCCATGTTTCTGTTTCTCGTACCTACAAAGAGAGAAAGAGAGAGAGAGAAAACACCATTAGTTCAAAGGCAAATCATAAAAGAAAAATTCACAAATTCAGTCTTTGGTAATGTAACCCAAAGCAAACATCAGAAACTGAAGGAAGTGTCACTGATGTGTGAAACAAGAATGATTTAAAGACCTCATTAAAATCAACTTTTTTTATTTGGTTAAGACCTGAAGTAAAACATCTTATATCCCTTTAATGCTTGAGCAGGTTACTGTTCAAACCTTTCTTTGTCTATGGCACCATGATGGTTCTGACAGCACACTTAATTTAATTAAGACACACTAACACTTTTAATCACGTTAGCAGGGCCATTTGGCCAAGCACTGCGAATGGGTTTAAAACAATTAATGGACTAAGCTTATTAGCATAACAGGAGGTAGTAGAACACACATACTGATTTATGTTTTATCTGTTTTTCCTCTTTGTCTCTCTCTCAAGATTCATCCACAAAAGTGGCCATTTTTATTTTCACTGTTGCTATGGTTGCGAGACATCAAAACATTATTTTCTTTAAAAAAACTAACTTAAAAAAAAAAAAAAAAGATTCTAAATTCTATTCTGAATGACGCATATCCGTAATTTACACAATATTGTATTACATTCACACCACTGTTGACCTAGAAGCGAGTCAGCGAGGTATGAGCAAGTTAGTGCAGGTTTGCCGCCATTGTGTAAAACAAGGAAAGAATTCATCGGACAGGGGCTGAGGGTCTTTATCAGTCTCGCTCGCCTGCTCGCTGTCAAAAACAGATTTAAATCAAACATGACTCACTGAAAAGTTTCACATACCGGGAAATCAAAAACATTCATAATGCACAGGTGCGTACTACTCATGCCGCCTAACCCAGTGTAATCACCTTAGACAAATTTCAACACTTTAATGAGGATTTTAGTGACTTCAAGATTATCTTAAACACAAACGTGATGCTTAAAATGGCTCTAGATGCTAAATGGAAGGGTTTTTAAAATGGAGATGGGGGCGGGGGGATGGGGGGGGGCTGACTCATTTTCCAGGAAAACCAGGATCATGCAAACGCCACATGAAACTGCAAGTCAGCTCTAGCCTGCTCTGTTGTTTGAGGATAATAAAAGAAAAAAGGGAGAGCGAGAAACGGAGAATGACAGAAACCACAAGAGGGTGTGGGGAGAGAGACCGACATACTTTATGGTTTTCAGCCTTACAGTGCTGTGAAACCCCACACCAAAATCCCCCAGCATTATGAATTACTCAGCTCAGAGGGAAAAAAAAAAAAAGCTGTCTAAGAAAGTACAGCGGATGCTCTCTGACTGCGAAGAGGCGTAAGGCCGTGGTTTAATTAAACCAATGCTTAAATTCCCATAAGGAAACCCCTTAAATTCTCAGCAAACATATATAAGCCACTTGAAAGAGTTTAAAAGAAATCCCACCGACCAAACTAAAAGCTCTAGACGAAGATGGACTGCTAAAGAAAGTCCCTTGAAATTTTTCAGTCGCAATGCAGGAAATAAATGTTTTTGTTTTTAATTTCTCAGCAATAACCAAAAACCCCCCTCATTTAAAAGAAACAACACTATTGTGAAAGATAATAGCTCTTTAAGAGATAATAGTTAGCTCATTTATTTCACCCAAAACGTGTCGTTCCAAGCCCGTATGACTTTCTTTCACACAAAGGGAGATGTTTATCAATGTTCATGCTGCTTTTGTCCATACAATGGATGGAGTCTGGTGCTGTTGAGCTCCAAAGAGGACAAAAAGCACCATTAAAGTAGTCTGAAAACTGGTGTGCATTGAGCTTGAACTGAAATTTAAGTTATTATTCATGTCGTTATCTAATTTGTGCTTTGATTTGGCATCAATGTCTGCATTACATAAGGGTGAGTAAATTGAGTGAATTATTTCCTTAGGTAACCCTTATGATAGCTGTTAAGACTGTCTGATATGAAGATGACACATGTCTACATTTATGAGTATGCTCTAGTATGAATCTCCAGGATCTTATCCTCAAAGTGAGCTGTAATGTCTGAGAGAAGCCTGTGTAAATTAACCAGCTTAGTCAACCAGGCCTCAGTCAAGACTAGCAAAGCTAGGAGCAAATCCGACCATCTGCTGACAAATGGTCTGGCATCTGTTCCAGTGAGTCACAATGGGAGAGGTAAAGAGAAGATACCGCAATCAGTGACTCATCCAATACTGTGGTAAACTGTCCCTGGTGATCAGGTGATTATTCACTGTTTGAGTTTAAAGGCCAATTTTAAATAACCACAACTGTTTCGCATCCCAGTTTTACAAAGCAACTTCTGTGTATAAAAAGTCATTGGTAGGTCAACACAAAATTGGAACGCATTTCACAGATTTTCTCCTAAAAATGTAAAATATGTCCACAGACTCTGTCTGAGATTCATTGGTGATCCACTGAAGCTACAGTACAAATATTATCCGCTATCATCTGTTGTGGTTTGAAGACTCTCCTTGTTGTCCTTTCAGGTCACAACCAATTACAGCCCCAGTCATCAATACAAACGGCGTCTGTCACTCCCACCAATCGGATTTATCCATGTCATCTGATCTCCTCATGAGATACACTCCTCACCTGGGACAGAGTGAATGTCCTACTTTGCACACACAAACACACTTGCACGTCAGGAGAATTCCTTCCACCTTTGTGGGAACTATTTATAGCTGCATTTTTCCTTCCTACACATCCAGCTGAATATCAACAGAGGGGCGGAAAGACTCACCTGCCTGTTAAACGATACCACATTGTTCAATCACACGCCAAATTCTCACCCCAACACCTGTTCAAAGCCCTGAAGCATTAGGGTATGTGAAGGAAACAAGATTGGACTTCGAAATCTACAACTAAACCAAACAAAAAAAAGACTATTCAGCTTCACTGTCGTCAGCCTCTATTCTCTCCCACAGGAAGTGTGATCACGCTTTCCTTCTATCTGTTAGTGGCTTTCATTAATGAAGCTTCTCACCATTAAGTCAAAGCCTGTTTAATACACAATGAGCCATTCTGAATAGCCCAAACAATCAGTATTGTGTAGTCTGAGTCTGAAAACACGAGGAGTTCTTTAAGCTTTCTGACAACAGACCTTCCCTGACTGACGAAAACCTGAAGTTAACAGAGACTGAGATTTGACTTGATATTGCCAAATATGTTATTTATGGTTTAAGATATTCATCAATAAACTTCTCTAATGATGAATCACACCATACCATGCCATTACACATATGTATGTTCAACAGGAAACAATGATGTTCACAGGTAGTTACTTAACATATTATATGCATAATCACTCAACTTTTTACAGCCATTAATTTGAGAAACGAAAAGCATTAAGATTAACTGTTAGACATGGCCAAACACTTCCCGAGTCTCCCCACCAGAGCAGCAGCTCATTTTCATTTAAAGGGACACACACAAAAACGGTGTGCTTTTGCTCACACCCAAATAGAGGCAAATTTGACAAGCTATAATAAATGATCTGTGGGGTATTTTGAGCTGAAACTTCACAGACACATTCTGGGGACACCAGAGACTTTTATTACATCTTGTAAAAGGGGCATTATAGGTCCCTTTTATCATTTAAACAAATTATCTGTCAATCATGTGTCAATCTCTACATGGACTTGTACCTGAGAAGCATGTGACTGCAAGAAAACAATTCCCTCCAAAAACTACACCATTACTAGCATCTGAACAATACAAAGACTCAGGAAAACAACTTAAAAAGGGAGGGTGTAGTCCACAAAGAAACCTAAAGAGTGTAGGTAGTAAAGTTAATTCAGATCAATACAGATATCAAAAACCCAAATGCTGATGCAAGCACACAATTAAGCACAAATAAAAACTTGAAGTGTTATCGTCCACACTACTAAGCTGGAAAACAAGAAAAAGGCAAACTCAAGAAAGAGGAACGGTCATTACAAAGGACAGCTGGTAGCTGGTTATCAGCGTTTCCAAGTAAAGCCCGTCTGGCATATGGCTAATAGCTCCACAAGCAACAGAACTGGAACGGTGATGGATGTGGTCTGCTAAATGACTCTAGAACACACAGGGTTCCCTTTACATGGCCTCAAGATATTCCTTTGGACTTGCAAAACAAAAGGGTTCAGCATAAGGCATTGTATTTGTTGAAATAAATATTGAAAGACGCATACACTAAACATTGCATTCACAAGCAAAGTTTCTTAAATAACTAAAATACTTCTTTCACCCAAGCAGCAAATAAAACCTTCTCGCCCTGTGCCAACATTTCACCCTCAAAAGCGATTTAATAGGCCAGTGGACAGCAATGCAGTAATCATTATTACATCCTGGCGAAAGTATTTATCATGCTTTGCCTTTCAACAGCCATTCAGATGAGCCTTGCACCCCAAAAATAACAGAGCAAATAAATAAATAATAATAAAAAATAAACCTATTCATATGCAAATCACCTCATGCCTAATTCATAACACAATCATTACCAGGACATCTAGCATGGCCATTACACTTTAAAAATAAATAGCAAAATATTCACAGTGCATGTAAGGTTTTAGTTATTATTGTGAAAAAAAATATTGATCATTATTATAATCGAATTGAATCAATATCATTGGCCAAACAACCACAGCATTAATAACATCCCATCAGGTAAGGAGGTGAAAGCTGCGCAAGTATTCAAATATAATAATCCCTGAAGCCAAATCGAGAATATCCACTCCTAATTTGCCTACTGAGGTTTAAAGTGTCCATGCCATGTTGAGTTTAACCCACACACACTCATCCAGTGGCTGAAGAGGAGGAACCTGGATGAAAGAGGTGAACCATTTAAATCCGCCGAAGTGTGTGAAATCCCAAAAGAAGGGCTGGTCAAGGTCAGGAGGGGTCAAATTCCTCAGGAAAATGCAAAAGAATGGAGAGGGAGGGGGATGAAAGGAACACAGACACTTCTGCATGATTTTGAGGAATGCTGCGGCCTTCTCTGCCTCGAAGGATAAGGAGTGTGCAAGCTTGTTGTTGCAACATTCCCACCCGAGCTTAAATCACACCATCTGATTTACTACTAACAGCACAGATAGTTTACTGTTCTATTACTTTATTTCCCAGGGGATTACACAATATTACACACTAAAACCTTCAGCAGACAAGGTCAAGACACAAGACGCAGTCTCCAAAGACAAAAGCTGCATCTGTTGGTGTTGAAGTGTAGATAAAAATCTACGACAACACCTTTCCAAAGGTCTGTGAGAATGGAGGCTTTGGGCTCAAAGAATTTGCATTTTGACTTGTGTGAGGGTGTGTGTGTGTGGCTGACTGACTGACCGAGCAAGCACACTGGGTGGCATTTGTCTTCTATTTCAGCTCCAAAGACATCTGCAGCAAGCTATTCTTTTGAGTTATGAAAGAACTGGCCAACACAAAGCTGTGGCATCCCATTCACAGGTGCTCCAGTGGGTGATTCCATAATGAACAGATGGAAAATTAAACCTCATGGACTGAATCCAGTCTAATCAAATAGAGCTAGAAAAAAAAATTCCTGCAGGCAAAAACTGTCACATGAAAGCCAGTGCTACTCATTAGGTTACTCAACAAACAAAAATGAGCAAGACTAGTTTGGTGCCAAATGCCAGAGAAGTACTCTCTTAAATAGCCTATATATATATTTTTATATTACATACACATATACACGCACACAAAAGAATAACACAATAACACAACACAACGATTAATTGTACTAATAATTTATTGTAATATTATGTTTATTTCAGGTGCGAACCCATCGGTAAATTCGACCAAAGTCAAAGAAGGCTTGCCTAGACGTTTGACAATTAAACTAAAGTTAAAATCATTAATCTAAACTGTTAATTTTATTGAACATATAACTTAGAAGCCTTTGTTGTTTCAACAGGTCTCTTGTCAGAAAGCTAACGCTTTAGCTAACACAAATATAACAAACTTTTTTTCGTCAAGTGTGATTATAGAACACGATTTGGCTCGATTATAGCGATAGGATCTTGAATGAATGTAATATTAGTTAAAATTCACAAAATACTCACCGATTCAGCGAAAACAGCAGCAGCCGCTGACAAAACCAACATGAGGTAAACTTTCAGCATCTTCTCTTCAAAATAAGAAGCCCTGGTGACGAAAGTTGTTGACAGTTTCCGAAATGATTCACTTTTATAAATCAAAATAAACCAGTCCTTGCTTTGTTAGTCCTTTTTCTATGTTGATTTGAGGGGATTTTTAACGCGTATTTCTTACTGCTGTCCTCTGTGTTAGTACGCAGTATTCCTGTGTAATCATTGATCCCCCTTTGGTTTTATTCGACTTAAACTCCGCCCCATATCGCGTTCGCAGCCAATCAGGGCCTATCAAACGTGACGTAGTTTACGGAAACTCCAGACGCAACAGGTTTACCACACCATTTCGAATCCATGTAGACTGAGAACTATGTAAACAGGGAAATTATACGATTATTAGAATGGGGGTTTTGCCTATGTGTTAATCGCTTACCATTATAAAATCATCCGTCCTCTGACAGTATCAAATGGTTTACGTTCTAAATTTCTGTCATTGACCAATATGAAAAGAGGATGACTAGAATTTTTGAGGAAGAAGTGCTAGGAAAGCGAAAACACAGACGTTCATGGAAAGTTTGAGTGACGTACACTTCCGGGTTTTTTGAGCGTACTTTCTGAGAGTTCTTCCTCTTTCCCTTAGGAGTTATGGAAAACAAAAAAACACAATGGTATTTAGATAAAGTAGTTTTTTTCACCCTTGCTGACAGAAATGCTTAAACTAGCTGGTCTTAGTTGGTTTAAGCTGGTTTTAGATGGTCAATGGTCTCTCAGCCTGGTCTTCAGATTTAACTTTTCAGCATGTTGATCACCCAGTTGACCAAAAACCTTCAGCAAACTGACTAGGCTGGGGAAACCACCTAAAACCAGCAAACCATCTTGGTAATAGTTTGTTTTCATTTTCATTTTCTTTACATAAAATTAGTTACATTCAGGTTTAACTGGTGCTGTTGCATCACAGAATTAACAGCTGTCATTTCCAATAAATGGTGTCAGTTTGGTGCTCATCCAGTCACAATAATGGGAAATTTCTGAATACGTTTTCTCATTCGTATTGCAACATTTCTATTCTATAGCATGACTTTGAACATGTAAACACTTTTGCATGTCACAACATGACACTGTCAGTGAAAAGATCTCTACTCCCCAGTCCACATTATTCATCTAAATCATCTAATTTCTGTAAAGTCAGAAATATATTCTATCACAAAGATTACAATTAGGCATTTCTATAAAGTAGGTTAATCAGCAGCACCACTTTTAATTCACTATTAGTGAGAAAAGTGTGGTTTAAAAAGCAAAGTGAATCATTTGACTAAAATGGCCATTATGTATTCTAATCTTGACCAGCAGTTCAGAGAGATAACATACACTGAATTACTTTAATACATGACATTATTAATGCAAAGTCAACAACATAATTATGTACGTTCATGCAAATGTTGAAACAATAAAAATCCTCTGTTTTAAATGATCTTGTAGAGTTATATTTGTCCACTGAGGAATCTTGCAGTATTAAATGGTTAGTTCACCCAAAAATAAAATTTCTGTCATTAATTACTCACCCTCATTTCGTCCCAAATCCATAAGACCTTCGTTCATCTTCGGAACACAAATTAAGATATTTTGATGATTTTTGACGAGGGTTTCTGAAGCACACATAGGCAGCAATGTCATTGCACCTTTTGAGAGACATCGTTAAAATAGTCCACGAGACAGTGGATCAACCTTAATGTTCTGAAGCGACGAGAATACTTTTTGTGTGCAAAAACAAAACAAAAATAACGACTTTATTTAACAATTTGAACTGCTGTCATATGCAGTTGACGTAGTTAACGCAGTGCAGAGCTTCCGTGTTCTAGTGTTCTAGAACGCAACTCATTAATACTGAGTTCGGATGTTCGGATGTAAACACGAAAGCGCTGAACTGCGTTCACTATGTCGACTGCGTATGACAAGTCGACGTTTTGTTTTTGTGCACAAAAAGTATTCTCGTCGCTTCAGAACATTAAGGTTGAACCACTGTAGTCACGTTGACTATTTTAACAATGTCTTTAGCACCTTTCTGGACCTCAAAAGGTACAATGACGTTGCTGCTTCTGTGTGCTTCAGAAACCCTCATCAAAAATTATCAAAATATCTTAATTTGTGTTCTGAAGATGAACAAAGGTCTTACGGGTTTGGGACGACATGAGGGTGAGTAATTAATGACAGTAATTTCATTTTTGGGTGAACTAACCCTTTAAGACTTCTTGCATGATTATGGTAGGTCTATATGTTCTCCACTTCTGCACATACAGCAGTTTACTAGACGGCAATTTCAGATTGCTTGTAAAACAGTGGTAAGGTCTAAGTCGTAAAAAGTAACATCTGCATATCTGACCTGGTGCTCGTGAGGTCTCAGACCGTCCTGTATTATGAAGTGAGAGAAGAATCTGGCCTGATTTCAGCCTTGATTTGTTTAGTCTGGTCTAGTGTACATTTTAAACACCCTGATGGAAGTGTCCTGAAAAATGCAAGAGATGAACATCTTAAGATTGAGAGTGTGTAGTGAAATACATCTAGATTGAATGCATACAATGTGAGAAATGCGACATGGGGGAAACTGGAATTTTGACAACAAAAATAGCATCAATCAAGGATATGATCTAACATTACATAACAACTTAGTAATGCATAATGTTCCTTATAATTTCCAATAAAGATGCAAATTATTATTATTACCTGAAAGTCCTGAAATGCACAAATCAAAATTGCGTGCATAAAGCATCTTAGAAATGTGCCATGGTTATGAACTGAAAGCTTGTTGCGAATCCTTCAGAGACTTTTCGCATCTTTCAATCTCAGTTCTTTTTTTCAAACTGACCAGTTACACTACGTATTCTTCGATACATACAGTTCCGCCTACCGGTTTGTGCATGAATGTAATGTGCATTTGGTTGTCAGCATTGCTGTTATGCCGTCATTGATAATCATTTGGTTCTAGGTTCAGCTTCTGATCCAAGAACAACGATGGAAAAGTTTAGGCAGAGGCAGTAAACACTGCAGCTCGGGTCAGCTCGTTCAAGCAGTTGTGGCAATCAAATCCACATGGTGTACATTAGAGAGAATTGCCTGGCTCGGTGCTGCTGTACGCTGGCCTTCTCCACATCCCCGCCTCGACTTTCACTCAGTCATAGTCCGTCTTTTGTCTCCATTTAAAAAAGCAAATTCCACCCAACCTCTGACATAGTCTGACACACATTCCAATTCGAGCTCAACAATGGAGGCCTTTGTGCCTGTGCTGCTGTGTGTGTGTGTGTGTTTGCTTTTCATTTTTTTATTACACTCTAGATGAGCTTGAAAGTTTAATCATTTTCTGTAGCCATATTGCTACATATTTCCCCTCCATAACAAAAAAACACAGTTGCAGAAGAATTTATGACTGTTTATAATGGGAAAAAAAAGAGTATGAAGTTCTGTGTGGTCCCTGTACTTTTAGACTCTTTTCTTTCTTCTGTGTGTTTGTATTCTATCTATCTATCTATCAATCTTTCTATCTATCGATCTATATATCTATCTATCTATGTGAATTGAACTATGAATCAAGATGGCGTCGTTTCATAGTGACATAGTGTTGCTCTCTTCACTGTTTTGTGTAATAATGTTTTGTTTCTGGCTGGATTGTGCTGGTGGCGTGATGTTATACAACACTAAGTCCTCGTGTTTTTTGAACAGCACTTATTGTAGGATGGTTCATGCTCTCAATTCCTCTGGGATTTTTTGCATCTGTATTTCATTCCTTGTAATTGATAGGATAACGTATGTGTGTTGTTTTGTCTCAGTGTATGTACTTTACTGTTGATGAGCTCACCAGTAAAAAATCCATACAACTAGGTTGTGATGACAATAAATAAATAAAATATCTATCTATCTATCTATCTATCTATCTATCTATCTATCTATCTATCTATCTATCTGTCTGTCTGTCTGTCAATCTATCTATCTATCTATCTATCTATCTATCTATCTACACTGTAAACCCCAGTGTTGTCATTAATAAAGAAATCAAGTTACCATAACTTAACATAACTTAAAATACCAAGTTTTGGCATCAAAACTTAAACAGGTGTGTTTAATGCACTCTTTTGGCAGCAAAAATCTTTTGAATTAAGGATTTAAAGGGTTAGTTCACCCAAAAATGAAAATTCTGTCATTAATTACTCACCCTCATGTTGTTCTACACCCGTAAGACCTTTGTTCATCTTCGGAACACAAATGAAGATATTTTTGATAAAATCCGAGAGGTATATTCTCATCCATAAACAGCAATTTAACCAACATTTTCAAGGTCCAGAAAGGTAATAAAGACATCGTTAAAACAGTCGACGTGACTGCAGTCGTTGTTAAGTTGTTATGAAGCGACGAGAATACTTTTTGTGTGCAAAAGCAAAACAAAAATAATGACTTTATTCAACAATATCTTCTCTTCTGTGTCATTCTCATACGTTGTTTACGTCTAGCACTTCCAGGTTGTACTTCAGAATGCTGACTCATTATTGGCCGGCTCCTGCGCCAGCATCACACGCATGCGTTGTGCTGATCACGTGATCAGCTTTGGCCAATACTGTTTTAACGATGTCTTTAGTACCTCTATCTATCTATCTATCTATCTATCTATCTATCTATCTGTCTGTCTGTCACTCTTTTTTCCTTTGCTTTAAAACTACATTTTCAAGTTTTTGTACTTGAGGTCCATTTCTGATGTGCTGTCCCTGTGAGATATCTGGTTATTGTGCAGTCAGAGCAGGTGTGTGAAGGTTGTGTCATTCTTTGAGGAATGTTACTACAATGTATTCAGTGATATCTTTAAAGTATTTAGCACACACAATCTCTTCTAATCTCTTTCTCCTGAGGGGGCGTTACACATGAGATGATGTTTGTGCTTGTCATTGCTTTTGTAAACTACTCATTATGAAGTAAATAAGCTCATCACAAAAACACATGCCACAGAAGACACTTAGAACAATAAAACTACGCAATCTCTCTTGAGCGGCCTACATCAATTAGGTTAACGCTGTTAGGGGTGATGTTTTTGTCCTGGCTGACTTTTTGTTTGTTTGTTTTTCTCTATCTTCCTTCATCAGTTTACAAAGGGTGCAACCCACATTCCTCTATCATTAACATAATTAACATATTAATTGCTCTAGATGTAACGGAATTGTTATCTGTGTTGATGAACGATGAGTTGTTATCAGGCTCAGATGGAATGAATATATATATATATCAACTTAAATTACATTAAACTGACTTTTATATATATATATATATATATTCAATGTAATTCTGTGGAAATCAGTTTTTTATATTCATTTCTTAAATATGACAAAGCATTTTTCGTATTCTCTTTTTGAACATGAATATGACAAAGCATTTTGCTTTCCCTTTTCAGTTAATTTCTCTTCTTTGGAAATTCACACCCACTTTTTTTTTTTTTTTTACCATGGTATCACTAAAGCACCACCCATTGTCCACTGAACTTTGGACTGGATCCTGCTGCTCTTTCTAATCTAACAAGCTCCCTCACTCCATTTGTGTATTTTCTCTCTCTCATATTCATTTTCATTCTTTTCATATTCATATGGAGAAAGAGATAGAGTCTGTAGAAGGTCACTCTGTTGACAATAAGCCATAAAAACAGGCACACAACAGCTCCAGTTCACCCCCTCCACCCACATCCGCCTACCGCACGGCCAAACCATATATAGAAGAAGAGTACATGGCAGTTCCCTTTCCTAGCACATGCTAAAAGTCACGGAGACGTCAGCACTTCCTGTGCATATACAAGAAAATGGAATTCAAAAGGAAGCCCAAAGGGGGTTAAACAGCAGGAGACATTGTGTGTGTGTGTGTGTGTGTGTGTGTGTTTGAGTATGGAAAAGGATACAAGAAACACCATGTGGTAACTGAGCAAAGCTGTGATAGGGGAATTGTTTGGAATGACTGGAATTTCCTGCTGAAACGTCACATGTGCTGCACTGGTCAGCCATAGTTTACGTGCACAGCCCGAGAACTGCCTGATGAGAAAATAGCTAACCATAAATTATGAGTCAAAAGATTTCACATGAATGATATTTGACCTCAGTGCGCTGCTGTATCTTGTGGTGTAATTCCTTTGGGAATTTACTAGACAATAGTTAGTCCAATATGAAGAAAGCTGTAAGCTGGGTATATCATTGTGTCTTCTAAAATAATTAGAATGTTATTCTATTAAATTATTCATATTGATTATCATGAACCATACAAATGTATACCTTAAAATGCACAATAAAAGACTAAATTGTACATATGCATGTATGTGTTTCAGGGTGTGGAGTTTGGATGAATAGAGTCATACTACTCCAAATTTTACTGGAAGATTATCAGCCACTGCCTTTGTTAGGCAAAAACTCTGACATGGATCATTTTACCATTTCAGCGTGTTTATATGCCCAGGAGACAATATAGACACTTAACACGTCTCTGCTGTTTCACCTGCCCGCTGCGTTTTTTGCTGTCAGCCAGGTGTGACATTTCAATGTACAATGAACGTTTCTATTTTACAAGTCACATGATTCTGATGAAGACAAAATATAATTCTCTGTGCACTTTCCATTATTACAATGAATCTGGGTTTTTTGGCAAAAGGTCAGCATGTAACCGAGTCAGTTTCTGTTCTGCTTTTTGGTAGTGAGCAGACGGCAGGTGCTTTCTGTGGTTTCATGAAAAAATAAAAAGAGTTTCTGGTGTGCTCTATTAATATTACTCTATTGCTAATTTTAGGTGCTTTTCATTTTCTCAAGATTCTTGCTTTCATTAGTGGTGTTTGCTACAGCAAGCATCATTTTACTTCAAACCTCTAAACTTAAACTGTGTAACTCATGCTCTAATGTTTGTGCTGCAGATATATGAAATTTTATAATGCAGATTTTAACAGAGGGAGTGAGTCTACTCAGTGGCTGTGTTCGAAATTGCCCCCTATACCCTTAAATAGGGCACTATTTGAAAGGGCAGCCATTTGTAGTGGTGTCCAAAACCATAGTGGACATTTTAGAGTGCACTCATTCAATCCTACAATGCACAGCAATAACAAGTGTACAACCGATGTACGGCAAAGACTTTGTATACACTCAATGAATAGTGAATGCCCATAATGCACTGTGAGTTGTCACGTGCGAATGAATTCCTGCGTCTCGTCAGAAGATGGCGTCTGCAAATGAATCATCCATCCATCCATTTTGCAAACCGCTGGTCCAATGTGGGTACAGCGTAATATCATACAAGTATAAATTCCTTTTTAATTGATTATTAAATTGTTTAATTAAGGTTTATACATGCTAGTTTCCATGACAGAGTTCAAGATAAATCTTTTCATTACTACTGGAGCCGCCAGTTTGCTTCAAATGATTATTAAAGGACAAGCACAAACTATGCAAAAGATGCAGCCTTTCCGGCGCACTCAGTGTCTGAATTCACTCACTCGATTTCAGTTCACTCCCTCAAGTTGGACTATTAGTTGACTAATTTAAGGAAAAGTAAATGAGGGTATAGGTGGCGATTTCAAACACAGCCAATATGTACACTTCAGGCAGATCCATAGACCACAATGCAACATGATTGTGACGTCACAGCAGATCGCACTTAGTGTATGATATTGGAGTTATTTTGACATTTAACCGCATATAATACATGTAGCTACCTTAAGCTGTCTTTGTCAGAAACAAGAAAGTCATATACACCTAGGATGACTTGAGGGTGAGTAAAGCTTGGGCTAATTTTCATTTCAAAGTGAACTAATCCTTTAAACACAGCCCAGTTACACTAATGAATAGAGTGGTGGAACTATGATGCATTTTTGTAGGCCAAAACCTGGAAGCGCGTTAGCATTTTAGCACTTCCGGTTCCATCGTCCCGATGTCAATGGGTTTTTTTAATAGGTTTTTGGTAAAATGGCTGAAATAAGGTCCGTGGTTAACACAAGCTCAAGATACTTTCACGTTTTATTCTATGAGATAAAATTCATCAGTATTACCCTACCCGTGACTTTTCAATGCTGTTAAGTGTCTTGAAAATGACGGTTGCTAACAAGTGGCTAAATGGGACTACAGAGGCTGTCGGCGACATTAAATGTAATGATGCCAAACCGGTAAGCTCAGTCCACTTTTACAGCCTAGTTATGCTTATTATTGCGCTCATACAAACAATTCTAATTCAAACTTTATGGGAAAATGTTTTTAGATAAAGAGAAAAAGAGTTGTTAGTGGCTTAGTATTGGTGACATTGAAATCGTGGGACCTTGGTGTAGTTTGTACCATTATTCAGGCTTCAAAAGTCATAAAAGTTGTGTTCATCTGTGAAAATTATCTTGAGGTACAAAATGTGTAAGTATCATTAACTTTTGTTGATCACAGAGCTTATTTTTTTTTGTGATAATCCAAAAGCCTATGGGAAAATCCTATTGGGTTTTTGTCGAGGGAACCAGCAAGATGCTAACTGCCGAATTGCCTACAAAGTGACGTCATAGTTCCACCACTCTATTGGAAGACCTCGCACATTCAGAACAAACAAACAAAAAAACTTCTGCGTTGCCAAATAAGGTGGATGCTTCATTTGTATTTCTGATTAGGGGGTTTGAATCTGAGTCTGTGATAATGTGGACATCTGAGGTATAATTTATTGCTTTGAGGTTGCTCTTTGAAAAAATAGAACTAAATGAGAGAAATGTACTCTTATAAACCAAAACATCAGTATCAACTTTTTCAAGGTCAGAAACACTGATATGCAAAGACACCACATTTTCAATATCAACAAACATTTATCATCAAATAAATTTATAGCTCTGTACTCTATAAAATTATTTGATGGGAAATGTTTGTTGATATTGAAAACTTGGTGTTTTTGCATATCAGTGTTTTTGACCTTGAAAAAGTTGATACTGATGTTTTGGTCTGCCAGGCAGAACTGGAATAGATAAGCAATGAGACACTTAAAAACGAGCCAGCATCTACCAGCATTGAGCTTGCAGTCATTCAGATGATCATGATTAAGTGCTTGATGCAATCAATGTTCTGCTAAGCATCACCGCATAGAAAGTCTCATCTCATCAGTCAGTGAACGTAGAGACTTGTGTTGACTTTACACGTTTCTTCTCACATTACACAGCTCATTAGAAGGTAGTTTAGAAAGTAATCAGAACAACTTGATCTTTGATCATAAGCCAGATGAATGCCAGCACTTTCATTTGCAACTGAATTGCTGTTAATTACAACAGAATATGTTTATTCACCCTTTTATTATGCATTAGATTGGAGATCAAAGTCAGTGAGTGCTTTCATCTGTATTTCATATGCTTATGAAATCTGTAATGGAGTCTTATACATCTTGATTTATGTTACATAAAATGACTATTTTAACCCCCTTCTTTTGTCTGTTATAACTAAAAAGGAAATATGATCAAATATATGTGTTTGAAAGATACTAAGCAGTTGCTAAGCAGTTGCTAGGTTGTCAGGTTCATGATTAATTTTATTTCATTTAAAAGAGGAAAAAAAAAATACTGATTAAGAAAATGATACTCAAACACGAAGTACTCAAATATTCAAATTGTTCAGTGATAAAACAGGGAGAGTCTGTCATTTTCATCAAAAGATCTATTTCGATTAAACATTTTGAGGTATAAAAAAAAGAATCTTATGCACGGATGAATTGTTCACAATAAGATTTATCATGCAATGCACGCTGCATTTACAAAATAGATGTGAATTTTCATTTCATACTGTAATGCTAATGCAAATGGTTAATTTCTAATACATTATTTATTTTAAATATAAACAATATCATGAGATTTGTTGATGACTTTATTATGAACATGCCAGGGTAGAGAGTTTTATATACATATAAATACATAAGCCATGTGAACCAATTTGAGCATTTCCCCAAATTCAGCTGAAGTAGAAAAAAAGGAGAATGAGAAATGAGTGGCTGAACCCGTCAAAAACACATACAGACTCATCAGAGCGATCTATAAGGGTTGAGATCTGGATCTTTCCAGTCTCACTCAACTCTGCTGACCTTTGACCCCCAGTTGCTAGGATCATGCCCCTGTGAGGGTGGCTGTGGGTTGAGTGGCGACAGAACCGCGCTATAGCTGTGCCGCCCTAAACACTTCCATATGACCGTTCATCCTACACCATGGGAAAAAGTAGCTTGGGTCAAAAAGTCCATCTAAACATTGTAAAATGTCTCTTTATATTATTAGTAGGTCTTGCTAAGCAAAGCATCACTGTTACTAGTGCTTATATAGTTAATTCAAAACCCCTAACCCTAAGTATTCAATTCCTTTTACATAATCTTTTCCACACGGACATATATTTTCCTCCACACTTCAATCAAATGCTTTCATATTATCGCCATATATGAAAGTGGACCTAATTAGAATTGGAAAATATCTGAAAATGATCTCATCAGTCATTTAATGCCTCATCAAAACGACCCTCAACCATCATTGGTTAAAATCTCATCATCAGGCAATCTGTGCAGCCACCTTTAAAAAATAACATATTATATTACATGAAAAAGTCTCCTGAGGGGGACGCAATCCCACCAGGATGGAACAATGGCGTTCCCTCTCCTGAGTCCGTGATTGAATGCACTAAGGATTCAAGTACAAACATTCCAGCGTACAAAAGAAGCAAAGCCAGAAGGGACGGGAACGAGGTGGGGGTGAGGGGTACTGCAGGTGAGGCGACAAGTCTGAACAAAACCAGCACAGTCGCATTACAGGAACCAGTCGGTGCACAAAGTTTACGAGTGACAGCAGCACTTTTACCTACTGTATTATATTTGATAAGCAAATTACTAAGGCCTCTAGATTATAAAACACGATCAAAACTTTGCTGAAAACCTATTGCACATGATCTACAACATGCTTTCTGTTTTCTGACTGATAGATCATACTTTTTAGCAATAAAAAGGTCTTTTAGTAAAAATTTCCACCTTCAGGTCGTGGTTCATGTGTCTTTCTGCTGTGAAACCTTTAATGATTTTTATAAGGTAAACGTAAGAATAACTTTTACATTGTTAGTATTATTTGAAGATGAAGAAGCAACTTTGGTTTACTTGATTATCCATACATTATTTTTTATAGGGAGGTACCGATATGAACATTTTGGTTGATACTGATAACCGATAATCTATATATTTGAAAGCCGACAACCGATATATTAGCCGAGAAATCTAAATCCAAATTTTTATATAATTTTTGAGAGCCTAAATTACAAAAATAAAAGTCTTGCATGTCCCAAGCACACAATTATAATGTTTTCATTATAATTTTATGTAGCCTATATGACAGACTTGCGCTGTACATGTCGCACTTAACTGTATTTTCCTTTTTGAAGTGATTTCAATCATATTTCAAGCAATTCAAAACCATCATTACGAGCAGTGAACAAGTGTCAGCTGAAGGAAATAATCCATTATTTATCGGCTAAGTGTTCTTATCGTTAACATTAAAAATGAACATACATTGCTCGATACCGATATTGTGGCTGATATATCATGCAATTTTTTTAGAAATTTTTTTTTTTAAATGTATCAAATATGATGCATCAGGCTTTAAGGAAGATTTATTTGTTAATCTCTCAATCATTATTGTATTGTGTTGAATTATTTTGAATCTACAGAGCTTTGATCATAAAACTAAGCATTTAAATATCAATATTTAAATATCTTTCTAAGATTATTGAGATATACAGTAACAATTGATATGCATTTTATATAAGTACTGGTATAAAGATTAATTGGTTTACATTACAAGCTATCGGAATTTCATCTTGACCATATAAATAATATATGCACCAAATTGACAATTTTTTGCTCCATATTCTTACTTTATCTAACTTTATGAGTCAAAAAAGCATGGTGTATCAAATATGATACTCAACAAAAGACATATGCAAAGTTTTTATATATATTTTTTGTCTAAAGGTTCAATAAACTGTTCCATAAAAAACATCTATTATTTCATGTCAGACTTTGAAGGGTTAAAACATGCATATCTGAAATACGTGGTTGTTAGAAATGTGTGAAGCGGAAATGTCCACCAACAAACCACAGAAATGTTATTATGTGTGAAGGAGGAACAAGAAATGAAATCTCGCTCTAATATCTCAGTTGTTTCTTCTGACAATGAATAGAGAGCAAATATAGAAATCGTTGTAAAAACCACCTGATTTTTTTAGATGTTTGACCTCAAATAAATATGAGAATAATTTGGTGAAATTAATAATAATACAAAGAATAACTGGAATATTTTGAAAATAATCTCTCTAGAGTTTCAGAACCTAAAATCGTCTCAAACTGTGCTTTCATTTAGCAAGAAAGTCAGACATCACAGTATGAACTCAAACATTTCTCATGAAATTCTCCCCAATCATCCGAGCTGCCATCCACATTCATTTTATAGCTCTGTACCCTTAATAACGTCATATTTATTTCTCTTTAAGCATTTTAATAGGTTAGAAACATCTGAGACAAAGTTGATGAGCTCTGAATGAGAAACCTCTGAGCAATTTCAGACAAACAAACAACAAGCAGTGGCACATGTTCAGGCTGCATGTTCTCCCAGCACAATTCCCTGTGTTTTTTCAATCTGGTTGACAAAAGGCTTGATTATTAGGCAAACTGGTTAGCTGGGCAGCTTTTGTTGACTGGCAACATCCAACAGACTCTTTTGTGTGTTTCCATAGCTTTTCTTGGTATGCTTTGATGAGGTTCCCCTTTTGTAAAAATCCATACAACCTTACAAGTCATTCTCACAGGAGCAGAAAGACAGAATAGAAATCAGTAAACCAGAAAAAAACAGAGTGGATTGTTGAATACGATTTAGACTTGCATCTAAATACAGAGTAAATGTTACAGATAAGTGAGAGATGACTTATGCCATGACATTTAACACATGGAATAGTATGGAGTCTCTGTGACGTGGTTGGAAACACAAGGTATGCCTCACTGGAATGCCCTTTAGGGCGTCTCGCTCGCCCACTGACAGGAACAAAGTCACCTGACTGGCCCATGTGCACCGAGCTAGAGAAAATAAACACGGGGACCAGTTTGGAATAAGTCAGATGAACGCCTGTTTACATGGATATTATTTTCCGTAAATCTGAGTTGGTGTCCCAATAACCACCATAAACAGTGAATATTCAGATTATTATTTGACAGTTTTTTTAAACTTGACACTTCATATTCAACATTACTGATTTGACTGCACTGACACTATTGGATGAGAATTGAACTGAGCTGATGACATGTTTTCTGCGAAACTGCTTTAGAGATTAAATGAACTCATTTAAAAATGTATTATCTTTACAACGGAACTGAATCATCACTGAACTTTGACTGACTTTAGCTGAACAGTGACACTGTTTTCTGCTGTATAGCCGAAATGAATCAGCCTGTTTGAATCATTTTCCTGTTTATCACTGTAAAGAAGCGTGTGATGGGATCAAGCGGCAGCCTCCCCCAGTTCCTCTTGAAGCCAATACGGATGTGACTTAAACTGCGATTCATCGACTGGCCGCTAGGGACAGGCTCCAAAAGAGAGCAGAATCGCATTGAGTCCCATGTTAAAATGGCCAACTTTACAGCAGAAAAAAACATGTTTAAATTGTGGTTTTGGTCTATACAGCTAATTTTGCCCTTCATGACAACTCTGAGGGGGGTGAATTTTTTTATAACTCATCCGTTTAAATTATATTAAGCCTTAAAGTTCTGCATAATTATGGGCATGGTCACTTGAGTGACAGGTTTGCCGCTGCTGTCTGTGAGCCGTCATGTTACCTCAGCTAATCCCAGCTGCTGTTTTTGGCATCTCTGCTGTGTTTGTGCTTTTTTCGGGATTATTTTATACAATTATAAAATAATAAAATATACAATTATAAAATAATATGGCTTGCTGCATTAACGTTTGAGACTCAAGACAGATGTGCGTCTGTGTACATGTGCATGCATGCGGAAGATAAACACACGTTGTTGGATAGTGGCATTGGCTAAAAGTTTTGTTCCTGAGTCTGAGATTTACTACAGTGACAATGGCGGGAGGATATAAAACTCTGACAGCACTGCTTGGATATTTAACTGCTGCATTTTGAAAGATTATACTTTGGACGCGGACTCATTTGTTTGTGAGATATATACGATCATATACAGTTTTACAACATAAACACTGCTCAGGTTGCATAATTTCTTGATGAACGATGATAGAGAGCAGATTGTTAGGAAGAAATATGATGCAAACAATGGATAATATATCAATATTTCATGGATTTAACACTTTTGTGGACAAAAAGTACTGTTTTTTGTTTTTCAATGGACACTCATGGACATTTTACCCAAGTATTGGGTTTCATGTTGTTATTTGCACACCCAACACAAATTACAATTACTGGTGCTGGAGCATCTTAATTGTATAAAAGACATCGTATATTGACAGTAAACATTTAGGACTTTCAAATGATATAACTTATCTTTATTAATATTTTAGATAGTATCTAAGATAGATAGATAGCTTCTTCGCCTGATAACATGATCACGTCAAGCTAGGCGGGCGTGGTTTCAGTAACCAGGCACCTCAGTTCCAACAACGTCCCGCCTCTTTGCCCATTTTCAGTTATCTGGAAGTGACGTGCTGCTAAGATGGCAGGGGCCTCATTTTCGCTTCAAAAATTTTTGAATGGGTTTTTGCTAAATTGCCTGAAATAAGGTCTGGGGTTAGCAAAGCCTCTAAATATTTTCACGTTTTGATCTATGACATAAAACACACCAGTTATAACCCGCTTGTGATTTTTAAACCTTTATTGTGTCTTAAAAACGGCGGTTGCTAACAAGTTGCTAAAAGGGACTACTTCCTTTGGCGGGGACTTTAGACGTCATCATGACAAACAGAACATTTGGACAGCATTTCTCATGAAGAAGTGGATAAGTATTCATACACAGCGCAGAATTTTTGTGATTTTCCAAAAGTCTATGGGAAAAATGCATAGGCTTTCGATCGAGGGAACCCGTGCGCCACTAACTTCCGGGTTGGCCTACAAAAACAAGTCATCCCTGAGGTACTCTATGCTCTTCAGAAATCTACGGGTGAAGTCACGGACACTACGTTCATTTTTTTTTTTACAGTCTATGGATGGGATCCGTTGCGTCTGTCACGTGACAAATGACCGAAAGACTCGGAAGGTAAAGTAATTATTTATGTTCCCTGTAAATTAGGCTGCATTATAATAATTTCTTAATTCGGAATATGATCAAGATTGTGTAGGAGGATGTGTTTGGGGAATTTAGCTGTTAAAAGTCATTATTTAAAGCCACTCAAATGAACGAAATGATTCGAATAAAGATTCGTTTATTCTGATGAACGAGAGAGTCAGTAAAATGATCCGAACTTCCCATCACTTGACTGTAATGGGGCTTTGAATGATTGAATCTTAAATTATTATTACATTTGGTCCGCCCATCCTTGAGTATATGGTTGCATCCAAACTTGAGGCCCAAATCCTATCAGTTCAAAAATCAGGATGACCTAAAACAGACAAAATGCTCAATTTATTGCAGAATTTCAATTCAAGTTGACTGCGGATAAGCCGAGATCAAGATCGAGAACAAACTTTTTGTTTCGAGACCCAGGCCCAGACGAAAACCACATTTATGTGGTCTCAAGATCAAGACTCCAACTATGCAATCTAAGAAAATAATGAAAACAAAATCGGTTGTTCTGCATGGGATGTTCTGCAGATGCTGTGGTTTGTGTAATGTTTAAGATTTCTTTATGTGATAAGTGAGTTCTCCATTAACTATTCACTGTATGGTCTCTAGTGGCTCACAAAATAAAGCTTAAAAACAGCCATTTGCTTACCGGTATAAAATGTGTTAAGCAGAACCTCGGCATTTGGAGTGAAAGTGAATGAATGGTCGAGTGTTTCCCCCTAGTGTCCATTACAGGAACATGATTAAAATTACGTCAGAAAATTACGTGTTTACGAGGATTACACAGTCATGCAGTACTAGTTAAACACTAGCTTGGCGGGTCATGTTTCATTCTAGTTTACTGGTGATTCAGCACAAATGTGTTGTTTATGGACGTGTTATCTTTATGTAGCAAAAATAAAAACTGCAGGTTATTTGCATAATAAATGCATGCAAGTATAACTACTTTTACATTATATCCTTTCAATTGTTATAATGCATCGTGTTATTTTTATAATACATTTTTATTAATTTTAATTTCTTTAAAATTAAAGCCATTTATGGGTGAAGACAGCAAAGAAGTGCCAAGGATTAAAATTATTTTGACTAAAATTCAACTAGCAATTTATTTCCTAAAATACATATAGTTTACCATTGTTTTGCTACAGAAACAAAACTTCTTGGTAACTCAGTCACAAAAGCAGCAGTAAGATGCAAAGCAAGAGGTCTAAGACAACAAACGTCACAAACAATCCCCCAAAATGCCGTTTTATTGAGTATTAAGATGACATCACATCCTTAGTCACGGTGGACAGAATTATTACTTGGCATTATGTAAGTTTGCATATATCGGTGAAATCAAACCTGCAGTCTCTGGGATAGACCTTTGGCAACTTTAAAATGTAAACCAAACATAACAGTTGTCAAGGAAAATCAAACAAAAACAAAGGAACGTTAACAGTAAATCACAGAATGAGTCATGCTCCCATGATTCTTAGTCAGCATGTGTTGTCAGGATGTTCTGGAGAAAGAACAAATATCATAAATCCTCAAAACAAGCAGAATTGCTTTTAGATATCATCTTCATTACTACCTTTTATTATTCTTATTAAATAAATCAATAATTTTTTTTACTTAAAGTACCCATTATCCATCTTTAATAAAGCTTCAATTTGCTTCATTAAATTTAATTTTTCAGGTGTACATCATCTCAGCCATGTGCGACATCTTCTTGGGGATGTAAAGGTAATATTCCATGTATCCGGAAAGGTCCTCTATTGTGATGTCATCCACGTAGGCGCGGGCCTGTTCGGAACAAGAACGAGGGGAGCTGGAAGTTCCGTTATTACTCCCAATGGAAGTTCTGCTGTTTGGTGAACTGTCCTGCGGGTTGGGCAGCTTTCGCTCACATTCGGAGATCACATCTCGAAGGCCGGTGAATGAGTAAACCTCGACCCCCTGCCAACCAGGACACTGGCATTCTCGTTGACCACACGGGCACTGACCGGCTTCCTGCAACTTGGACAGAGTTTGAAAGTCAGACGGAACAGCATTACCTTCGCCCGCCTCCTGAGATCCCGGCCCACATCCTAAAGCGGGCCTGTTTTCGGGAGCGCTCTCGTCATCCGAGGGCATTCTCGGACTGAGGGGTGATTCCTGACCCTTAGGATAAGGGAGATGGGTTTCATAGCCAACGACACCGAATACAGTGGAGCACGGAGCAGAGAACGCTCCTTCTTTCTTGACGGTGCTGGTGTCATCGGGCTCTGGCGGGGTCTTGTGTTTCAGGTGTCCAGGAGGGGGGGACATTTTGCTGCAGTAGGTAAACTTCGGAGGATGAAGGATCGGAGATTTTGATCGTCGTCGTCTCTGGCTTCTCACAACTCCTCTGGATGACTTTCTCGTGCATCTATAGTAAAAAAAATAAAGGTGAAAATATATGTTTACTGGTATATTTGTATTGTTATTGTTTTAACCCTATAAAGCCTACTGTGCCATATTCGACACATGAAATTCTAAGGCCTCTAAATTATTAACATGATCATAACGTTGCTGAAAAACTGTTGTACATGATCAACTACATGCCTTCTGCCCTTTAATTAAATTTATAGTATTTATACCTTTTAGCAAAATTGTAAAAACTAGGGCTGCCCTCGACTGAAGATTTTTCTGGTTTATTAATAAACCATATAAATCATAATAAAGAGCCTTTAATGCCTACATAGCCTAATCAGCACTCAAGCGCACGCATAAAACCACAGTGCACCGGCAGAAGTAATGATTATAAATTCGTCATGGAGAAACAACAAGGAGATTGCTTTAACATTTTAATAATTAATTGATAAACTAGTGTTTTCTGTATTTTTGGCTGCAGTGATGAAGTTGACGATGCTGACTCGCCATCGCCGCAGTACGTTTCATACGGATTACATAACCTGAGAATATTTGTTTTCCATTTGAATTGGTTAATTTAAAAGTAGACATTTTGCTTTCTGTAGATATATTTTTCATCTCTGAGGCAAGTTTACATGGAGTTTCGGTTCTTTTTTTTGGCACACTCCAGTTCACAGAGAGAGACGGCAGAAAGCACACCCTGTTTGCTTTCATTATTTTACAAAAGCACAGCGTTTTGTTGTTGTGAGTGCACACAAATAAAAGTAGACTCTTCACAAATTCAAAAGATATATTATTCTTTTCTGTATGACAAAAAATGACAGTATTTTTAGTGCAAGTGATCGCATTGGCGCCTCCATAGCTGTCATGCAATAAGCGCGCTACTATTCAGCTTCCACTCTCCGCACAATTGAATGGCCCACATTTTTCTAGGTTAACAAAGTGAGCGGCCGTGTAAAGTTGCTACTACTAACATGTTTCAGATGATAAGCCGTATTTGAGGTCGATGAATGATGAATGATAGGCGAGCGTTTGGATGTCCTGCCCGATGTACTGTAATTACCTAGTCCAGCTGTTAACAATCTGTCCATCACAGACTACATGACTTCACCACTTCCTGTGGATTTTTTTCCCTGCGACTAATAAAACTTTGGTCGACTAAGCCTCTTCTCGAAGACTAATGGTTAATGGACTATTAGGGGACAGCCCTAGAAAAAGTCCCCTTTCCAGGTAGTCTCGTTTACACTCAACCACTCAAGAGTGACTCTGCAACAACGCAGATCTTGATGACGTACGTAGTACGCGTACGCACAAACGTCAAGAGATTACGAAAATGCTCATAGAAGCTTCTCGTGTTGGGCCTTTTTAATTCTCTTTATTAAAGGATGCATTAATATACATATATACATATATATATATATATATATATATATATATATATATATATATATATATAATTTTTCTGGTATTATTATTTAAGTATTATTAAAAATATATCTGGTATTATTATTTAAAGCTATATCTGACCTGACTTTCTGCTCTGAAATCTTTACTGATTTTCATAAAGTAAGCACAAGAATACCCTATATTGTTAGTAGTAATATTTCAAGATGAACACTTACTGGACTGAAGCAACTTAGATTTACTTAATTATCCATACATCATAAAAAAAAAATCATGTTAAAATGTATCAAATATGACGCATCAGGCTTTTGAATAGCATTTATTTGTTCATCTCTCAATCGTCATTGAACTGCATTGCATTATATGTTTTGCCTCTCACAATTAAACCTACAGAGCTTTGAAAAAAAAACTTAGCATTTAAATATCTTACCAATAAAATCGATGTTTTTTTCTTCCTTGAATGTGAGCTCTATATTCTCACTATATATTATACTATATGAGCCATATAAATAGGAGAGCATAAATAAAGTCCGCTGGCGGACTTTTAGAGAGTTGGACTTGTAACCGGAAGGTCGCGGGTTCGAGTCTCAGTACCGGGAGGAACTGTAGGTGGGGGAGTGAATGAACAGTGCTCTCTTCCACTCTCATTACCCACAACTGAGATGCCCTTGAGCAAGGCACCTAACCCCCAATCGCTCCCCGGGCGCCACAGCAAAAACGGCTGCCCACTGCTCCGGGTGTGTGTGTGTGTTCAATACTCACTGCTGTGTGTGTGCACTTGGATGGGTGAAATGCAGAGTACAAATTCCAAGTATGGAACACTATACTTTGCTACACATCAGGTCACTTTAATATAAATGCCTGAAGTATCAAATATAATACAAAACATATGCAAGCCTTTTTCTTAAGATTTTGAAAAAAAAAAAATAATAATAATAATAATAATAATAATCAAAAGGTTCAATAAAATTTCTTTTAAAAAACAAAAATTCTGACTGATTTCTTCATATATTAGGCTTTTCAGGGTTAACTAGGGAATCTTAAAGTGGTCCCTACCCAAGCCAGTTATCTTTCGAGGAGGTCATCTTGGATTTGGCTCCATCCGGACTGCCTCGAACAACCAATCTGGAAGCCAAAGACTCAGAGACACGGACTGCGGTCGTGGAACTGGAAAGAAATGCATCCAATTACCCACACAGTAAAAAAACCTCTCTGCCAAAAGACTGAGTATCCATTTCACTTATCAGACAAACTTTAGCTGAAACAAATGAAAAGACAAGAAACCTTTCAGCATCCACACGCAGTTTCTTAAAAGCGGTCTGTAGTGTCTCCTCCTCACACTCCTTTTCTACTTTCTCCACAGCAGCCATAATGTTAGACAGCCTTAAAACTGAAACCAAAACCAAAGAGAATAATAAAAGTGAGCAGTTATAACAAACCCAAATCTTTATAGTAAGTTAATAATTATAGATCTCAACAACTTTAACAGCATATTTTAACACACTCAGTTACTTCTAATAATTAACAAAGGCTTTAAACAATTAGAAGAATATAGTAAAGGGAAAAAAAACTGCAGTAGCTGAAACTTTATTCAAAACTACATAGACATCTTGCAATTTCCCCTGAATAAATTATAGGCTAGAGGTTATAAAAAAACTATGAGTGTCATTATATAAAATACTTATTTGATTAAATGAAGTATTCAAATACAATCCAACATTGTAATTTCCTTTATTATTCATATTTTTTATCACACTGTACTAGTTGACAAGTTGTGTCTCATGTAATGAACGCTGATCTCATACACAATTCGCATAATGAAGCTTAGCTTAGCATTGAGTTGCGCGGTTTACATTCAGTCAACTTTGCTTGACCGAAATAAATCAACAAAAATGGACCATTAGAGAAATATACTCACGGCCAAAGGACCCAATCCCGTATAAAGCCCAGACATATAGGAGATTGTTTCTCCTGTTTTGAGGGTCTGTGTCCTCACAAAGCTAACAGGCTAACGTTAGCCAGTCAGCGTGCAGAAACAATATCTGTGAGAAAACTCGCTTTAAATTGCCCGATGACAGGCTGTCCTCGGGCATAACTTGAGCTAAATACTACGTAAAAGTAGTAACTACTCACAACTATTGGAAGTAATCAATAAATCATACACAATATTCTAGATTTTTCTCTCGCTAGTCTCTTGTTTACACTCAACCACTCCAGAGTGACTCTGCAACAACGCAGATCTTGATGACGTAGTACGCGTACGCACAAACGTCAACAGATTACGAAAATGCTCATAGAAGCTTCTCGTGTTGTGCCTTTTTAATTCTCTTTATTAAAGGATGCATTAATATATATATATAATTTTTCTGGTATTATTATTGAAGTATTATTAAAAATATATCTGGTAGTATTATTTAAAGCTATATCTGACCACTAAACCATGACCATTTTCTACACTGCTTTCCCAGCCATTATTGTGTTTCTATAACCCAAATTATCTGTAGTGAATTATTTACACAAGCAGTGCACATAGCTAAATGGTGTCCTCTTGTGGTGATCAAGTGAATTGTCTCGGGCCTCCATGTGCCTTCCTTGCAAATCCTGTTGTAGTTGTACACAGGAAGCCAGACACAAAGTGTATCACAAAAGCTGGAATTTATAGCAAGGCTGCCATTGGAGAACCACTTGCTCTACTGTACAAAAACAACCAGATGCAAAGCACATTAAAGCCAGATCCCTGGGGAATGGAAAATGTTTGGTGAGTTCTTGTTTACTCATTTCCACACATGTGCATGAGTTTATGTTTGGAGGGAGTCATAGGAATCCCTAAAACCCCAATGTCTGCTTCTGACTGCTAAATGTGGCGGATGTGTGCAGGATCTCACATGCAGACCAAGTGTTTTGGCACAAATATTTACATCATTTTTTTTTTTTTTTTTTTAAAAAGCATTTTATCATCCAATTTCCTCATCCTTCTATCCATGTTTGGGTTTGATCTTGCAGAAAACATAATAATGTCTGAGGGTTAATGAGCCGTGTAATTGTATGCCCAGCATGTTCAAGCATTTAAATTGTGATGCTGGCAAATGCCAAGACTTTTAAAGTCCTTTATAAATAAAAGCCCTGTTCACACACACAGTTACTGGACAACATTTGCTGGACTATAAATATCATACAATTTGATAAGGTTTTTTTTTTGTGTGTGTGACTGGGGCAAAGTTTTTGAGTTAGAATATGGGACTTTCCCATTTACTAGAAAATCATTCACATACTGTGTAGTAGGGGGAAATGTAGGAAAAATTTAGTCATTGGTAAAATCTTGAATTAAAGGTGCAGTGTGTAAATAGCAGCATCTAGCGGTGAGGTTGAGAATTGCAATAAAGAGAAGCTACAGTGGCCAACACAGCAGACAGAGACAGCAGAGAGTAGCCAGTCAAGCAAACACGCTCTGTAGAGTAGTTTGTCCGTTTAGGGCTACTGTAGAAACATGCCTGCACAAAATGGCGGCTTTAATATAAGGGGACCCGCGGTGTATGTAGATAGAAATAGCTCATTCCAAGGTAATAAAAACATAATATTCATTATGTAAGGTCTTTATACACCACTGAAAACATAGTTATGTATATTATGTTTTTGTCAATAGATCCTCCTAAATATTACATATTGCACCTTTAATTAAACCTTATATTTAAACCTTTAATTTTATTTATTTACGAAAGTATGAAACTTTTAATTCATTCATTTCATTAAAAAGTGTTTATATTATTATTTACCTGCTGATATTTATAATGCTTCTAAAACTTTTGGATTGTCAAGCTTTTTTTTTATCATTGCAGATAAAACATCTTGAATATTTGGTTTTGTTGTGGTTAATCAATGTTGGGTGTAATTAATTACTAAGTAATCTAATTACTGTATTTTAATTACTTTTCTGTTGAAAAAGTAAAGGATTACTCCTAATTTTTCAGTAATTTAATTACAGTTACTTCTGATGTAATAGCATTAAATACTGTATAGACTAATTCTATATAAAACAATAGTGGCTTTAACATCAAAATTTAATGTTTAAATGTACATTTTTAATGTAATCTTCTCCCTTTACACACTTTGGTCAGTTCAAGAATAATTTATGTAATTGTATATTGTTTATTTGAAAGAATTAAAAGTGCAGTTTCATATCTATCCTTGTATTGTTCAACAAGTCGAGGTTAATATGGAATTTATAAAGTAATTAATAAGTAATCCAATACTTTTTAGAGAGAGTAATTAGTACAGTAATCTAATAACACTGTTGAAGATATCAATTTTTACTTAATTACTTTTTTTTTCAGAACTTGTGGTTAATATTAGTGCTAGCCTTTGGAAACCCTGGACTGCGTTTCTCAAAAGCATATTAAGCCTAAGCAGATCGTAGAACCACTGGCTCCAATGGTCTCTATGATCAACTTAGCTCAAGATGCTTTTGAGAAACGCAGCCCTGATTGATACAATTGAATTATTTGCCTCCTTGTTGAGTCTGCCATTTACAATGACCTTGTCCATTTAGATTTTAGACAATGTTGCAGTTTCTAGCTGTCGCCTGCAGATGGTGCTGTAGTGCATGTTTGTGCTTGTGAAGAAAATAATGGCGCCCATTGCAATCTGTCATGTGTTGAAAAGATGATCTGTTCTCTGCAGTAATCAGGAAAGAGGTTCCTCCCGCTCCAAAAAATTCCTCATCTTATTGAATTTTATCCCATATATCACATTACATTGTTAAACACAAACATTAATTCAGGGCTTTACAATTACAGCTGATGGAGGACAGTTTATCCTAGCTTGAAAGATTGAAGCCCAAACAGTAGCACTGAAAGCACAGTGATGGGTAATCTGTTATGGGTTATCTATTTAGTCATTTCCACAAGGCCAGGCAAAGACAAACGCTGTATTGTTGAGCTCTTGAGGTCCTTCATTCTAGTCCAAACTCTTGTGAAAACAAACGTAAGCTTTATAAACCATCATTTCTCAAATTAATAGAAATGTCAAAGCATACAGGCCTCTATTCATTTAAACAATGGCAGCCTTTTCTTCCAGCGCTTTCACTCTGGCGCCCATGTGATGGGTTTGCAATGGAGGAGGGATTTTACACGGCTTTCTTTAAAATCATCAGATTTCAGCTCTCTTATGAGGTTTTTATGGAGGTTGAGATTGTGTGCTGAACCTAAAGGCTTTCCTGCCCACATACTACTGCAGATCTGGGATTGTTGTGCTGCTTTAAGACTTAAGAGTCTTGCTGTGTGGTAATTGCTATGGTGTTTTGGGTGTTTGCTAGGGCATTGCTAGGTTCTTCTAGGTGGTTGCTAGGGCGTCACTAGGGTGTTATTTGTGGTTGCTAGGGTGTTTCTAGGGTATTCTGGGTGGTTGTAAAAAGAGGCCTTTTCTTTCGATATGGCTCACATCCCTCTTTCATTGTAAGTCTACAGGATTTTTCACCTGTTTTTTTTTTTTTTTTTGTCTGACAGTAGAAAATCATAATTTTGATTGTTTGTAAAAGTAATATAGCACACCTATCCTTGAACAATATCATTAATTTCCAATGTGCTAAGTTCCCTAAGCTTAAGTATGAGCAACGGTATAGTGTTTGCTTCAACAAGCACCACTAATGAAATGAAATTAAACCCCCAGGCAGACACTATTTGGCTGGGTTAGTGTGAGGTTTCTGTCTTTTACCTGGGTGTCTGGTGATTCTCAGTTTCTGCATACCTAATAAATATGATTTATTAAAGACTTCAATTTATAGTATAATTGCTGAGGAAGGTTACTTTGAAAACACCAGAATAAAAAAGTGACTTAGGTGGACAATTTCTGTGCAAACGTTCTCCACTGGCTGGAACAGTATTCAGTTATATTATTTTTGGCTACTAATGGGGTATGGGAAATAAACATTAAATGAAAGATTACGTTTTACAAGCTTGTCCTGGGCATAATCACAATTCTTTTGTGACTCTTTGTGCTTGGTTCCAACGTGAATAATATTGATGGTCATGCTTTTCTGATAACAGGAATGGGAGGATATTCACTCTTGATCCATCCGTTAAAGCTTGATATCCATATTGTGGCCTTCCGCAGTTGTTTTTGTGGTGGAAAAAGTTGCTTTATGCATTTCTGAGACCTTTTTGGAATATTTTGATATTCTGTATCTTCTGTGAGAAGAGAACTTCAGCAAAATAATAGCTCAGCACTGTGGAAATATTATCTGATATTAGCTGAATTTCCATTTGTTTTTCTTCTTCCCTTGAGCATATATATATATATATATATATATATAACCCGATTTTGTTATATTTGATAATTGATTACATTTTTTTTGATGTTGTAATGTTGTGTTTGTGTCCTCTTGTTTGAGCAAAAAAGGCATTAATTAATTATTTACTTAAAATCTTTCCCTGTGCAATAGCTCTTTTAAAATGCAGCGCTTTTGTCAATTGACATCAAATTGGGTGTTTTGTGTCTTGCTGTTTAAAAATGCTGGGTTAAAAACAACCCAAGTTGGGTTAAATATGAACAAACTCAGCGATTGGGTTGTTTTTGACCCAACAGATGGGTTAAATGTTTGCCCAACCTGCTGGGTGATTTATTTAACTCAACCATTGATTTTAAAAATGACTATATGGATGGCTTAAAATCAACCCAAAATAGGTTGGAAATTAAAAATCAGACTCTAGAGGTAACCATAATAATCAAAAGGTGAACATTTATTAATAAGCAATTTAATAAATGTTTATTATTTAATTATTTATTAAACATGTCATAAACATTCATTTTTTAAACATATTAATAAATGTCAATTTCCAACCTATTTTGGCTTCATTTAAGTGAGCAATATAGTAATTTTTAAACAATAGTTGAGTTAAATAAAACTACCCAGCAGATTGGGTCAAACATTTAACCCAACTGTTGGGACAAAACAACCCAATCGCTGGGTTTGTCCATATTTAACCCATCTTGGGTTATTTTTAACCCAGCATTTTTTTAGAGTGTAGTCTAATATTTTGCTGCATTTGACAAAATCAAAGTGCTATTAACAAGAAAGAAGGAATAGTTTATTTCAACACAATAATAACAACAACAACAACAAAAATGGACAAAATAACTAACCCTGTCTATATGTATGAGCAATAATAGTGATGCTTGCTTTATGTTAACCTGGAGATTGAATAATGGAGTATTTTCACTATTCTGTGCTAGTGAACAAAGCAGTTGATGGTGGAATGTCCTCCAACCCTTCAAACAAGTGACTCCTAAGAGCCCACACACCCACAGCTGCCGGTCAGACCTATGCGTACACGCTCCTGTACATGTGAGTGCACACGCTGGGCTGGGGTGCGAGCAGAAAGGCTTATTGACTCTGAAAGGGAACCTGCTTCCTGAGAGGAAAGAGATTCCCACAGGAATACCGACATACTGCCGCAAAAAGGAGGTACAGGGAAAGGAGAGCCGGAGAGATGAGGTTCTGCTCTGGACTTATAGATGTTTCTCCTTTGAAATCTCATTTTGACCCACAGGAAAGGAAAGGAAAATCACAAATTGCATCTCTAAGATCTTGTTTCTTCTAGATAGAGTAGACTCAAAATGTGTTTGAACACTTACCAGAAATGATTAGACCAAGTGTGCAATCAGACAACTCAAACATCTCTCGTCAGATTCTTCCAAGATCAGCGCTGATGTCCACATTCATTTTAAAATCTTTACACTTTTTCTGTAAATTCTTAAAAATAAAGTTCCCAAAATTAGGTTTTTGCACCAATGCCACTGAAGATCCATTTCTGGTTCCCCAAAGAACCTTTAAAAGGAATAGTTCACCCAATAATGTAAATTTTGTCATTACTTACTCACCCTCATGTTGTTCCAAACCCGTATGAATTTATTTCTTCTGTTGAACACAAAAGAAGATTTTAAAGAATGTTGGTAACCAGACAGCTGACGGTAGCCATTGACTGCCATAGGATTTTTTTTTCCTTACTATGGAAGTCAATGGGTGCCGTCAACTGTCTGGTTACCAACATTCTTTAAAGGATTACTTCACTTTAAAATGAAAATGACCCCAAGCTTTACTCACCTTCAAACCATCCTAGGTGTATATGACTTTCTTCTTTCTGATGAACACAATCAGAGTTATATTAATAAATATCCTGACGCATCCAAGCTTTATAATGGCAGTAAATCTTGGCGTAATTTTCATTTTAAAGTGAACTAATCTTTAAAATATCTTCTTTTGTGTTCAAAAGAAGAAAGAAACTTATAGTTGTGTGAGTAAGTAATGATAACATTTTCATTTTTGGATGAACTATACCTTTAAGTAAACAGTTCTTAAAAGAACTATTTTTTTCTTAGTGTGATGAACATTTTAAGAATCTAAAGAGCTTTTTTCCACTATAAGGAACCTTTTGAGCAATGGAAAGCTTTCATGGATGTCAAAGGTTCTTCATGAAACCACAGATGCCAATAAACAACCTTTATTTTTAAAAGTGTATGTCAACATTTGTCTCATTTATGTTTATTTCTCAACAGGAATTTTAGAAGAAACATCTGAGACTTCATTGACACTTATGAGATCTCAAAAGAGCAGCCTCTTGTCATGATTACATGGGAATGCTGGTGTTTACACCAGGTATGCTCTTTAACAAAACTTGGATGCTGGAAAATAATCTCATTCTGCATGAACAAAGCGCTGTTCTTTACAGAGTTCTGGGCTATCCGCCCATGTTTTTGATCCACTTGGATTTAAGGCATTCTGACAACATGGAACATTTGTGGGATTGCTGTAGGGAGTGATTCTGTTCCGGATGGCGGAAGGATGCAAGGTCAGCTGGTTCCCCTTCAAGTCAGGCATCATTACAGACGTCCTGCGGAGGCAGAATGGCTTTCTAGAACGGACCATTTCCAGGTTCTCATGCAGTCAGAACAAAGAGCTCAGAGACTCACTTAGACAGCCATGTGATGTCAAATAAATGCACTGGATGTAACAAATGTTCACTTTTAATCGCATCCTCTCTTTACTAAAGAGCAAGCATTAATTTATTCAATATCCTCTAAAAGTCTTTAAAGTGTACACTGAAATCCCACCAGGGATAACCTTTTATGGCTCCATCTTGTTGGTCTGGCAAATATGCCTCATTCTTTGCTGTCCAGTCATCTAGTCTGTTTGAAAAATCTGGCAAACATCTGGAATTGGTCCCTACATTTGCTAGGATGTCATGCCAGCCTAAGTAGTATGATGATAGTGAATTGCATGTGGGTCATACATACCCGTCATGCTGAGAAATGAAGATAAGGACTAATATTGAGTTATTCAGAGTCAAACACAATGTCTGCTCATACAGTAAGCTTATTAAAGGGTTAGTTCACACAAAAATGAAAATTCTGTCATTAATTACTCACCCTCAAGTCATTCCAAACCCTTAAGACCTTTGTTCATCTTCAGAACACAAATTCAGATATTTTTGATAAAATCTGATGGCTCAGTGAGGCCTCCATTGCCAGCAAGATAATTAACACTTTCAGATGACCAGAAAGGTACTAAAGTTATATTTAAAACAGTTCATGTGACTACAGTGGTTCAACCTCAATGTTATGAAGCGACGAGAATACTTTTTGTGCACCAAAAAAAACAAAATAATGAGTTTATTCAACAATATCTAGTGATGAGCGATTTCAAAATGCTGCTTCATGAAGGTTTGAAGCTTTACCTACCTTTTGTTTCGAGTCAGTGGTTCGGAGCGTGTATGCAAATTCTGTCATCATTTACTCAACCTCACGTCGTTCCAAACCCGTAAGTCTTTCGTTCATCTTCAGAACACAAATGATGATATTTTTGATGAAATCTGAGCGATTTCTGTCCCTCCATTGAGTCCACGCAACTACCACTTTGACGCTTCAAAAAGTTCATAAAGAGATTGTAAAACTACTCCATATGAATTGAGCGGGTTAGTCCAAATTTTTTGAAGAGAGACAATCAATTTATATGATGAACAGATTGAATTTAGGCTTTTATTCCCTTTTATTTTTGGTGAACTAACCCTTTTAGCCACAAGAGGCTGTGCATTACAGTGATTTTACAGCAGTACAATGGTAAGATCACTGTAACGCACAGACTTGAATGGCTTTTTTAACTTTTGAATAGTTTGGGGTTTTGTAACACTTTATAATAAGGTTTCATTAGTTAACATTAGTTAACTGTATTAGTTAACATGAGCTAACAATGAACAATACTTCAGCATTTATTAATCTTACTCAATGTTAATTCCAACATTTACTAATACATTTTCAAGATCAAAATTTGTATTTGTTAACATTTGTTAATGCACTGTGAACTAACATAAACAAACAATGAACAATTATTTTACTAATAAATGAGACCTTAAAGTGTTACTGAATTGATCAAAAATACAATAAAAAGTTACATTGTTAAAATATTATTACAATTTAAAATAACTGTTTTCAATTTGAATATATTTTAAAATGTAATTTATTCCTATGATGCAAAGCTGAATTTTCAGCATCATTACTCCAGTCTTCAGTGTCACATGATCCTTCAGAAAGCATTCTAATATGCTGATTTGCTGCTCAAAAAACGTTTCTTAAAATTACCAATGTTTTCTTTAGGATACTTTAATGAATAGAAAGTTGAAAAGATCAGAGTTTATTTGAAATAGAAATCTTTTGTAACTTTATAAATGTCTTTACTGTCACTTTTGATCAATTTGACATTTTAAGTCTGTACTTTCCATTGTACATGTTTTGTTTTTGTGCAATGTTCAGGAAGAAGAGATTAAAATTCTGTTGTCAAACATCGCAAATCCTTTGAAGCATTTATAATAATCCATTTCTTACCATAGCACAGGATTTGATCTATTCAAAATCTGTCCACTCTGTACTCTACCTTGACATACTAATTGGCTCACATTTGGCCTCTGAACACACAAGTTCTTGGGAACAATGAGTACAAACATATTTTTCATACTTTTCTCATCTTCTCTGCCCAGGCATCGGCCTCTCAGACCTTAAAGGGCCCTTCTCAGAGCTGTAAATGAGCTGTCAATCACAGGCTAGATCCCTTCACTGATTGGAGCAGAAGGCAGATCGGGGTGGAATGATGGGAGAGTGGTGATATATTAGACAAATGCTCGGCCAAAATAAAAGGACAGAGGTTTCTTTATGCTCAGAGGGAGCGGCATAAGGAGACTGTTGATGTGCCACGTACACGTGCCCAAAGTTTAAGTTTAAGTCACTCAGAGAGTTTCATTTCAAGCAGGAAGCCAAAGCTGAAAGAAATTTCCTTTTTATGGTATTGAATACTATCCGTCCTGTTACATAAGAGGTGTGAAGAACGGATACAGATAGAAGAATAGATCCCTTCATATCTCTTGTCTCCGAGCGGAATGGATTGATGTGAAAATAAATTCCATGGGCCTGTTGGCAATGGTGGACACATGATAAAGATTAGTTGATGTGCCGGTCCCTCTCACGCATATTTACTTTAGTAATTAAGAGGAGGAAACAAGCCAAAAACCTCTAAGACCCCTGAAAAATGTGCACAGACACAGTTTCACACTTTTCAACACAATTTATAGAGTATGTTCTAAGCTTTCATCCTTTGAAGATGATCTTGGATGTTGTGGTGGTGCTGTATAATAGCCGCTTTGTGTCAAGTTATGTGCAGCATTATGTAAAAGATACCAGCAGCAGAGTACGTTGAGATAGAGGACATAATAACATCAAATACATAACTGCATCATCGCTTATTAGAGCAATTCTGATAGTCTTATTACACATCAAAGTAAGGTAGTACTAGTGTTTGCTATAGTCTTTTTTTTTTTTTTTTATTAATACTTTTATTCAGCAAGGATGCATTAAATTGACCAAAAGTGACTGTAAAGTTCGAAAGAACGGCATTTATTTGAAATAGAAATGTCTTTACTGTTAAGGCATAGAAAACATAAAGGTTTGCTAAAGTGATGCTCTATCATACAGAGAATTTAAACTTTTGCTCCAACACACTCATGACTGATGAGAAATTCACCGATGTTATGAAGCTAATTAAAGGTTTAGTTCACTTCAGAATTCAAATTTCCTGATAATTTACTCACCCCCATATCATCCAAGATGTTTATGTTTTTCTTCAGTCGAAAAGAAATTATGGTTTTTGAGGAAAACATTCCAGGATTTTTCTCCATATAGTGGACTTCAATGGCTACCAACGGGTTAAAGGTCCAAATGTCAGTTTCAGTGCAGCTTCAAAGAGCTCTACACGATCCCAGACGAGGAATAAGGGTCTTATCTAGCAAAACGATCGGCCATTTTCTAAAAAAAAAAAATATATATATATTTTTTAACCACAAATGCTCGTCTTGCACTAGTTCTGCGATGCGCCACGCATTACGTAATCACGTTGGAAAGGTCAGGTGTGACATAGGCGGAAGTACCGAGCAAGTGTTTACAAAGCGAACGTGCAAAGACTAAGTCAAACGGACTTTACAAAAAAAGGTAAGACAACGATGTCGGACGATTTTGAAGTTGGAGGAGAAAATGAGATGAAGTTTTTCGCCCTACCACGGTACTTCCACCTACTTCACGCATGACCTTTCCAACGTGATACAAAATGATCTATCATTTCACTAGATAAGACCCTTATTCCTCGGCTGAGATCGTGTAGAGCCCTTTGAAGCTGCACTGAAACTGCAATTTGGACCTTCAACCCGCTGGTAGCCGTTGAAGTCCACAATATGGAGAAAAATACTGGAATGTTTTCCTCAAAAACATTAATTTCTTTCCTCCTTAATTTCTTTTCGACTGAGGAAAGAAAGACATAGATATCTTGGATGACATGGGGGTGAGTAAATTATCAGGAAATTTTAATTCTGAAGTAAACTAATCCTTTAACTGTGTATTTCAACTTTATTTCAGACTGACTCGGCTCTTTCCACAGTCTCAGTACACAGATCTTGTGCATTCCTAACTGTCAAACGCTCCATCAGAGCTGTCTCTAGTGTGTAAGCTCCATAAAGCTCAATGTGATTACATGCTGGGAGAGTTTTTCTTGTTAGTATAAGTGTTAACAAGAGGGTAGAATCTGAACCAGGGCTGGACATAATCTGACATGAATATTTGCCTCGATTAATCCTTGGTTCAAGGTGTGTGTGTTCTCAGCTCTGCATAAATAGGTGAAAGTTCATCCGCGTGAACTCCTGGTGTATGGTGTCGATGAGCGAGTCCGAGTCTGCGGTTCTCTCCGCTGTACCGTTTGTTTGAGAGGGGGCGCTGTGCTCTGGTGTGTAAGTAAATGAGTATGAACTCCTGTAGATCAGCCCATCCAATCGGATCAGAGATAAGGGCACTGTGATTGGTTGTCTCACCCATCTCCACTCGCCACTCAATATAGACACATCAGGAACGACACACAGCAAAGACCTGGAGGACCTGAGGTGGACATATATTATAATTACAGTCAGATTTACAAGTTTGCTTTGATACATATATAAATAATAATAAATATTTCCATCAAGAGGTGCATCAATTTTGGTCAAGATCTTGTATTGACAATGCAAGAGTCAAGCACTCTGTAAAGTCTACTCCAGCACATCCCAAAAACTTTCAATGAATTAAGGTCTGGACTCAGAGGTGCCAGTTCATGTCTGAAAATGATTCTTGAGCCTGATGAATCTTGGCTTTGTCATCCTGGAATATGGCCATTAAAAGTTACACACTCCATCAGTTAGGGTTAGAAAAATTGTTCTGTGTGTGTAACTGTATGTGTGTGTGTGTGTGTGTGTGTGTATATATAATATATATATATATATATATATATATATATTTCAGTGCAATCACTGCCACTGTCAAACTTTGACTGAGGTATTAATCTGATAAATGTTTTCCTCCTGTAACATAAGTTGAAGGAAGTTACACCTCACTGATTTGCAGTCATTTCAGTTGCAGATCACCCGCTGACCTTCCTGACACTTGACTACAGCTCTAAGAACCTCCCTACAAGGACCTGAGAGAGACCATCATTCCACTCCAGCCTGCTGAGACAGGAATGTCGCACCACGGCATCCCTGGAGCCTTGGCAAGGTGGACACAACATACTAAAATTATTGCACAGGGAAAAGTTTGGTACGTGCAGGAAATAGGTTTTGTGTCTTGCTATGAACTTGTATGCACCTGTGCTGTATTATTTACTACATAGTGACTAATTGCAATTGATAAAATAAATAGTTAATGATTGGATTAGCCATGTTCAAAGCCACTTAAAAATATCTGCATGCCTGTATGTGCACATCAGTTTATTTCAGTACTAATGTGGCATGTTTTAAAAAGACATGACGAGCAAAACCATTGGTTCCTCATGCACTGAGTCAGAAATCCCCACTAGAGTAGCACTTACACCAAACTGAGGGGGTTGTGTATATATCATTTGCCTGATTTATATAACATTTTTAACAGTATTAAAGTTTTAATTCACATCTGAATGAAAGTTTCCTGATAATTTACTCACCCCCATGTCATCCAAGATGTTCATGTCTTTCTTTCTTCATTCGAAAAGAAATTAAGGTTTTTGAGGAAAACATTCCAGTATTTTTGTCCAGGTTGAAGGTCCAAATTGCACTTTCAGTGCAGCTTCAAAGGGCTCTACACGATCCCAGACAAGGAATAAGGGTCTTATCTAGTGAAACGATTGGTCATTTTCTAAAAAAAAAAAAAAAAAAAAAATTTTTATATACTTTTTAAGCACACATGCTTGTCTAGCACTTCTCTGCAATCCGCCATGTATTACGTAATCACGTTGGAAAAGTCATGCATGACGTAGGTGAAAGTACCGATCCAGTGTCAACAAAGCGAATGTGCAAGGATTAAGCCAAACGGCCTTTACAAAAACGGTAAAACAACGATATCGGAGGAGTTTTTCGCCCTACCGCGGTACTTCCGCCTACGTCACACATGACCTTTCAACGTAATGCATGGCAGATCGCAGAGCAGTGCAAGACGAGCATTTGTGGTTAAAAAGTATATAAATATTTATTTATTTTTTTAGAAAATGGCTGATCATTTCACTAGAACCTTATTCCTCATCTGGGATCGTGTAGAGCTCTTTGAAGCTGCACTGAAACTGCAATTTGGACCTTCAACCCATTGAACCCCAGTGAAGTCCACTATATGGAGAAAAATACTGCATGTTTACCTCAAAAGCCTTAATTTGTTTCAATAACATGAACATCTTGGATGACATGGGGGTGAGTAAATTATCAGGAAATTTTAATCCTGAAGTGAACTAATCCTTTAACTGTATTTTTTTTTTATATAAAGAGATATCCAAAATCCCTTTTGTAAAACCCTTTAACTCTAATATGTCAATAAAAAGAAATGATAATTTTGAACATAGCTTCATCCAATGTTCAGATTTCTGCTCTGGAAATTAGTGCAGATTTAATTAGAAAATGCCTCATTTACATATTTAGACATAATATTTAAGAAAACTTGCAATGCAAAACACTTTCACCCTATTCGAATGTGGTGCCTTGCCTTGAAGATTTTGACTAATGATCTGCAATATTTAGTGAATACTGAGATAATAATTATAAATTGTTTATTGAACTGTTGTCTTTTATCACATTGCTGTTGCGATGATTTATACAGCAATAAGCCACTATGGACAGTGTTTTAAACTGCTTACCGTGTTTTAGGCACTTAGACAACTCACTGTAATCATGACCTCAAGTGGCTTATACTGTTTTGGTACAGTAACTAGCCTCCAATTAGCACCAATATAAGAAACATCAACCACATTCTGTAATTAGGTGATGGTCATGGCTCACTTAACACAACAAAATGCTTGTAAAATGTATATTTTGTCTTGTGGTCATCTAAAATTCTGTTATCTTCCTCAAAGATGTTTCCGTGTGTTCAGTGTGTTTAACTTCCTTCCAATCCTTCCTCGTGACATTTGTGCTTTATGATAAATGATGAGATCTGTGCTTTGCAGAGGAACACTTCAGACCCTAATCTTGTGTTACACAGGACCTCCTCTGGTTTACAAGAACGGGAAGTCATAAACTGAAAGGGCACATCTCAATACTCGGAACTCAAATAGCCTAAAATAAGTTTTCCTGTTTTTATCTACTGTTTAAACAGTGTTGAAGAGTAACAAATAAAATCTTACCAGCTAAATCGTGTGACAGTAGCTGTTTACAAACAAATAAGTGTAGACTTATAATACAGTTATAAATAAGCTATTTTTCCAACAATTTTTGGCAGATCATAAAAAAAATAAACTTTTCAGTGAACAAAAAACTAATTTATATGAATCACACACTTTTAAGTGTTTCTTGTTTGTGGCGACATAAATATTGTATTAAATATCACAGTTTATCACTATACTTTCAATTCAGTTACATATATGGGAGCTTTTTTCAGAGGTATTAGTTGTAAAACTTGTTGTTTTTTCCATTAGTAGTTGTTTGTATGTATCGTGTAGCTTACTACTTTTTTCTAAAGGGTAGTTTGACTGTTTAACTTTGAAACTATAGCTTTCTGAACTACAATATACTCATGATTTTCTCAACTCAACTTTTATTTATAAAGCACTTTTCAAAACTTTTGGGTGACCGGTGAGACTCTCACTGAAGGTGTATTCAACCACCTCTGTTCCAATGATGGTCCAACAGGATCCATCATTCAATAACACCTTATTACTTTGGGACACGGAGAGGCCTACATTTAGAATATTTTCCCCAACACTGCACCAAAAGTGAGGGCATGTAATCCAGCTATTTATGATAAATGCTAACCTGAACATGGTCTCTGCCTCCATGTCGCCGAACCAGACCTTTAAGTGTGGGCTGAAGTTTTCTCCATGAAGCTCCAACATGGCCACATGTCCCCCTCCGTTTAACTAAATCACAAAAACCATGAACACTTGTTAGTGTTTTTTAGGTAAGTAACCAGATTTTCTTGAACGTACCGCTCATATTTACAATTTGGTATTAAATTACACTCTTAGAAGAAAAGGTTCTGTATAGAACTCATAAACATTTTATCACTAGAAACTCAAATAACCTGTCAAACATGAAAGTATTATGCAATCATTTCTCCTACTATAGAACCTTTTTGGCATAAAGAGTTCTTAAAAATTGAGTCAACAACCCATAGGGTTCTATATAGAACCCCACTGAACCTTTTTCAGTGTAACATTCAGTTTCTCTTGAATTCATTTTAAAATTGATTAGAAGAGACGTAATGAAGAAACCTTTCTGACCTCTAGTCCATTGATCACAGGAACAGGGCTGATGGTGGTCGGGTGACCGGTGAGACTCTCACTGAAGGTGTATTCAACCACCTCTGTTCCAATGATGGTCCAACAGGATCCATCATTCAATAACACCTTATTACTTTCCTTGGGACACGGAGAAGCCTACAAGTTTGGAATTACATGAGGGTGAGTGAATGCATTTTCATAGCGGGGTGAACTATTGTATTTATTAAATGTGCGTATTTAAATGTCATTGCATGTGTTCACCTGGAATTGTATTATTTTTTCATTGGACAGGCAGAGGTACATGTGGTTGCTGTCTCTGAACTGGAAAGCACATTTATGAAGCTGAGATACGGGCTCATCCACGTCTAGACATGCATGCTGCTTGTTCACCTTACGTATTACCTACAAAGAGAGAAAACCACATCCGGTAACTATTTACACAGCTGACCGTTTCATCTTTTCTTTTCTTTTTTTTTTTTTTTTTAGATTTGACATCCCTTTAATAGAGAGCAACAGTGAGCCTCAACTTTTTCTCATTCTTGCTTCTGAAAGTTTTTTTTTATTTAATTCAGTTTAAAAAGAAATTAAATAGAAATTGGAATCTTATACTTATGGCTTGTACAGAAGCATTTAATCATAAACATTTAATAATAGACGTACCATGATCTCTTGTATGTTTTTGTTAAAAAGGAATTATTCTTTAAGGAAAAGAATGAGATTTTTACTTCCAGACCCTTAGTGTTTAGATTTCATATAGTGATGCAGATAAAAGTCTCTTCTGCTTTTTTAATAAAAAATACAGTTAAAGTTGTGAAATATTATTACAATTTAAAATAATGGTTTTCTTTGATGAAAAGAAAGTTCAAATGAAGAGAATTTATTTGAAATCAGAATCTTTTGTAACAATATAAATGTCTTTACTGTCTTTAATTTAATCAATTTAATGTGTCGTTGCTGAATAAAAGTATTATTATTATTATTTTATGTATAGATTTCTTACATCACAGGAATAAGTTACATTTTAAAATATATTTAAACAGAAAACAGTTATTTTAAATTGTAATAATATTTTACAATCTCAATGTTTTTGCTGTATTTTTGATCAAATAAATACAGCCTTAGTGAGCATTTTGGCTTCTTTCAAAAACATTACAACCGAAAAAACCTTTTGGAACCTTTTATTTCTAGTATAATTGTATAAAGTCCTCTTCATTTTGTTCTCAGAAATCTGATATGAGCAGACCTTAAAAAAAAAAAAAAAAAAAAAAAAAAAATCACCGCCCTTCTATCATGCACCACTGCACCTGGTCTCATTCGTCTGGCCCCCCGCAGCACCTGTGTACTGCACAATATGCCTGACTGTTCACCCTTCTCCAAAACTGCAGCTCGCCCATCAAAAATCCTGCTGCATGAGGGCTTCAAATACACTCTTGCAAACCAAAACAAACCAGTCAGCGATTTCAAACAACTAAAACAACATTGTTGAAGGTCTATTCTGTTTGCTAGTCTGCTAAATGTGGTATTGAAACGTTGTCCTTGGCATTTTGATCAAGTGCTTTATCAGCAAATTGTGACGCAGGTTGGTAGTAGACCAGCTTCCAAAAAACCACAGGGATGGAAATTTGTTCAAAAGAGACTTCAGAGACATGGGTGAAAAAATATACATTAAAAATACACAGAACATGCAGATTCAGTTCAACAAGGTTTTTTAAATAAAACACGCATGATTTTACACTTTGTTAGCTTGCAGTGGAGCACCAAGTACAATCCAGTAAGATTCTGTGTTCTTTTTGAAGTACTTTTTCCATTAATTTTTCACATAGGGATGTAAAAAAAAGTCTTTGTTAAAGTGTTATAAGCCATGAATCAAGACAATCAGCTATGAGATGAATCACAACACTACAAACTTTGATTTGAAGCAAAATAGTTTTTGAAAATCAGACAAAAAGGCAAAGGTACAAGACTGTGAACTTAACGGCTTTAGTGAGGGAAAGAACGACAATCCATTGAAGCATTGCAAACAGCATAATCGAATTAAAAACGATGGAGAAATATAAAACTACTCATTTACAAATTTTGATTTTTATATATATATATATATATATATATATATATATATATATATATATATAAAACTGAGCTTTGTTCTTCAGAAAAATCCTCCAGGTCCTGCAGATTCTTCCGTTTTCAAGCATTTTTTGCATATTTGAACCCTTTTGAGGGTTGAGGGACTCAAACGCAACTATTTAAAAAGTTTCAAACATTCACTGATGCTCCAGAAGGAAACACGATGCATTAAGAGCCGGGGGGTGAAAACTTTTTGTATTTGAAGATCAAGGTAAATTGTACTTAATTTGTCTTCCGGGAAACATGCAAGTATCTTTTGTTGCTTCCGAAGGGCAGTACTAAATGATATTTAAACAAAATAAGAAAAATTTGGACATCTTCATCCTGTTCAAAAGTTTTCACCCCCAACTCTTAATGTATCGTGTTTCCTTCTGGAGCATCAGTGAATGTTTGAACCATTTTTTAATAGTTGTGTTTGAGTCCCTCAGTTGTCCTCAGTGTGAAAACATGGATCTCAAAATCATACAGTCACTGCTGGAAAGGGTTCAAATATGCAAAAAATCCTGAAGAATCTGCAGGACATGGAGGATTTTTCTGAAGAACAGAGCTCAGTTTAACTGCTCAGAACAAACAAGGGACTCAAGAACAACCATCACACAACAAAAAAACAGTCATAGATCATCCAGGTAACTACACACAGTATTAAGAACCAATGGGTAACAAACTTTTGAACAGGGTTATTTTAATAAATTCAGCTATTTTTTTTGTCTTGTGGACTATATGTAAACATCTTTTATTTAAAATATCTTACTCAGGACAGTACTAAATAAAAAATAACATGCATTTTGTATGATCTCTCTTATTTTGTTAAAATATATATATTATTATATATATGCAATAAACTAAATATATACATAAACAATATATTTTGTTTATGCATATTTTGTATGCAAAATATGCATAAACATACAAACATTTAAGTATTATGTGAGCGTAAGGAGATTGACTCGATTACATCATTACCTCGATTAGATTACATTTTTCAACTCTGATTGGTGTCATTTCTGTACAGCATCATGGGTAATGTAGTTTTTCACCAGAAATTCCGCTGTTAAACAGGATTATTTAAAAAAAAAAAAAATCTGAATAATCAGCAGAAGCAAATACCATCTATTAACAATTTTGTAGCTCAGAGTAGGTCTGTCTTTAAAGGTTTAAGTTATTGTTCAAAATCTATTTTCCTATGGAGAAAATGAATGTTTTTACTTGCGGAACCCGACTGTTGCGCTCTATTCTGTTTGGAGTTGTTAGTGCAACAGAAATTACACATTTTACCTTAAATTCAACTCGTATATCTTTTAAAAAAGATGATTAAGCTGATTGTGAATCATGTAATGGAAAGAAAAAAAAACGTTTTATACTTGCATACATACCATTGGTGGCAGCGCCACTCCTGAGTCAGTGCATACCAGCTGAACCACACAGCCGTAACAGATGTAGCTGTCACACACGGTGTATTCACTATGAACACCTTGCATCTCCTCCACTATATGAACAGAGTTGAAACACAGTAAGTATTAGGATATAGCGCTGTAGGGGGCGAGAGAGAAAAATAGACCTTACTCTGACCAGGATTTGGCCTTGGGCGCTGTACAGGGGTTAAACCCATTTATGCTACATTTGTACCAGATGTTGAACACATGTTGCTGACATTTACAATTGGAGCTTTTAGAATTTCTATTTTTTTGGGTGAAATGTCATATACTGTATTTTACTCTAAAATGCAATGAGGCACTATAAGCGTTTGTGAGAGTTTATTTACGCAGGACATCCAGCATAGAGTTTTGGACAGCTGTTTCTAGACTTGTTTGGGTTTCTTGTGTTTATTTAGCTACTGTGGTGAACGGTGAATTAGTCCCTACAACATACAGTGGGTCTGTGCATATGCATGGGTGAACCCGGGTTAATGAAAATACTTCCGCAAAAGGGGTTTTCCACGTCATTAGAAGGTGTAGAATGAGTTATTATAATAATACTGTTAGGTGTGTATTATATTTGCCAATTTTTTTTTTGAGAAATAGACTGTCTCTGCACATAAATGCATCATTTGCATGCAATTATTATAATGTTGTTAACCTTGTAAACATATGAATGTTAAATAAAAGAATATTAACAGAGGGTTCACAAATGTGTAGTGTAGAAATGTTGAAACCTGACTACCCAGGATTCAATACTAATGAAGATGAAATATGAACCCCGTGTTAGCAATTTCAAGTGTGAAAAGCTCATAATTGATAGTTTTGGTCAGTTAAAAGAAGTCAGGAAGGGCATCCGGCGTAAAACCTGTGCTAAATCAAAATGTGTGTGTGTGTGTGTGAAGCGGACCCTGCAAATGAGTGGGAATAATATGGATGATCAGTTGAAAGAAATTTGTTACTTTTAAACGTTGTTTTATTCAGTTATACAGGTGCTGGTCATATAATTAGAATATCATGAAAAGTTCATTTTTTTTATTGTAAATTATTTTAAAAAATGAAACTTTCATATATTCTAGATTCCCTACATGTAAAGTAAAACATTTCAAAAGTTTTTTTTTTTTAAAATTTGTTGATTAGAGCGTACAGCTAATGAAAGTCCAAAATCCAGTATCTCAAAATATTAGAATATTTACATTTGAGTTTCATTAAATGACCATCCCTACAGTATAAATTCCGGGTATCTTTTGTTCTTTGAAAGCACACTAATGAGGAAGATTGCTGACTTGGCAATGGTCCAGGAGACAATCATTGACACCCTCCACAAAGAGAGTAAGTCACAGAAGGTCATTACTGAATGGGGTGGCTGTTTGCAGAGTGAAATATCAAAGCATATTAAATGCAAAGTTGACTGGAAGGAAGAAATTGGGTAGGCAAAGGTGCACAAGCAACAGGGATGACCGCAAGCTTGAGAATACTGACAAGTAAAGCCGATTTAAACACTTGGGAGAGCTTCACAATGAGTAGAATGAAGCCGGAGTCAGCGCATCAAGAGTCACCACACTCAGACATCTTCAGGAAAAGGACTACCAAGCCACTTCTGAAACAGAAACAACGTCAGAAGCATCTTACCTGGGCTAAGGAGAAAAAGAACTGGACAGTGAACAGTGGTCCAAAGTCCTCTTTTCAGATAAAAGCAAATTTTGCATTTCATGTTGAAATCATGGTCCCAGAGTCTGAAGGAAGACTGGAGAGGCACAGAATCCAAGCTGCTTGAAGTCTAGTGTGAAGTTTCTGAAGTCAGTAATGATTTGGGGGGGCCGTGACGTCTACTGGTGTTGGTCCATTGTGTTTTATCAAGTGCAAAGTCAATGCAGCCATCTTCCAGGAGATTTTGGAGCACTTTATGCTTCCATCTGCTGACAAGCTTTATGGAGATGCTGATTTTCTTTTCCAGCAGGACTTTAGCACCTGCCCACAGTGCAAAAACCACTTCCAAGTGGTTTGCTGACCATGATATTACTGTGCTTTATTGGCCAGCCAACATGCCTGACCTGAATCTATGGGATATTTTCAAGAGAAAGATGAGAAACAGTCGATCCAACAATATACAGATGATCTGAAGGCTCAATAGTGCTTCAGCAGTGCCACAGGCTGATCACTTCCATGCCACACTTCACTGATGCTGTAATTTGTGCTAGGAGCAAGTCATTTGCTGTAATATGTGCTGCCGACCAAGTATTGAGTGCACAAATGAACATACTTTACAGAACTTGAACTTTTCTGTTTTGCAAATCCATTTTTTGATTGATCTTAGGAAATATTCTAATATTTTGAGATACTGGATTTTGGACTTTCATGAGCTGTACGCTCTAATCATCAAATTTAAAAAAAAAAAAACTTTTGAAATGTTTTACTTTACATGTAGGGAATCTAGAATATATGAAAGTTTCATTTTTAAAAATAATTTACAATAAAAAAATGAACTTTTTCATGATATTCTAATTATATGACCAGCACCTGTATGTATGAAGGACTGAGATAAAAATAAAAGTAGAATAAAAGAAAAAAAGCACTGCATCTCCAACCTAAAGTGACAGTGAAGGCCGTCCATTGTCTCGCGCTGGCGACAAAAGCCCCATCTTCCACCGCCAGGTAACGAGTACTGACCGTCTGTGACCGCAAACGGTTAAACAGCGACACTTTTGAGCCTGAGGAAATACACACTGCAGAAGCAAACACACTTTTTAGAAAGTTACAACAGATTTTTTACAAAAACTAAAACTATGGGCAAACAAAGGAAACAGCACAATAATTTAAACACTCACTGACATCTATGCATACACATTCAGACTGAGAAGACAGCAAACACAAATGACTGATATACTGTGACTAATGCCAGTCTGTTCTTTTTCTAGAACTTTGTCTCATTGTCCGTCTCTCCCACAGGATGGTGAGGAATTCAACGTCACTTGAATGCTGCTCTCAGATGTCAAGCGCCTCTTTCTTCCCCGTAGAACCTCTCTGTGGATCCAATAGTCAATGTCAACAGCAGATGCCCTCTTAGTGTGTGCTTTAGGATCAAAAGGTTAGAGGTCAAATGTCTGACTTCTGTGGCAATGGCTGCCGGGTGACACTATTTAGCGGCTTGACCCCACTTTTCATACACAAAGACACGGTAACATAAACTTACAGGGGTTTGGTTTCTACACCGGTTGACCCTTTTACATAACGGCCCTTAGTCAGGGTAGACGTCATGTTTGATTTGATCCAAATGAGGGATAGATGAACAGTCCATTCAATAGGTTGTACTGTTTTGTACCATGGGTGTCAACTGTTTAGCTAACAAAACTAAAAAAATAATAATAATTTGGAAAAAAAAAACATGGGAAACTGTGGGCTGTGAAAATTAGTCATGACCTATAACCCTAGAACTCAAACCCTCGATTTCACAGACAGGTCTTAAGCCTAGTCCCAGACTAAAATGCATGTTTGAGCTGTTTTAACTGAAAGCAACTTGCACTGGCATATTTTAAAATATGTCAGTGCCATTGTTTTATCTCAAGAAGCACATCAGTAATGTTTTTTTCTAAGGCACATTTAAAAAACCCACTTAAATGCCTAATCCTGGCTTCTGAGCCCTGTCTGTGAAAAAAAAAAAAATGGGCATAAAACGGAATTACAATGCACTGAATGTCTATCGCTTGCATCATATTAAAGGGGTGGTTGATTATGATTTCACTTTTTTAACTTTAGTTTGTGTGTAATGTTGCTGTTTGAGCATAAACAACATCTGCAAAGTTACGACGCTCAAAGTTCAATGCAAAGGGAGATATTTTCTTTTAAATAATTATCTGTTTAAGGACTACAACAAACGGCTGGTAGGGACTACAACGAGCTTCTTCCTGGGTTGGTGACATCACTAACCCTAAAATTTACATAAACCCTGCCCCCGAGAACACACAACAAAGGGGGTGAGGCCATGTTGGGCTGCTTTAGAGAAGAGGAAGAGTTGTTGTAGGAGAGTGTTTTTGCCATGACCTTATTTTACGCCAGACTGCTTCACAAACGAGGGTCAATTCAACGCTGGATTTGCACAAAAGATTAACATGATGGCATATGCTAGTCGATGAGTTGAATCAACTCCACAGCAACTACATAAATTTATCCACTAACCATTCAGAAACGTCCAGTTTCATTCTAAAAGTTGTAACTTCTTCCTGAGTCTCTCCATCAGTGTTCGACTCTGGTTTGAACAATGTAAGGCTGAACACCGTTACTGACAATCCTCATTTTGGCTGCGTGAGATTCTCCAGCTTTGTTGTTGTTGAGCAACCGAAGCACGAGCTGTTAAAGCTCCGACTTCTTTTGGAAAGTGGGCCGGGAGCAGCAGCTCATTTGCATTTAAAAGGACACACACACAAACGTGTTTTTGTTCACACCCAAATAGGGGCAAATTTGACGAGCTATAATAAATGATCTGTGGGGTATTTTGAGCTGAAACTTCACATGCACATCCTGGGGACACCAAAGACTTATATTACATCTTGTGAAAGGGCCATTATAGGTCCCCTTTAAATATAGATTTTTTGAATTGCACACAAATACACACATGCACAGACTCACAGTCAGCATTCTTCATGGACTGTCTCTTCTGTGATGGTTTGGAGATGACTTTAATGAGTCTGCTGTTAAATGTGCCGATTTCTTGCCCTCCGCTGTGAAACAGGTGTAGCAGCAGGCGAAAGTGCTTTCGTTTGTCTGTATCTGAGATATACAAGGTTTTAGCGCAGGCAAACATCTGAAAAAAAAAAGTGAAATGGACACAATTGAGTCAGTTGTTAACATTTACAAAAGTTCAAAAGCTTGGGGTCGGTAAGATTTTTTTAAAAATGTTTTTAAAAGAAGTATCTTATGCTCACTAAGGCTGCATTTATTTGATAAAAAATACAGTAAAAAACAGTAATATTGTGAAATATTATAATTTAAAAAAACTGTTTTCCATTTGAATACATTTTAAAATGTAAATTATTCCTTTCATGCAAAGCTGATTTTTCAGCATCATTTCTCCAGTCTTCAGTGTCACATGATCCTTCAGAAATCATTCTAATATGATGATTTGCTGCTCAAGAAACATTTCTTATTATCTATTGTGGAAGCTGTGATACAGTTTTTTTTTTTTTTTTTTTACCCAGAACTTATTTCTGAATAGAAAATTCAAGAGAACAGCATTTATTATAAATAGAAATCTTTTGTAACATTATTCGTTTTTACCAACTTCAATCTTTACTGATAAAATTAATGCATCCATGCTGAATAAAAGTATTAATTTCTTACTGACCCCAAACTTTTGATCAATATTGTCAGTACACAGTCTTGGAAGACATACTGTAAAATGTCAGTTTATATTTAGATCTCTGATTTTTCGTAGCAGACTTTGCTATCTTGGCAAATCTGAACACAGTTTAAGACATTTTTGAGATCTCTTCTTAAGAGGAGGCACATGTGGGGGTTTTCCACAGAATACAAATCTGAGAATTCAAATAATCATTTAAAGTAACACTCCACTTTTTTTGAAAATAGGCTCATTTTCCAACTCCCCGAGAGTTAAACAGTTGAGTTTTGAGTTTTGAGTTTTACCGTTTTCCAATCCATTCAGCCGATCTCCGGGTCTGGCGGTACCACTTTTAGCCTAGCTTAGCATAGTTCATTGAATCTGATTAGACCGTTAGCATCTCGCTTAAAAATGACCAAAGAGTTTCGATATTTTTCCTATTTAAAACTTGACTCTTCTGTAGTTACATTGTGTACTAAGACCGACGGAAAATGAAAAGTTGCGATTTTCTAGGCCGATATGGCTAGGAACTATACTCTCATTCCGGCGTAATAATCAAGGAACTTTGCTGCCGTACCATGGGTGCAGCAGGTGCAATGATATTGAAAACGGTAACGGTAAAAAACAGTAAAACTCAACTGCTTAACTCTAGGGGAGTTGGAAAATGAGCCTATTTTCAAAAAAAGTGGAGTGTTCCTTTAATCTCATTGCTGTCTTGGACAGATATTAAAGAGATCTTGCTTGTGATTAGTATTTCCTGTGGGCAGGAATAAAGCAACTAACAGACCAAGCCCATATTCTTTGTTCATCCACCTCCTCTCCTTACATAAACCTAGTTGTAATCCAGGTAGAATAAACATATGATCCCATCTCCAAATCTCTCTGTACACACAGCAGTCATGTTCTCTCATGAGCCTGACAGACTCTCTCCTCTTTGATCGCTGCGCTTTGGCAATGTCTCACCCTCTTGTCTGTCTGCTCCTCAAAGCTCAGCTTGAAACTGTCCGTCCGTGGATCAGTGGAGCTGTCCAGACCCATGTAACCGAAAAGCCGACAACTGGACTCACCTAGACCTGATGCTGTGTGAATATAAATGGAATAATTAGAGTGAATTACAATGGTAAGAATGAAGTCACAAGCCACTGACCTTTAAGCTGCTCCTGTCTGAGTTTCCATCCGTGTCCAGTGAGGTACACACAAGGAGGAGGACAGAAAAACCTATGGAAACACACAAACCATTATTTTTGGAATGAGACATGAAGAAAGAGGTGTGCAATTAGACATTTTCCCATCAGCTAAACCAGCTTATTTTCAGTACATTGTGTGTGTTTCACTTCTTGAAAATGTTTACCTTTTCTCATTCCCATAAGACTTCTGAGCAACTTTGGCATGCAAGATGATCACTGATTGGTCAGGTCGGAATTGAAGGTATCGCCTCACAGAATCTCTGGTTACATTTTGCAACAAGGAAAAATTTTGTTCCTCCCTGGTGATGCAAAAAAATATTTCTGTTAAACTGGTAAAAGGGTGATAAATCAAAATACATCCTCCAAAGTAAACTATTGGTGCATTTCTCAAAGACCCTATCATGGAATTTAACATTTAAATATTGATATTAGTTTAGAAAGTAGAGGCATTAACAGCCTTTTTGGCTGTCCTTTATGTCTGTGGTTAGTTCTGCTGAGCTTTCTGACATTAACCACAGTAACAAGCAGCCTGCATGATTCAGTAATAGATGTTATAGTTATAATGATAGATATACTGAAACAAATACAAGTCATTTTTCTGTGGGTGGGTTGAATGTGTAGACAGTGATTCAGAGATATTTTTGTAAAAGAACATTGTTTTATAGAGCTGGAGAATTTGGTACACAGATTTGTGGAAATATATTTAAAAATAAATCCTTTTTTATCCTAGTGTGTTTTTATCCCAGAAGAATCTTATGATGCATGTTTTATTAAAAAGTTAAGAAAGCATCTTTTATGTTCCACAGATGAATGAATGTATCAATGGATTGGAATGACATGAGGGTGAGTAAATGATGACAGGATTTTCATTTTTCGGGTATTAAGCACTTTGCTCTTCATGTTCATTTCTAATGAAAAACAAGATCTTTATTTAACTTTGATTAATCGTTTTACATGATCTATTTGCAGTTACTCGTTTCACTTTTAAATACCTCATTTTATCAAAATTATTGTATTTAATTAATATTATTGGCAGTCTGTTACCCTAGTTTTTTTTTTTTTTTAACAGTGCTTAATTTTCTGGGAGTTTTAATTTCTTTGATTAGGAGCCCAATGATATAAATGTGGAATTTCCCAGCAGAGTGAAGTGCTTTAATTGAAAGCTCACATAATTCCCCAGGCTTAGGATGTTTCAGTCAGTCTGCCTGAGTTTTTATTTGATGCATTCCCAGGAGGATTCGGGGTCAAAAGCAGTGATGTTATTTCCTACTTTAAGTGCATTTGGATGGAGGTCAAATTGGATCCCTGTGTTTGGCTTTTTTAGATTACTACACACTGTTAAAATCTTTTAAATCCTGTGTCGTTGACAATACGTTTCATGCTATACTTCATCTAAAACTATTTTTAAGGGTTAGTTTACCCAAAAATGAAAATTCTGTCATTTATTACTCACGCTCATGCCGTTACAGACCCATAAGACCTTCGTTAATCTTCGGAACACAAATTGAGATATTTTTGATTAAATCCGATGGCTCAGTGAGGCCTGCATAGAGAGCAATGACATTTCCTCTCTCAAGATCCATAAAGGTGCTAAAAACATATTTAAATCAGTTCATGTGAGTACAGTGGTTCAATATTAATATTATAAAGCAACGAGAATATTTTTGGTGCACCAAAAAAAAAAAAATAAATAATGAATTATTTAGTGATGGCTGATTTCAAAACACTGCTTAAGGAAGCTTCGGAGCATAATGAATCAGCGTGTCGAATCAGCTGTTCGAAGCACCAAAGTCACGTGATTTCAGCAGTTTGCCGGTTTGACAAGTGATCCGAATCATGATTCGATACGCTGATTCATTATGCTCCGAATCTTCCTGAAGCAGTGTTTTCTCGTCGCTTTATAATATTAATATTGAACCACTGTACTCACATGAACTGATTTAAATATGTTTTTAGTACCTTTATGAATCTTGAGAGAGGAAATGTTATTGCTCCCTATGCAGGCCTCGCGGAGCCATCGGATTTAAACAAAAATATCTTAATTTGTGTTCCGAAGATCAACGAAGGTCTTATGGGTGTAAAATGGCACGAGGGTGAGTAATTAATGACAGAATTTTCATTTTTGGGTGAACTAACCCTTTAACATTTTCCTACATATCATCATACTTAAAGGGATAGTTGAAAATGAAAATTCTGTACTCAACCTCAAGTTGTTCTAAACCTGCATAAAGTTCTTTCTTCTGTTGAACATAGGAAGATATTTTGAAGAATGTTGGTTGGTCCCCATTGACTTCCATATTAAAGAAAAAAATAAATAAAATTGAAACTGTTTGGTTACCAACATTCTTCAAAATATCTTATTTTGTGTTCAGCACAAGAGATAATACAGGTTTTGAACAACTTGAGGGTGAGTAAATGATGACAGAATTTTCATTTTTGGGTGAACTATCCCTTTAAACGACAGTTACAGTAGGCCTATCTAAAACACTTTCCCTTCGTATAAACGGCACTCTAAGATCTTAAACGTTACCTACCTTAATATAGACACTATTAATATTTCATAGAAAGCCTATAAAGAAAATAGCATCACTGTAAATGAAATTCAGACTGATAAAGTCAGCTCTGTGTTCACTAATGCCACTTCAGGAGCTCGTGCATCAATCGTGGACTAAAGCAGAACCGCAAGGAATTTCTGAAGGCTCACTAAAAGAAAGCGTTAATGTTCTCCCTCCTGCAGCAACCCCCCCAAAGAAATCCTGCCTGCTCTTCCCATTTCGGACGGGGGTGGGATCTACATTTTAAACGTGCTCTGTAGATTTAATACCAGGCCCATGTCCTGACTGTTCACTCTGTGCCTGAATAATCGCCTGGAGAGTTTACTAACGTTACTCACCTTAAGGAACTGTCTGACTCTTTTAATAGGCTTCCTGAACCACTTCAGCTTCGTATTTTTTGGATACCGTTGCCCACTTCTAGGAGAGTTTGTACCTGTGTCATTACCTGAGGTGAGTGAAGCACGAGTCTGATGTGTACAGGTGAGAGGCTTCTGTAGAGTCCACGATGGCCAACCCTGGAGAATTAAGAGGAAAACATCTTTGTTTCTTGTGTTTTAATGGTTTATTTAGTTGTAAATGGAGCAAAACCAACGAAACTGTTTGTTTAACGACCTGGAGAGTGAACATCTAAAAAAAGAAACATTATTTCGGGGGGAAAATTTTTTTTTAAATAGCAGTTGTGAAATGGTTAAACATATTGAATGTTAGAAACATGGTAAATGTGCTTAGCTGAGCAATATTTTCGCGCTGTTTTTTTTATTTTTTAAACAATGCTTTCATGCTTTACGTCTCCTTTAATTTTCCCTGAGGGAAAATATACGTTATCTTTTTAAAATTAATTAAATAATACTGCATTTTAATATCAGTGTTTTTATAAAATTCAACCGAAATTCAATAATTTAGATAAGTTTTGAGAATTATGACATACTTGTGGAAATAAATAAATGTTTGTCGCGATATTTAATAAAAAAAAAAAAAACCAAAAAAAAAAACCACTTGACTGGTTTAATATGTAATATATGTGTATTCTTAAATGTCATGTGACACATTTTCGAGATAATAGCATTGTTATGGCCGCATCTCGTGCTCATTTTATCATTTTAAGTGCATTTGTTTAAAATAGCATATTAACATACTATTACTGCAGAATGTATACTGTGCACAGTAATTGTTCTGTATCGATGAAATATCATAGTTTGCAGTACATAACCAAAGCACACTGTGGAATACTGTCTCCCACAATGCAATGCTCTCAAATTGGCCTACTATTTACGTCGGCTGCAATTTTTAACATTTTTCTAACCATTTATTTAATTATTGATTGATTAATGACCCAAATCTCTAAATTAAACATACAACATCATGAGGTTTACTAATAAAAGTTTGAAACTTTTATTCTTGCATGTTTTATACTGTTTAACATTCTATTAAAGCAACTGTGACAGTAAACAGTATATACTGTGCACTAAGTACTAAGTAGTAGTACACTACTCCATTCTGAACAAATCTAAATATAGATCAGCATGTAACAGACTGACTGTGTCTCAAAACCTAGTGAGCCGTCAACCTAAACAGCATTTCCACAGTGCTGTCTAGGTAGGCAGCTCTCTAGGTTTTGGGACACAACCAGTATATGCTTTAGGTGCACAGTGGTTGGCTGGAGGCGAAACCGCTATTAGTAGCAAAGCGTCACATCTGCTTTCAATCCTGCTTTAACAAGAAGCTGCTGTTGGTTAATCTAACTGTGCTCTGAAGCTGTCAGTCAGTCTGCTGCCAAAGAAACCATGCTTGTCATTTTCCTCCATTCGCCCCTTCTCCTCTAATACTCCTGTCTTCTCTCTCACTACCTCACACTGGGTTTTTCTTTGGTCTGTCTGAGAGAAATGTTTACACTGCGAGGCTTTAACCCGTGGAGATCCCTTTGGGCTAGAGCTGGGATCTGAGAAGCTTAAACGGTCCTCCAAAGATATACTCAGCACACTGGAAGAAATGTGCTGTCACTCTTCTTTTTTTACTGCCTGTCAACTTTTCTCACTTCTTCGTTACTCTGACGGGAGGCACTGTCAATCTCTGGACTTTTTTTTGTCCTAAATTTTAATGCTCAAACTTGTAATGAATAGGGTCATATTTCACCCCAGAGTCAAAACATACTTTTCTTAAAGTATATAAAGCATGTTTTTGGTACTATTAAGATTAAGACATTTTTTTTAACAATTAAGAACGTTTCCCTCCACCATTTCTAATTAACATGCACATTAATAACAAATGCTATGTTATTTAAATTGTAAAGCAGTAAAAGTAGTATTTGTTGTACTGCCTTTAATTTATGCTGATATATGATTTATGCTGAGAATCAATATTTATTTATTTTAATGCTTTACAGTAATGAGAATTTGGGGATTTTTAAAAATGTTTTTATTTATTTTTAATAATAATATTATATAATATAAATAAAAAATGCCCACCATTGTTAACATACATGTTCCTCTTTTATTATTTTTATTTATTTTTAATCAGTAAATACAAATATTGCATAATAAATATTATATCATGTAAATAAAAATAATATTTTATTTATTTTTATCTTAATTGTCAGGGAAATGATGGCAAAATATAATTTATTTTTCTTAAATTTAAGCCCAACATTGTTATTATGGTTCTTTTTTATTATTTTTAATCAATAAATATTATATAATATAAATTTAAATAGAATGTATGAATTTCTTTCGCTTAAAATAATGCCCACCATTGTTAACATGCATGTTTCTCTTTTATTATATTTATTTTTGATCAATAAATAAAAGTATTACATAATAAATATTATATAATATAAATTAAAAATAAATTATTTTCTTTTGCTTAAAAGAATGCCCACCGTTATTAACATATTTCTCATACTAACCTGTTTCTCTGTCTCCTTTCCTTTGGTCCTGCATGACGTTCAGGTGTACATCAGCCGCTTTGAAATCTTCATAAAGTCCTCCACAGTGCCAGACACTCCACTGTTGTTCATGCTACCTAGTTTTATTTTATTCTCTCCTTTCGCAATGTGACGACAGTGAAACTGTCAGAGCTCTGTTGTAAGAATACTTCTCCATCTCCAATTCCAATAACTGTGTTATCAGCCTCATAGGAGTATTTGTAAATCTATATGCATGTTTGTTTTCAGAGATAGTCACCTGTGCTCAGGTGCTGAATTCTCACGCCTCCCTCCATGTGGCGGTCAAGTCAACACGGAATGAGGCGTAAAGTCCGAATAGAAATAAATGTGGGTGACATTTATTGCTGATTAAGTTGTAGGGACAAAACATGGACACCAAACCATCTGGCTTTTAAGTTACTACCAACAAGGAAACAGGAATCATAGTTAAAAAGCATAAGTGATTTTACACTTGCTAGTGATGTGGTCACATGGAATTTGCATTATTTCCAGATGCATAGCCTGAAATGATGAAATATGGGGGGTACTGTATGTGTTCATTAAATCAGCAAACCCCTTTTACAAGAACCTGCATGTTCTTCAAAGCCAGTTTAATGGAAACAATTGCAAAAAGTCAAAAAATGCAAATGGTCTGGAATAACAGCACCTCTTTATATGTCTGCTAGATGTTGTGTATAATGTAGTGTAGTTAAAGATGATATGGGCTGCCATCCAAAAGCCAGTAATGGTGCTATATTCTCTGTAAACATGAAATAACCACTTTAATCTTCTGAATTTATTGGCCGTCTGCCAATATGATGTGTGTGACCACATAGTGCTGAACTAATCAAAGCTGAGGTAAGGGCCTCCGCAGCTCATACGCACACACTCAAAGCCTAATATACACATATAGCACAGAAGGCTTCATTGTATTAGCACACAAGAGACTGAAGACTGCCGTTTACCTGGATGCCACTGAAACCGACAGTTATGTGCTGAGTCTTTATCAAGGCTTAGAGAAACCACAAACCAGCACTGGTCATAGAGGTCACTCCAAAAGAGAAATTCTCTCATTTCATGCTGAGAGCAGTAGAGTAGTATATTGGGATGCATCTGTAATATCTATATCTTTAAATTTGAAAGGGGTTAATTCACCATAAAAGAAAAATTCTGTCATTATTTACTCACCCTCATGGTATTTTTTCTTCGAGATTGTCCAAAAATGACAATAAAAGCACCATAAAGACACAGGTTTGATGGCAACGAGGCAAGTTTGAATATGTAAGAGTTACTTACGTCTGCAGTTTATATTTTTCTGGCACCATTGTTAACAAATGAGAGTGTTCACATTGGACACGTGACGCACACCACTGTTCAAATGTTTGAGGTCGGTACGATTTTAGGGTGTTTTGAAAGAAGTCTCTTCTGCTCACCAAGGCTGCATATATTTGATCAAAAATACAGAAAAACTGTAATATTGTAAAATATTATTACAATCTTAAAAACATGTTTTCTATTTGAATATATTTTAAAATGTAATTTATTCCTGTGATCAAAGCTGAATATTCAGCATCATTACTCCAGTTTTCAGTGTCACATGATCCTTCAGAAATTGTCCTAATATGCTGATTTGCTGCTCAAGAAACATTTCTGATTATTTTTAATGTTGAAATCAGTTGCACTTCTTAATATTTTTGAGGAAACAGATATATTTTTCAGGATTCTTTAGTGAATAGAAGGAAAAAGAATTACATCCATTTTATCTATTCCTTTTGTAACAGTATAAATGTCTTTACTGTCACTTTTGATCAGTTTAATGTGTCCTTGAGGAATAAAAGTATTAATTTCTTTCCAAAATAACAAAACAAAACCCTAGCTTACCCCCAAAATTTTGAACAATATATAGTGTATGGCCTTAGAATGAGATTTGAGAGCAATGGCAAAGATTATTAGCAAATACCATCTTAAATTTGTGTCTGTTCCACGCATAAAGCTTTTATTTGGCTTCAAAAGTTGCAAGAAAATTTGCAATATAGTGCACATGTCGTGAAATGAGGGTAGGTAATGAAATGAGGGTACGTAAATGAAGACAGAATTTCAATTTTTGGATTCTTTCTGTAAGCATATCATCATCAACTCTGCAAATTGTACTGCTGAAAATCCTGTTTTTAATTGAATAGATAGGAATGCAGCACAGCAGTTATCTGTCTGGCTGTTTATCTGCTGGGTTCAAAGACAGTAAAATTCATGCCAAACCATGACACACTCCACCATTATGTGCCCTTCTGATAGTGATAACCCTTATCAGGCCCTTGGAGAGGCAAATCCCTTTGTGAAAGTCAAAGTGACTGACAGCACGCTGTTTACAGCGCCAATGTCCCAGACGCTGTTATTTTCCAGCAATTACTTCACACAGCGTTTGAACTCGGAGCCTGTGGTGATGTGATCGGCCCAAAAGTCTATTAACTCTTCCATGTTAACGGCCTGTTCCGAAGTGCTGCTGTGGACCATCTGTTTGGTGTCGCCGTTTTATTGCAAGCTCAGACTGGAATGTATGGCTGCCTTTAAAGCACAGATTTCCCTTGACCTGCAGTTTTTCTGTTTCTTTCTCTTCTCCACCTACAGCCAGTGGGATTTTTACAGCGAGATTGGGCCTTTGTCGACGAAACATGACACGTGTGTTGGTGTATGTTGGTGTGCTAATAGCCATAATGGCTGCGACAGAAGCAAGACCTAAATCAGGTTGGTTAAACCGCTGTTATAACGCTAATAAATCAATCTTGACAGTAACAGCGGTAGACACTACCTCAGAGTCTGTCGATTACACTAAGAATTTAGTGATGGCACAATTGTGTTGGTGTTGGCAAACCAGATGGCTATTGTAGAGCATGTTTTTTTTATCAGCTAAATCTGTGGTTCTCAAATGTTTCAATAGCAGCCATTAATTGACCACACAAAGCATGTTTATCCTTGCTTTGATGGTAAACATTTATTCAATGTATTCTAGATCTTGTGATCTTTTATTTCTGATAAATCTGTTCAGGGTTACCTATTAACAGGTCAACCATCTTCCTAATTTGACTACCAAATGACAGATTAATTTGGACCCAAATAGAGTTTGATTAGACAACATTTAATGTCAACAACAAAAGAAAATGGAAAACGTTTTCTCATTTTACAGCTGAACCAAAGTGTAAATCTGGCCCGGTTGACCTTGTGTTCATCATCGACGGCTCCCGAAGCGTTCGCCCCCATGAGTTTGAGACTATGCGCAAGTTCATGATTGACATCATCCATGAGCTAGACATTGGCCTGGAATCTACAAGAGTTGGTGTGGTCCAATACTCCAGCCAGGTCCAGAACGTCTTCTCCCTCAAAGCCTTCAGTAAGCCAGCGCAGATGGTCAAAGCTATCAACGAGATCATTCCATTGGCACAGGGCACTATGACCGGCCTGGCAATCCGTTACGCCATGAATGTAGCCTTCTCTGCCGAGGAAGGCGCCCGTCCCAATGTTCCCCATGTCGCTGTTATCGTGACAGACGGTCGCCCTCAAGACCGCGTGGCCGAAGTGGCGGCTGCTGCGAGAGAGTCTGGGATTGAGATCTACGCCATTGGTGTCGCCAGGGCCGATATGACTTCACTGCGAGCAATGGCATCACCACCGTTTGAGGATCACGTATTCCTCGTGGAGAGCTTTGACCTTATTCACCAGTTTGGGCTTCAGTTCCAAGACAAGCTTTGTGGTAAAGAATGAATCTAGACATTTTTGTTTAACTTTTCAACTTTGCAGATTCTTTTTTTATAAGGTTTCAACCTCAAACCACAGCTCAAAGTTGCAAGTTCTCCTTGGCAATAACAAAAGATATACAGTACTATTTGAAAGTTTGGGGTTTGTAAGATTTTTAAAGCTTTCTTATGCTCACTAAGGCTGCATTTATTTGATCAAAAATGCAATTTATTCCTGTGATTAATTCCTGTGATTTAAGAACAGTCTTTTTCATTATAAATGATTTTACTGTCACTTTTGTATGGAAGCTTGTTATAAGACGCAATTGTGAGTTTAAATCTCGCAAATTCTGAGAAAGTAAGTCTGAATTGTGAGATGCAAACTCGCAATTGCAAGAAAAAAAGTCAGAATTGGGAGGTGAAAACTAATTGCGCGAAAAAAAGTCAGAATTGTGAGATAAAAAGTTGCAATTACCTTTTTTATTTTTGTATTTAGTGGCGGAAACAAGCTTCCATACTTTTGATATAATGCATCCTTGTTGAATAAAAGTAAAATTTCTTTAAAAAAGTATTACTGACCCAAACTTTTAAATAATACTGTATTCATTTAAGATAAAATAATTAATAAATGTAAGATATTATATTTAAATATAAAAGTAAATTAAAAATTAATTAATTCTTAAAATTCTTTAAAAATGTTTGAAAATGTATTTAATCTAATTAATCACAATTTTTATATTTTTATTGTTATTTTTGTCAACAAAAAACATGCAATTTTTGTGAGAGTAAAATGTACTTAATATAATAATTTTGAGTGATTGACTCATTTAAATGCCATTTTTGTCAAAAGTCAAAACAAAATAAAAACTGAACATTGGTCATAATGCTCTCATTGGTTCACATTGTTGAATATCAACAAGATTCAAATGCTTAAATCTTTTGCTGACTTTAAGCACATGAATTCTGTTGCTGTTATCTCCTGTGATTGTGAACACTATGATCTAGTTTTTCCTGCTTTCGCAGTGCTCATGTTTGCATTGGATTTGCAGTGAAGGACTTGTGTCTGGAGTCAGATCACGGCTGTGAGCACATCTGTGAGAGCTCGCCTGGTTCCTACCACTGTCTCTGTCTGCCTGGATACACGCTCAACGAGGATGGCAAGACCTGCACACGTGTGTACCCTTACAAATTACACATCATAGAAGTATGACATAATTATCATTCCACTGGTGCTCAACAGGTGTGTGTTTGCTTCTTGCAGCCATTGATCTATGTGCTGAAGGGAAGCATGATTGTGAGCAGATCTGTATTGCTTCACCTGGGTCGTTCACGTGCGACTGTGATACGGGATACATGCTCAACAACGACAAGAGAACTTGCACAAGTTAGTGATGCACGTACTTGATGATATTGCGTTTCCTACCTGCTGTGTTGATGAACAGTTTGAGAAAAAATAATTACAAATTATATTATCTGCATAACAATTTGAGTGAAGTGTGAATTGTACACAGGTATACAGAGAAGGGTTACGTTCGGAATAGCATACTACCATACTATTCATACTATTTAAGTGGCATGCATTATGTATACTGAACACAGTATGCAAATTTTGTGTATGCATGGAATATCTGGACTGCATTCAGTAAAATGTGCAGTATACAATATATACTGCACAGTATGCCACTCTAAAAAATAGCTATAAAAATCAAAAACAATTTACAGAGTAAAATACTGTTTTCCATTGAAACAGTAATATAGTGTAAAACCAATGCATTCTGGGTAATTTTATTTGTAATTTTTGAGAAAGTAACGTATAGGCTACTTTCTCAAAAATGACAAATATTACCCAGAATGCATCGTTTTTACGGTATATTACTGTTTCAATGGAAAACAGTATTTTACTGTGTAAATTTGTTTCTTTTTTTGTTTTTACAGCTATTAGTATTCCATTCTAAACATAGACGAAGGAACATCACTGTATACTCTTCTACTAAAAGTATAGTATGCTTACTTGTATACTTAAATGCAAACTTAAAGATCCCAAGAAATCACTTAATGAGTAAAATTTTCTCCTGTATATGCAAGTGTTATCAAATTAAAAAAAAAAAAAAATTAAAAAATGTGACGATACCAGCTTTTCCCCCTTGCATTTTGAGTGCTGTTGAGTGGATTCTTAAACACCTGATTGGCCATTATGTTCACACACTTAACATATATGTCTGTGATTGGCTACAATGATCAATGCTTCAAAAACATGTAAATAGATCTGTGTAAGTGCTCAATGAATGTGTTTTGACAACACTACATATTTTCCTATTGAAACCGGTGTTATTTTAGTGTTATCTAAATACTATTACAGTATTTATTCATATTTTAAATGAGCATTTAATTTATATTTATTCCAGTTTTAGTAGATTTAGTGCTTTGACTGCCAAATGAACATTTCTAATTTTGTGTTTTAAGTTTTCCATCTAATATTATATTTTATTTTAGCTATATTTTAATTAACAAAAACACGTTTTAATAGTTTTAGTTAACTATAACAACATTGATTGAAGCAGGAAGTACACTAGCCTATTAAAATGAATAGACATGGACTAAAACCCAGAAAGCTCCAATATTGATATCATGTGGTCTCTAACACCTGATTACTCAGACTTCTCTCACTGTTCTCTGCCCGTTCCAGTGATCGACTACTGCTCATTTGGGAATGATAGCTGTGAGCACGAGTGTGTGAGTGTCCTCAACGGCTTTAACTGTCGCTGTAACGAAGGATACTCACTCAACGATGACCTGAAAACCTGCACAAGTTAGTGAGAGCAACCAGGACACAAACATTTCCTCCCTGCACAAACAACACTTTTTAAAATTAGTATGCAGTATACAGTTGATGCTGTGTAGTATGCAGTATGCAGCTCATTAGTATTTCATACTGATCATACCATATTAATACGGAGCAGGTGATATAAAACAGGCAGAAATAAGAAGTTGATATTTGTTGGATGTTTGCATAGGAGCTCTAAGCTAGTACAGCCAAATGCAAATTTAAATGGGTTGCGATGAATTTTGCATGTGTTTTCCCATCACCAAAGTTTCATGCTTTTGTTTGCCTGTTTCAGTGATCAACTACTGTTCATTTGGGAATGATAGCTGTGAGCACGAGTGTGTGAGCGTGCTTCAGAGCTTTTATTGCCGCTGCCGTGAAGGATACACACTCAATGAGGATGAAACAACATGCACAAGTTAGTGAGGGCAACGGATACACACACAGTTCACATATGAAAGTCTCAAATACCCACAACAATACAAGCCTATAATTACATGCTAGACGTAGACATTATCCTAACTAACATCTTTCAAGCACATGGAACATTCTCTAATACAAAGAGAAAGTTTGCAATGTCATTACAGCTTCCGCATGGCCACATTATGCTGCTATAAAGCACTCGCTACTCATCTATCCATTTCCTGCTGTTACCAGCTGGTTTATCTATTTAGCCACTGAACAAAAACAGAGTGTTTTAGTGTTTCAGCTTCAAGTTTCACACAGAGTTTATAGTAAACGGTAAAAACATTGCCAAACAGTCTAGTGTTGCTTAGCATGAGCTTAAAAGTAGTATGGGAAACATAATTGATTAGCTTATAGCTTAGCAAGCTACAATTTTAAAGGAGTACAGTCACTTTTTGTTAGCTGCAAGCTACTAGCAAGGAGTAGCAAACTAAATTAAGGCTATTTTATCAATGTAGTAGTATTTATCTGGCACAAAACAATTTGTAAGCAATACAATATCTTAAAAAAAATATGATTTTCCATGCTAAACTGAAACTTGTAGGCAAATGTAGCTTGTTACTGGAAAAGCTTCACTGAGCTAAGTTATTAGCATCACAGACTTAAGTTTGTTTCACCCCAGAACTTCTAAAGTGACACATGCACATCGTTTTTGTAGCTTAACTATTCTGAAACAAGAAAAACACAGCTTGTATGTTACTTTGGTGTGGTTTATTTGCTCCTCCTGCTTTGCCAAAGCTTTCTAACTCTTCTCTGCCTGTTCCAGTGATCGATTACTGCTCGTTTGGGAATGATAGCTGCGAGCATGAATGTGTGAGTGTCCTCAACGGCTTTCACTGCCGTTGTAACGATGGATACTCACTCAACGAGGACATGAAGACCTGTACAAGTTAGTGAAGGCCATCGTCAGTTCATACATTCACTAATTAAAAAGGAATTCATTTTTCTTAATTGCAAAGATACTAGATTGAACACCAACAGATGTGGATCCCATAGGGTCTAATATCCTTCCTCTCACTGCTTTCTGTTCTTTCTCAAAGCACTTAAAGCTGCTGTAAGGGATTTTAGATGTTTGTCCGCAAGATTTAGCTGCTGAATTAGGCCTCACAGCCTCTCTCCAAAACCCTGTCCTCCTGTTTCCCCCCCAAAAAACAGTATATAAAAGTCCCCAATGTGAGCATGATGGCCATTGGTAGACACTTGAGAAACAATTAGAAGGAAACTTAACTTAAAGCATCTAAATGCTGTAAAGCAAAAGTTATATATGAGATTAATTGGAAAATTGACCATATTCTGCACAGAATGTCATATACTTGAATTCTAATCCATCTAATCCTTATTTAGTGATCGATTACTGCTCATTTGGGAATGATAGCTGCGAGCACGAGTGTGTGAGTGTCCTTAAAGGCTTTCACTGCCACTGTAATGATGGATACTCACTCAACGATGACAAGAAGACCTGCACAAGTTAGTGAAGGCAGAACATTATTCTGCTCAAATTCAATTTGTACATTCCTTAAAAATCAATTTCTGTGCCATATTCTCAATTGTTTACCATCAATATTTGGGCCATCGGTTGATTAGCTTGAAAGAGCTTTTCAAACAAGTGGAGTGTTTCCAGTTTGAACACTTTCAAGGTACATTCAAGTCATATTGGAAAGATTGCATTTATGAGTTGAACGCACAAGAACTTCACCACAAAGTAATATACGAGTCAGGAAACTGGATTTTCTTTAAGCCCTGAGATTCCAAGTTAGGGGCATGTCAGTGAGAAAACATATCGGACGCATTGGATGCAGCGTCTGTATTACTGGTAAATTTGTTAACATTATTTAATTATTTTTTTGTTTACAATAAAATCTAAGTTGCATGGACAAAATGATAGTATTGTACAATTATGGAAGAATATAAAGTGATTAAATGTACACGCCATTCATAAATTGAATAAAAACTTAAAGCAAAAACACACAATGCACATTTTGTATATTTAGAGTTAAAATATCTTGTTGAATTTTATGCAGAAAAGGTGCATTGCCATTTTGCTCTGACCAAAGGTATTTGAACACACCTGATGCTGTAATTACAACTTCCCAACTCATAAATGCAAACTTCCCAGGAGGACTTGAATGCACTAACTCTTCAAACAGAGATGTTCTTTAGATTTTGCTTGTAAAGTATCCTTTACTTTTTCTATGTTAGTTGAGATCTAAAAGTCTCTTATCTTGTTTAATGCACCATTTTGTAGTGGGCTTTCTAATAAGATTCCCAGCAAAACAAAGGCAAGTCATATTCATGGTAGACGATTGAGAAAAATTGTGAAGAATTTTGAATAAACTTTCCTTTAAAATACCCAAATGCTGAAAAAATGTTAATTAGGGATTAATGAAATATTTACAATATTCTGCACATCATGTAATGTCCTTGAATTCTAATTCATCTAATCCATATTTAGTGATCGACTATTGCTCATTTGGGAATGATAGCTGCGAGCACGAGTGTGTGAGTGTCCTCAAAGGCTTTCACTGCATTTGTAACGAAGGATACTCGCTCAACGATGACAAGAAGACCTGCACAAGTTAGTGAAGGCTCACAATCAATTTATACATTCACTCATTTTATTTCCTCGCTTTTTTCTCAGTGGTTTAGCATCAATATTTGGGCCATCCATTGCTACATTTGTAATAGCTTTTCAAAATAGAGTGTTTCCAATGTTCAGGCAAGGGTTTCCAAATTGATCTCCAACAGACTTGGTCACAAAAAGAACTGTGGTTTTATCTGTGATGGTCCAAGATTTAAAAAACTGCAGAAATTTCTGAACTACAATGTTTATATAAAAGAGAAATGTGGTAACACTTTAGTATGGGGAACAATTCTCACTTTTAACTAGTTGTTTATTAGCTTGCATATTGGCTGTTTAGTACTTATAAAGCACAAATGAATGCCTTATTCTGCATGACCATATTCTACATCCCTTAACCCTACCCCATACCTAAACTTAAATGCTACAACAACTACCGTACTAACTATTAATGAGCAGTAAATTAAGAGTTTATTAAGGCAAAGGACATAGTTAATGATGAATATGTGTTCCCCATACCAGAGTGTTACCAGAAATGTTTATCCTGTTTGGTCATGTCCTTAAATCCATCTAATCCATATTTAGTGATCAATTACTGCTCATTTGGGAATGATAGCTGCGAGCACGAGTGTGTGAGTGTCCTTAAAGGCTTTAACTGCATTTGTAACGATGGATATTCACTCAACGATGACAAGAAGACCTGCACAAGTTAGTGAAGGCCACATGATCAAAATCCACACACATACACCTTCATATGCCCACAGATTATCCATAACCCCAGTTTGATACTTAAGTACAAAACCAAAATATTTCATATCCTTTATGAATCCAGTAAGTCCATGCTTTAATCCAAATCCATAAACCAAGCAAATCTCAGTAGAAAAATAAATGTAATAACATTTTTACAAGTTTCCTTTCTATGCTTCTTCCTCTTACAAAACATTTTGCTCTTTGCCAACTACTTTGGCTGCTCGTTTTACTTCAGATTTTGAGCTTCTCTGCTTCTTTCTGCCTGTTCCAGTGATCGACTACTGCTCATTTGGAAATGATAGCTGCGAGCACGAGTGTGTGAGTGTGCTCAAAGGCTTTCACTGCCACTGTAATGATGGATACTCACTCAACGATGACCTGAAAACCTGCTCAAGTTAGTGAGGGCAACATATCATACAAATATACTATTATGCACACCTTTGTTAGCTTTTTTTGGAAGTCCATTTCCGCTTCAGAAACGGGTAATGGCAAGTTCAAAATAAGAAGTAAAATGAGATATACACTATTCAAAACTCTGGGGTCAAGTAAGATTTTTTTGAAAGACATTAGCACTTTTATTCGGTAAATGTAAATATGTATTCAATTGATCGAATATGACGGCAATTGTTACAAAAAATAATGAATCACTGTTTCCACAAAAATATTAAGCAGCATATTAAGTGATAATAATAAGAAATGTTTCTTGAGCATATTAGAATATGTGACACTGAAGACTGGAGTAATGATGCTGAAAATTCAGCTTTGTCACCACAGGAATAAATTACATTTTAAAATGTATTCAAATAGAAAACAGTTATTTTAAATTGTAATATTATTTCACAATATTCCTGTTTTTACTGTATTTTGTATCAAATAAATGCAACCTTGGTGAGCATAAAAGACTTCTTTCAAAAACATTCAAAAAATTTACCATCCCCAAACTTTTGAACAGAAGTGTAAATCTGAAATAATTGGAAGATAAATTTGGAGAGACAAAGTTGCAATTGTGAAAAGTAAAGTCTCAAAGTTATTATCATTTATGATTTTTATTTTTTATTTTATGAGGTGGCAATTGGCTTCCACAGGTTTTGCTGGTAAAAAAGTAAACAGTACCAAAAAGGAACTAACAGCAGGGACAAAACATGCAAAAAAATTATTTCGAACATTAAAAATGAGTTCCAACATTATGAGCTCTAGCTGTTAAAAGTCTTCTTAAGCATTTAACAACATAAAGACAGTAACTTATGGATGCTTGTCTGTGCATACTTTTGAGACACAACTTGTGTGTTGCTTGCACTGTTTTCTGCTGTTGTAAAGTGTGTTTCTTGCCATCCTCTTCCTGTTTCAGTGATTGACTACTGCTCATTTGGGAATGATAGCTGTGAGCATGAGTGTGTGAGTGTCCTCAAAGGCTTTAACTGCCGTTGTAAGGACGGATACACTCTCAATGATGACAAGAAGACCTGCACAAGTCAGTGAGAATAACCGGTCCACACGATCACTGTTCCAGATCTATGCACACAAAACTAACACAGTGCTGATCATGCATGCTTGCTCTGTTTGACTTGGCAACAGGCTTCTGATTGATCTTGCATGTCTTGTTTTCTGGTCACAACAGGGGGTGCTGTTCTCAGAATCATTCAAATGTAATATTTAATACCTTTTTGAAGCAGTTGGCCTTTGATGGCAGTTGATTTTGCATGACAGATTTTAAAGGGTTAGTTCACACAAAAATGAAAATTCTGTCATTAATTACTCACCCACATGTCGTTCCACACCCGTAAGACCTTCGTTCATCTTCAGAACACAAATCAAGATATTTTTGATAAAATCCGATGGCTCAGTGAGGCCTCCATTGACAGCAAGTTAATTTACACTTTCAATGCCCAGAAAGCTACTAAAGACATATTTAAAACAGTTCATGTGACCACAGTGGTTCAACCTTAATGTTACGTAGTGACGAGAATACTTTTTGGGCACCAAAAAAACAAAATAACGGCTTTTCAACAATATTTAGTGATTGGCGATTTCAAAACACTGTTTCATGAAGCTTCGAAGCTTTACAACTCTTTTGTTTCGAATCAGTTGTTTGGATCACGTATCAAACTGTCAAAGTCACATGAACTATTGAAATTTTGAAACACTTATGACGTAACGAAGCCTCGTTTACTGAAATCACGTGACTTTGGCACTCCGAATCACTGATTCGAAACAAAAGATTCGTGAAGCTTTGAAGCAGTACTTTGAAAACACTAGATATTGTTGAAAAGTCATTATTTTGTTTTTTTGGCGCACAAAAAGTATTCTTGTCGCTTTATAACATTAAGGTTGAACTACTGTAGTCACATGAACTGTTTTAAATTTGTCTTTAGTAGCTTTCTGGGCATTTGAAAGTGTTAATTATCTTGCTGTCAATGGAGGCCTCACTGAGCCATCGGATTTTATCAAAAATATCTTCATTTGTGTTCTGAAGATGAACGAAGGTCTTACGGGTGTGGAACGACATGAGTAATAAATGACAGAATTTTCATTTTTGGGTGAACCCTTTAAAGAGATATTCTCTACCCTTATCCATTTAAGTATACATCTTTCATTCACAGTCATCTCTATTCTAGTGGATATTTTGCACTGTTTGCTCACTAAAACACTATTTCCTTTGTTTTTGTCTCTTAGTGATTGATTACTGTTCATTTGGGAATCACAGTTGTGATCATCACTGTGTTAGTGTGCTCAATGGCTTCTACTGTCGCTGCAATGAAGGATACACTCTTCAGGAGAATGGAAAGACCTGCCAGTGTATGTATCAAGAACTGCACAGATTCTGTTATATTGACTGCATTAAAGTGGATTAAAGGGCTCCCATTATGCTTTTTTACATGTTCAGCTTTCATTAGTGTGTAATGTTGCTGTTTGAGCATGAAAAAGGTCTGTAAAGTTACAAAGCACAAAGTCACTCCAATGGAAGTTATTCTTTATATCAGTGCACACTGTTTCTGAACTCACTGAAACGCCTTCATTGTAGTCTTGAGTTTTCTTCCAGGAGCGAACACTTCACAATATTCCTTATTTAAATAATTTGTGCGCAAGGCAAATGCAAAAAAAATGGGTGTGCCCTGGTTGAGATGGGTTAGTTAGCTGACCAATCAGAGCGAATTGCGTGTTAGTTGTGAAGTTTGTTGAAACTTGTGGTAATTTTAAGAGGCGTGACATTTCCTAAACACACTTGAAATGGTTAACCAATCATAACACATTGGTCCAGCCGACCAGTCAGAGCACTCTGCCATTTTGGAAGGAGGGGCTTCATAGAGACAGAAAATAAACAGAATGTTACTGACAGACTGGGAAGAGAGGTGATGCAAAAATGTAATGTGCAGAATCAACGGTTTTTCCAAAACAATTGCAAAAAATAGTAGTTCTAATAGTGCAAAACACAGTGGTAGGATTAGCTTAGTACATATTAATGTATATTTTTTTATTGGTTACAACAACAGCATGCTTTTCAAGAGCAAAACATTTACTTTTCTAGCTGTCATTCAAGCTTTTTTGGCTTTCACAACATTTAAGATAAGATATGATTTATTGACCTTCCAAGTTGATCATCAGATTAATCCACCTAATAAATATATTCTGTTCCCAAACTGTGCTCAAATTGCTCAACACTGAATGGTTACCTTTAAAACTGTTTAAAATCAGCTGGCACGGAAGTGAAGCGCCCCCTCTTTAAGCCTGATGGCCTTCCCAGACAGCTGGAAAGGCCAAAAATATCAAGTGTGTCGTTTATCACTTTTTAAGTTTACCTAAAGGCTCTGGACGTTTGCTTTAATGGGTCCAGTCATCTCTTCACCAGATTTCCTCTCCGTCTGCTACCAATGTATAGTAGAAATGAAGTTTCGTCCATATTTATATTGTTTTTCTTGCAATTTTTCATGCATTTCTTAAACTATGCATTTACTCTTCAGTGTCACATGATCCTTTAGAAATCATTCTAATATGCTGATTTGCTGCTCAAGATTCATTTCATATTATTGTTAAAATAGTTGTGTTGCTTAATATTGTCTTTACTGTCACTGTTACATCAATTTAATGCATCCTTGCTGAAGAAAAGTATTAATTTCGTACTGACACAATTATTTCAATGTGGTTTATGACATGCTCTTCATGTTTATGTCTTCTGCAGCGGATAACTTGTGCAACACAGTCGAACATGGTTGTGAACACCAGTGTGTGAGCACTCCGGGATCATACCACTGTATATGTCCTGAGGGCCATGTGCTTCAGGACGACGGCAAGACCTGCGGAAGTAATGCACGCTTTCATTCAGACAACCACTATTACAGATGAGAGTGTCCTAAACTTTAGTTTAAAAGGGGAAATGCCTAAAGCTAAATTCCTAAAGCTGGAAAAGTTTCTATTTGTAATGTATAGTTTGGTGTCTGCATGAACTCCATGCTTTCTATTGTTAAAGGTGAAGTGTGTAATTTTTTTTTGTGTGTTAAAATACTTTTTGCGAGTTATAAAGTCAGACTTGCAAGTTATAAAGTCAGACTTGCAAGTTATAAAGTCAGAATTGTGAGTTATAAAGTTCGAATTGCAAGTTATAAAGTCAGAATTGCGAATTATAAAGTCAGAATTGCGAGTTTTAAAGTCTGAATTACGTGATATAAACTCGCAATCACGAGAAAAAGTCAATTCTGACTTTTTTTCTCAGAATTGTGAGATATGAACTCACAATTGCGTGTTATTGTCCAATTGTGAGGGGAAAAAAAGACTGACGTTTTTTTCTCAGAATTGCAGGCAGTTACAATTGCATGTTATAAAGTCAGAATTGCACGATATAAACTCACAATTCAGAGAAAAAAGTCAGAATTGCTTTATATCTCACAATTCTGACTTTATATCACGTAATTCTGACTTTATAACTCGCAATTCTGACTTTATAACTCACAATTCTGACTTTATAACTCTCAATTCTGACTTTATAACTCTCAATTCTGACTTTATATCTCGCAATTCTGACTTTATAACTCGCAATTCTGACTTTATATCACGCAATTCTGACTATAACTTGCAACTGAGAGTTTAAATCTCTCAATTGCTAGAAAAAAAGTCAGAATTGTGAGATAAAAAGTCACAATTACCTTTTTTATTTTTTTATTTAGTGGCGGAAACAAGCTTCCATAGGGAAGCACCTGGTAGAATATGAAAAAACATCTTTTGGAGTTCTGTTTTGTGGCACAACAATGAGACACTTTTAGACACCTTTATAAATCTAAAAAAAGTCCCACTTTCTTTTCTAAGCATTAAAAATATTTGTCACAGTCCAGAAATGCATGTTTGTTCATTTCTCTTGCCCTCTCCAAGCCTGTCGATCCTCCAACATTGACCTGGTCCTCCTCATCGATGGTTCCAAGAGTGTGCGGCCACAGAATTTCGAGCTTGTCAAGCAGTTTGTCAACCAGGTGGTGGATCAGTTGGACGTCTCCCCTAAAGGAACACGCGTGGGTCTCGTCCAGTATTCAAGCCGAGTGCGGACAGAGTTCCCGCTCAGCATGTATCAGACAAAAGAAGAGATCAAAAAGGCTGTGATGAATGTGGCATACATGGAGAAGGGAACCATGACAGGCTTGGCTCTCAAGCACATGGTGGAGAACAGCTTCACCGAGGCTGATGGAGCCCGTCCTGCTGAGAAGAACATCCCACGGGTCGGCCTGGTCTTTACGGATGGGCGTTCACAGGATGATATTCAAGAGTGGGCTAAGAAGGCCAAGGAAGCAGGTATTATTTTTTAGGGGCCAAAAATTAAAGCGTTACAGAAGTGATACAAACACTTTAGAAAATTTTTACACAGATTGTAGTGTAAGAAAATAACTTTTATAATAAAAATATTAGTAAAAAAATAATATATATCAAAATTGAAAAAAAAAAAAAAAAAATATTCTAGTCTAGTCTACCATTTCTTTTTCTTTTTTTTTTGTAAATATTGTATTCATTTATATATTTTAAAATATTTTAAATTATTTATTTATTTATAGAATAGATTAAAACAAATTAGATAAATCATTTTTTTTGTCCCAAATTCTCCAAAAATTTAAAAATATATAAAAAATATTATTCTTTACCAATAAATAAATCAAATTTAGTTTAGTGTAGTTTTTTAACATTTGTTTTTCCAAACATAAAACATAAATATATTTATATATTTTTTTAATATTTTAGATTATTTATTTCTAGGACAGATTGAAAGAAATTAAATAAATTATTTTTTTATGTAATCAGATGTCCAAAATTGTCAAAAAATTGCAGACCTACTATGAAATTAATAAAGATATAAAACATAAAATGTTTGACCTCCTGAGGTTGAAAGTTATATTTTCCAAAGGCATGCTTCTAAAGCATCTCCTCACTGACCATTTTATTGAGAAAAAAAAAAAAAAAATAATAATATATATATATATATATATATATATATATATATATATATACATACCTTTTTCTTTTCTTTTTTACCTATTTTACTCATTTCATGAAAGTTTTGTCCTTTGGAACTTTCGATGTGTCTTGTGTGTTTCAGGTATCACCATGTATGCTGTTGGTGTGGGTAAAGCCGTGGAGGATGAGCTGAGAGAGATTGCCTCTGACCCTGTGGAAAAGCACTTCTTCTACACCGCCGACTTCACTGCCATCAGCCAGATCGCTGAGAACCTCAAACTCAACGTCTGCGCAGGTGTGTCTGAAAGACTGAGTAAATAAACACACACTTGGATACCAGACACAAATGCATCTGTATTAGATAGCACACACAATTACACAGTATGTTGTTCTTTAGCACCATCTAGAGCCTGATATAAACACACACATGCATTGCTTAAGAAGGTGCCAATGAGTATCCTATATAGTTCATTCATTATAAAAACATTTCCCTCACATTTGCAATTTATTATGACGATTGGTTATTTCATTCTCACTGATCACATTTTTCAGCTGAGAGTCAAGGAGAGATCGAGGTTAAGGACCCCTGCGCTTGTGAAAGTCTTGTGGAGTTCCAACAGGTTACGATGTCCACCCTAGACCAGCTCAACCAGAAACATATCCTTTATATAGTCCCTACGGGTCCTTTAAACAATATGCTTTCTTTTCAGCACATATAGCTCATTAGTGCTGTTTATTAAGGTGAGCATCATTTTTACTATTTTGAAAAATCACTAACCTTAAGTATTAAACATTGTAATGTAATTTATCCTGCATCATTTATGCTTTGGACAGTTTTTTTTTTTTTTTAAAGATTCATTTTTGGGATGTTTGCCTTTATTGAGATAGGACAGTATAGATAATTGACAGGAAGTGAAGTGGGAGAGGGAGGGGGACGAGAAAGGTCGCCCTTGGATTGCTCGAAACACTGACCATGAAGCTACTGGGTGAAAAAATCCCACAGACTTACATTGAAGAAAGGGCCTGAGCCATACCTAGAGACCAGAATATCATGGAGTGGGCTCTTTTGACTTGGACCACTAAACAACTGCCTAGAAACAAACATCAGTTCCCTAGCAACCATCCTTCTGCATAGCAACACCCTGACAATGACCCACAATACCCTAGCATTGTCGTGGCAACTTTTGCACTGACAAGTGGCACTTTAAATTTCTACAAAAATTGTAACAATTTAGTACTTTTGTTATACTGCATTTATTAAATGCTGTACGTTCATTCAACATAACTATATTTTTATTGTACATTTACATTTTTGCCATTTCAGTTGGCACATACTGTTCAAAAGTTTGGGATCAGTAAGAAAGAAATGAATACTTTTATTCAGCAAAGACTTATCAAGCAGCTCAACTGTTTTCATCATTGATAATTAAAAATATTTCTTGAGCAGCAAATCAGCATATTAGAATGATTTCTGAAGGATCATGTGACACTGAAGACTGGAGTAATGATGCTGAAAATTCAGCTTTGATCACAGGAATAAATTACATTTTACAATATATTCAAATAGAAAACAGCTATTTTAAATTGTAATAATATTTCACTAATATTTTACTGTATTTTAGATCAAATAAATGCAGCCTTGGTGAGCATAAAGGAATCTCTTTTTTAAAAAACATTTAATAATCTTGCAGACCCCAAACTTTTGAATGGTAGTGTATAACTAGTGGATTTATACATTATTACAACAAGCTGAAGGGTTTAACAGAAGCCCTTCTGTACGGAGCGAGCCTATATTGTGTCTGTTGGTCTGATCTGTTCCAGACTGGCCCCTCTGCTTTGGCTCCTGACATAAACCTCTGTGACCACATGCTTCAATGGCTCTTTGTTTCAGATCTCTCTCTGAGCATCATTCATCAAAGCTCAAAAGAGCCCTTGTGCCATGTCTGAGGCCAGAAACAGATGTTTCTGAACTAATAGATGCGGATACACGTCTCCGCTGGATCCGTTTAACTAGAATTTGATGAGATTACAAAGGAAGGGTGATGCTTCATGGCTCTCATCACAGTTAAACTACAGATCTTGCTGATAGAAGTCCTTCACAGTTGGATGTAGTGGTTAGCATGCTTGCTTTGATACTTTGAGCTCTGTTGCTCAGTGATGCAGTTCCCACAAATGTTATTCCCACATCTTCCCATTGTCTGTGTTCCATTCTTCCATTGTCTATTGCATATATAAATAAAAGTGGCAGAGAGGCCAAAAGGTCATTTAATTTTTGGTGTAAATAAATATGTAAATTGTTTATTACTGGTGCATGTTACAGCAAACATCACTATTACTATAGACTTTGTGCACTAGAGAAATAAGCGCGCAGCCATCTTTAGAATTTTGTCTTTGAACTTCCATTTTTGCCGTAGCTCTGTATATTTCTATGGCATCGCTGACGAAGAGTTATTAGCTGGTGAAGTGGATTTACTTATCGTAGATTTAAAAAAAAGTTATCATGCTCATTAATGTTTGAAGCGGATGTCATAACAAATGTCAGTAAACTGAGAGATTTTAAAACGAGCAGTTCATTCATAAATCCGTAAGATCTTAACTTCATGCTGTGGAAAAACAAAACGGAACACAACGAGCGCAGTGCCGAAAAGGGGCGGGGCTACATAAGCTCTATAGCAGGGGTGGCTAACCCTGGTCCTGGAGAGCCTCAGTCCTGCAGTTTCGCTCCAACCCTGATTAAAAACTCACCTGCCTATAGCTTTCTAGCAACCTTTCAAACCTTGATTAGCTTGTTCAGGTGTGTTTGATTAGGGTTGGAACTGAACTCCGCAGGACTGTGGCTCTCCAGGACCAGGGTTAGCCACATAGACTATAAAAAAAGATGGACGACGCGACGGCTTCTTTCCATTGTAATGAACTGAATGTAAAACGTACGACAATGGCCGTTGACATGTTACGCAAAAACGTCAGTTTGGAGCCTGGGCATGCGCAGAAGTAAGTGTCAGTGGAGCCAGGAGGCTGACGTTAGGTGTGTTATCTTAACTAATAACATTTATTAATTAGCTTATAAAGCCCACATTTAACGTTACCAAAAAAAAGTTCAGTGTGTGATCCGTCAGATCCTGTAGGTCGGTTAGTACAGTTTACTGCTGAACAACTCATTTTGTCAGTGTGAAATAACACAGAAATCGAAAATTAATAGTTAGTTATATATCTTCAATCTCCCCTCGAAGCTCCGACAGTCCTCAGAGAAGCTGTCAGTCACAACTGTCAATCATGATGACACGCCCCGTTTCTATACCATCAAATTGCTAGCTAAAATCAAACTTATCATAAAAACTAACAATTAAATATATATCAGTGTGATAACAACTACCTTAAATGACCAAAACCATCTTTCGGAAAATTTTATTTGAAGCGTAATTTATTTTTTTGTTTTGACTCATTCCCGTTCGTTTGAATGGAAAGGGCGAGATTTATGACCTGTACTGCATCCAGCCACCAGGGGGCAATCAAAGAGCCCGCAGCTTCGCTTTTCAGGATGTATGAGGCACACCCGGTTAGCCACCCCAATCTATAGAGTGCAACAGAACCCGCCCACTTTTTCAGTGGCATTGCTTCCAGAACCTTTATTAATTTCTCCCATAGGCATTCAAAAAAGACTTTGTCAAAGCATTATAGGACATGAACCAAGCCAATCAGCTATGAGGTGAATCATAACATTACAAACTTTAATTTTAAGCAGAAAGGTATTTGAAAATCAGACAAAAATACAAAGATGCAAAACTGTGTACTTAATGGCTTTAGTGAGCCTTGCTTCATGGGAGTAGGCGGAGCTAAAGAGCACTTTTGGCGTGTTTTGCTTCTTGCGACTGATTGGTGAAATTTTCTGTACAGCATCATGGGTAATGTAGTTTTTTTGCCACAGATTCCACTGCATGATGGAAATACTGTACCATTGATTAACAACCTCATAGCTCAGAGTAAGACTGTCTTTAAAAGTTTATAAGTTATTGTTAAAAATCAGTTTTCCTATGGAGACAATGAATGGTGTTTTTACTTCCAGAATCCGACTGTTAGTTTGTGTTAACCACAGACCTTATTGCAGGCATTTAACCAAAAACCCATAAAAAAAACCCCCACTGAATTCGAGACGATGGAATCAAATGCAACTCTACCTTGTTTCTGGGTTTAGGCCTACAAAAATATGCAGCACTCTGTTGTGGGTTAGTGATTTAACTGTACATGTTAAACATTGGCGTGTATTTTGTCCTGCACTATTTGTGATCATTTTAAAGGGGACATATAATGCCCCTTTCACAAGATGTAATATAAGTCTCTGTTGTCCCCAGAATGTGTCTGTGAAGTTTCAGCTCAAAATACCCCACAGATCATTTATTATAGCTCGTCAAATTTGCCCCTATTTAGGTGTGAGCAAAAACATGCCATTTTAGTGTGTGTCCCTTTAAATGCAAATTAGCTTTTGCACAGTTTTGCACATCTTCTTCAGAAAATGTAAAAATCTAGTTTGAATATATTTAATGCCTACAACAGCTGAAAATGCGGAAAAGTAAGATGCTAAGTTAGCATCTTACTCATTATATGATCATTTATTACAGTATATTTCCTTAACTGTATGTCACTGTCAGCTATGACCAAGCGATTGGAAGTTCTGGAGAACCAGTTGCTCACAAGAAAATGAAAGAGCACGTCACACAACAGCATGGAGGAGGAAGCGGCCCGCTGGGTGTGAAGGGTCCCACAGTCAAAAGATCTACAGGTGTAGATGTCTGAGACATGAGGCCAAATAGTGGACATGGCTAATATTGTTCCCTATTTATACATGATCTGTATGGTTTATAGAGAGGTATGTATTTATGACAAATTGGATATTAGCATTTATACACTAAAAAGGGAAATGAAGTGTTTGGTACCACTCTGAAATATTGTCATAATTATCATGTTTGTCTGTTTTTTTTTTTTTTTTTTTTGTTGTTTTTTTGTTTTTTGGCACCAAATTTGTATGGCTCTATAAAGTCTTACATTTATGCACAAAAATATTACAAAAAAACAATTAGTTACAGTTGACACTCTTAGAATCATTAGTTTACAGACTAATGCTGATATCAAGAGAGAGAGACAGCCAAATGATGCACTCACTTCATATTACTAAAGCTGTTTCCTCTGAGCGTTGTGCCTGAATATTTGAAATAGTCAGAGGAACATGTCAGATATTTGTTGGACTGCAAACAGATTTTTTGACTCAAGAATGGCCTGAATGGTTTGTTAACACTAAAAAGAGATTTGTGTAAACAGGGTAGTGTGTACAAGTGCCCCTTAAGATTGCAGTTTTTTATTATTGTTATTATTGAAATGTAATTTACACATACAGAATCCAGTTAAGATACCTCAGAGTACTCTGGCCTCAGGTTTTTATGTTTTCTAGACATTTGCAAAAAAAGCCCCATTATAAGGCTCTTATATGTGAATTCTTGTATGTTTGGATATTTCCTAATAACACTCTTTTTAAAAACTTTTAAAGTGTGTCTGTCTTCTTTCACAATGTGAAATAAGCATGTTTTCAGACTGCTGTCATTATGAAATTGATGTTGTGTGTAGTGTGTGAAGGTGCAAAGATGTTTCAAGAAATGTTCAGTCTGCTAAACCCTGATAACAGGGTACGTTCTGGAAATGTTCTCTCAAAGTTATGAACAAACATTCTTCCAGTAGCGTTAATAGAACGTTTGTTTAAAGTAATCTGACCTTATCCCTCTGGTTTTGCTTCAATGCAACACCAGAGGGATTTTATGGTACTAAATTACATTTATGAAATAGTTGTGATCCATTTATTACCTGTTAACCACTTTTTGAGCATAGACTTGAAAATGAAATTTTCAACCTAAACTGTTGTAAATCTTGAAGGCTTTGGAGCACAGACTTAAGTTTGATCTCTTTTTAAAGAAGACATTTGTCAGATTAAGTGAAAAAAAGTTATTGAAGTTTAGGTTTATTATTATGAAAAATGCACAAAAATACTGCTTTAAATATATATTTCATATTTGATATGAAATATATATTTTCCAAAACACGTTTTACTCTGCAGGACCTGGAGGATTTTTCTGAAGAACGCCGGGCAATTTAACTGCTCAGGACAAACAAGGAACTCATGAACAACCATCACAAAACAAAAAAAACAGTCGTAGATCATCCAGGTAACCACACACAGTATTCAGAATCAATGGTTCACAAACTTTTGAACGGGGTCATTTTAATAAATTCAGCTATTTTTTGTCTTGTGGACTATATGTAAACATCTTTTATGTAAAATATCTTAATCAGGACAGTACTAAATAAAAAATAACATGCACTCTTTTATTGCACATCTCTTTTATTTTGTTAAAATTTTTCACATTTTCACAGATTCTGCAAGTGGTTCACAAACTTTAAAGTGGCACTGTATATGTGTGTGTGTGTGTGTGTGTGTGTGTGTGTGTGTGTGTGTGTGTTAAATGTAATACCCTGGTTATATCAGGGAATGTCAAATTGTTTTGTTTTTTATGCTCAATAGAAGCAAGCAAATCAACCAAAAATCATTTAAAAGGTTGTTCTTTTGATCATAAAATAAAAAAGAAATTAACCACATTCACAAATACGTTTCACAAACACAGCGTCACTAAACTTTTTATTTCTATAAGTATATCTGTTGCGTTATAGCCTAACATCTTTTTTTCTGGAATGTTTTGCCTGTAAAGTGAACTTGCGTTATCTATCTTTAAAATAATTGTCACTGGGTTTGACATTATGTTGTGTGTCATTAAGGTGTTTTTAAGTGTGGCTTCATGTTTTCTTGGGCCACTGAGTATTCAATATAAGGTAATGTTTATTACTTGAATATGACATACATCAACAATTTGTTGATTGATGTTGATTGACTTCAGCTGATTGATCAACATCAACATCAGCCACCGCGTAATCCAAACGCAAGAGACCATTAGCATTAACATTTCAAAACAGAATCTCTCCTGATGCCAACAGACCTTTGAACATCTAAAACAATCTCTCTTATTATGTTCCATGATCTTTTCTGCCTCTCCCCATAGACTTGCTAATCACTCCCAGGAATACAAGCTTCAGAACAACAAGTGTTCCTGACTGCTCTGACCTTCTGCCTGCAGATCTCAGGGGTGTGAGACGCTCGAGTCTCTCCTGTCATCGCTCTTACTTAGACTAGACTCAGTGGAGGTTATGAAATGTCAGAGATTCCCGCTAGTCTCAGTGGAAGCGTGTTAATTACCCCAAACATACTGAGCTCAGAGTCCAATGCTCAGATGTTGAAAGGACAAATGTCTTGTTATCTCAACAACACTCCCTTTTGTGAATGATTGCCTTTTTTTAGGAACACAAACAAATGCTGAGGTAAAGGTCACAGTTTAAAAAAGGTTTGAGTTAATTGTTTGTTTTTTAACAGTCATGTGATCATGAAGATGATGTGAAGACAAGGTGATGCAACTTTACAGCCTTGTTGGGATATTCACTAATATTTATGACAATCTGATATACTATCACAATCATAGATTTGGCCAAATCAGTCAAATCCAAATTTCATATATCATCCTAATATGCTGATTTGCTGCTCAAGAAATGTTTCTTATTTATTTTTTTATCAATGGTGAAAACAGTTGTGAAATAGAGATGTTTGCATTAATGTGAATGTCTTTACTTTAACTTGTGATCAATTAGTGCATCCTTGCTAAATAAAAGTATTAATTTCTTAAAAAAAAAAACTTATTGACCCCAAACTATTTATATAATCTTATATAAGATAAGGGTTACATTTAATTAATTTTAAATGTGTGTAGTTTTTTATCAACAAAAACTACAGAGTAAGGTTCAAAGGTCATCACTCATTGTGGTCTGGATGTTAATAATCACACCCTAAATTGTTAAAAATGCCTTTTAAGATTCTGAAGAGATAAAGATGTTTAAAGTCTCTATCATGGTGCTTTCAAATTTACTTTTTCTTTATTATTTTTGTGACAAAAGGAGCTAATTAAGTTTTTCCAAGGCCTCACCGAGCTGATGTTGACTGTATACAGATTGAATCAGTATAGAAGAGTAGAATGGTTTCTAGTTTAAAATCCTACATAAATCAATATATTAGAATGATACATACAGTAAGAATGATGAAAACCTTTTTGCACAGACAGACTGCAAACTCAAAAGTGCACTGAGAGTGAAATGTGTTTGCATGCTGTATCACTATATTAAAATAAAACTTTAAAATGTGGAATATGATATTGAATGTTTGCATTTGCAGGCCTTTGAAACCTTAAAAGAGAATGATTATCCTCCATAATTAGAGGCTTATTGTCGTGTTTTATTTGTACTGTATGTCTTTTAGCAGAATATACAGCTCTTTTGAATGCCTGTCAACACTGTAAACCTAAATAAGTTGGCAAAACTCAAAAAATTTGAGGTAATCAGTTACATCAATTTTTTTTTTTTAAGTTAAGAAATTCAAAGTTTAAGTAAGCAGAACTGGAAGATTTAAATTTTGTATTCATACATTTTTAATTGCTCCTAACTTGAAAATTTTGTAGATTTTAAAGTAAATTCATACATTTAACTTAATTATCATGTAATTTTTTGGTGTTTTTGCCTTTATTATGATAGTACAGTAAGCAGACAGGAAGCGAAGTTGGAGAGAGAGAAGGGGACGGGATCGGGAAAGGTCCGCGTTAGGGTTTACAGTGAATGGAGAAAGATGTTTTTTTGAACAGCACAATGGTGCAATTACAGCATCTGGAACGTCCTGGAAGAAGAAAAAATGTGCAAAATTTGTACCTTTAGGGGTACAACAGTTTTTTTCTGGGACAGGAGGAGCACGTCCTGATTTTGCCGAATTAGACACGTTCCTGGGTCAACATTCTTGTTCGAAAATTTAATCATACCCCTATACACCTTATCCCTACCCCTAAACCTAATCCTACCCATAACTTATCTCTAAAATCAGAGGAAAATAATAGGTGAATAACACTGATGTAGAAGCACCTAACCCTGATTGTAAGCCTAAACTTGACATAAACTGTAAATTTGTCCTTTCAATATGATTAGTTGATTAGAATGTTGTTCCAGGATCAACAAAGATGTTGATCCAGGAACATGTTGCAATTGGTGAAATCAGGTTCTGTATAGGGGGACAACTTTGTACCTTATTTACATCTAAAAGGTGCATTTTAGTAGCCTTAAGGTACAACTATAAACTTTTATGTGTAAATAAGGTACAAAGATGTTTCTTTAAGGGTACTGCCCCAGCGACAAGCTGTTGTACCCCTAAAGATACAAATTTTGCACAATTTTTCTGAGAGTGTAACCATGTTTTCAGGTCAAAAGGTTGTCCTGGTGAGGTCATGCCATATTGCTTTAAAAGAAATATTGCTTTAAGTCTTCTGACGTCACATGCGCAGATTCTTTAGAGGATACCGACCTCTATTACCAAGACAGGCATCCCATGGTATAAAATAAGATTTCTCGTCAGATTTTTTTCACAACAGGCTGGAAAGTCTGCAGAGATATTACTGTAAAGACAACTGAACTTTATGTGACTCTTTGATCAATTTAATGTTACTTTATTGACGCAACTGAATTTTATATTGAGAATAACATTGTTCTAGACATTCTAGCAATCAGTTATCTTGATGCACAGTGTTTAACCTTCTACATTCTGTATTTTTTTTTTTTTTTTCCAGAAAGTGGTGTTATCAAAAGATGAACCTTTCACTGGTGGGTAACATCACACAACCCAAGATTTTGCGGGACAGCTTGAGCACAGCAGTGGCTAAGAATGTGATAGTGGTTGGTTTGTGCATCTCCATCAACTATATCAACGGCACGCTCGTCCACACCTTCATCAAGCATGAGATCTTCACCGGAAACCCTCGGTACATTCTCTTCATTCACATGGTGTTCAACGACATGATTCAGCTGATGATTGCAGTTATTCTTCATGTGTTAAGCTACGCTGTGTTTACTATCAATGTCTCTTTCTGCTGTGTTCTACTGATGAGTGCTATATTCACAACCCTCAACACACCGCTGACCCTCGCCTCCATGGCTATCGAGCGCTACATTGCCATCTGCAACCCTTTGCGTCACGTTCAGATCTGTACCGTACATAAAACACACATCCTTATCGGTCTAATCTGGACCCTGAGTGCCATCCAGGTTCTACCAGACCTGTTCATCCTGCTGGCTATACAACCGCAGACCTTCTTCTACAGCAATATCTTCTGCTACAGAGATTATCTGTTCAATAACCCATATATAGTAGAAAAAAGAAATGTTGTGTATATCATTTACCTGGCATTTGTGTGGCTGACTATAGCGTATACTTACTTAAAGATCATGTTTGTTGCAAAGGCCACAAATTTGGATGCTCGCAAAGCTCGGAGTACCATCATCCTACATGGAATCCAGCTTCTGATGTGCATGCTGACGTTTGTTGGGCCCTTCCTGGACAGGCTGCTGGCGGAAATGTTTCCGATGTTGATTCTGGAGATGAGATTTTTAAGTTATATAGTAATCCAGATAATGCCCAGGTTTATCAGTCCTATTGTGTATGGCGTGAGGGATAAAACATTTTGTAAATACCTGAAAAGATACTTACTGTGTACAATGTTCGAGATGAGGAGAACTCTTCAACCCAAAAGGAATTTGGCGAAAGTTTCCAATAAATCCATATGAAGGTTCACTATATAACAATATTGTAAAGAAGCCATTGACTTTGTAAGCAACATTTGTGAATGAATCTGATTTGTGGAAGTGTGTGAAAGAAATTTATAAATATATACTGCACTACATGTTCAATGAGCATTATTAATACATTGAAATGTAATGAATAAGTGACGCTTTACAGAGGTGAACTGAGACCCCTGTATTGGCACGCAATATTAAACAAAAAGTACCCTGATGTTTGGTGTTCATCTAGAATGGATCTTATCTTGTTTTGCAGTAAAATGGCATCCTTAATGCATATAAAATTAATGATTATTTTGAGTGTATGCATCACAGCTGTATGTGACACTTTACAGACATACTGTAATAGCATAAAAATTGTCAATGGAAAAAGTCTCTTTATGAAAAAGTATACACATACAATACATAACTAAATCTGAAGATTCAACCTTTTCCCTTTTCATAGCTTTTATGTGGAAACTCCTTTTCTGTGAATGTTTGTACAAATAGCCCTTGTAGAGAGTATAAATAATAATCTGTCCTCCCCCACCCCCCATTAATATATCTTCAATGTTGGTTACACCAAATCACAAAAAAAAAAAAAAAATTCTGGTGCCCAACCCATTACTAAAGCTCCTGTTGATTTTACCTCCATTTAGGAAAATATATATATATATACAGTTGTGGTCAGAATTATTGGCACCCTTGATAAATATGATCATAAATCTGCATTGTTTATCATTTTGATCTTTCATTCAAAAAAAATTCTAACCTTTCATTGAAGTAAAAGAATTGAAAGTGGGGGGAAAATCACATTATGAAATAGATGTTTTTCTCCAAAACACACTGGCCACAGTTATTGGCACCCTAGAATTTTTGATGAGTAAAATATCTATGAAGTATATTCACATTCATTTTTATATTTTTTAGCACACAAGGGTGACTAAGAACATGAAATTGTCCAGCCATGACTTCTTGTTCCACAGGAGTAAACACGAGGAAACACAAAGGCCAAATTCCACAATGAATAAAACCAATAAGTAAAACCGAAGAATATAGTTCTGATGTGCAGCAAGAGATTGTTGAGCTTCACAAAATAGAAAGTGTCTGTAAGAAAATAAGTAAAGCATTGAAAATCCCCATTTCCACTATCAGGGCAATAATTAAGAAGATCCTATCAACTAAAGATGTTACAAATCTGCGTGGAAGAGGACGTGTGTTTATGTTGTGCGCAGTGAGGAGGAGAGTTTGAGTGGACAAAGACTCTCCAAGGATCACAGCTGGAGAATTGCAGAGATTAGTTGAGTCTTGAGTCTCAGAAAGCCTAAGGTCAAACAGCACCTACATCACTATAAGTTGTTCGGAAGGTTTCAAGAAAAATCCTCCTCGCTCATCCAAAAATAATCTCCAGCATATTCAGTTGTCAGACATGACTGGAACTTCGAATGAGACCGGCTTCTATGGTCAGATGAAACTAAAAAAAAATAGTTTTTTGGCAGCAAACCCACCAGATGGGATTGGTGCACACAGGGATAAAAAGTACCCCATGCCCACGGTTAAATATACCGCTGGATCCTTAAATTTGTGGGCCTATTTTTCTGCTGGAGGTCCTGGACATCTTGTTCAGATACATGGTATCATGGATTCTAGCAAATACCAACAGATAAAAAATCAAAACCTGACCACCTCTGCCAAAAATCTTATAATGGGCCATGGTTGAATCATCCATTAGGACAATGTTCCTAAACAAACATCAAAATCACCACAAAAATGTGCCACTGAGCACAAAATGAAGCTTCTGCCATGACCATCCCAGTCCCCTGACCTGAACCCTAAAGAAAATGGACATGGAGCTGGGAATCTGAAGGATCTGAAGAGATTCTGCATGAAGGAATGGTCTCTGATCTCTTGTCAGGTGTTCTCCAAACTTATCAGGCATTAGAGGTGAAGACTCAGAGCTGTTATCTTGGCAAAAGGAGGTTGAAAAAAGTATTGAATAAAAGTGTGCCAATAATTGTGGCCAGCGTGTTTTGAAGAAAAACATTTATTTCATAAAGAGATTTCCCCCACATTTCAATTCTTTTACTTCAATGAAAGGTTAGATTTTTGTGATTTTTTTAATAAAAGATCAAAAGAATTAACAATGCAGATTTCAAGAAATATTCAAGCTTCAATTAATCATGTTTAAATACATATTAAAATAATAATAAATTAATATAATTACTCTATAAATACACACACAAACATACACACACATTTTTCCTGCTTCTAACACATCAACTTTGAGGTCAAAATGTTCACTTGCTGCCTAATATATCCCACCCACTAACAGGTGCCGTGATGAAGAGATAATCAGTGTGATTCACATCACCTGTCAGTGCTCATAATGTTATGCCTGATTGGTGTGTGTATATATACATATATATATATATATATATATATATATATACATACATACACACGTATATATATATATATATATATATATATATAATTAAAATGATAATAAATGAATATGATTACTCGATAAATACACTCACACACACATATGCCTATGTATATGGATATTTAAACATGATTCATTGAAGCAAATATTTTCAGTTGTTGAATATTCAAACGAAAAAAGATGAAGCAGCATGAGAACAAGATATATGGATATAGTATAGTAAGATATTTGTTTTTTCTTCATTTTCCCCAGTGTCATAACTGATGTCATCATCTACAATCAGAGTGTGAGCATTTAAAAAGCTGCCATGTCTTCATCAGTGCTGGTGCTGGCCAGACAGGGGTGAGTGCTGGGGTCTGAATATACCAACTACAAGTCTTTTTTTCTATTCAGTTGCTCTATTTCTATTCAATCATTATGTGCTAACTATGAATGATATGCTTTGTAGTACTGACATCTTGACTGAATAGTGATTTCTGCTACATTTCTTATTTTCTGGATGGTTGTTCATATTCAAAAGCACTGAAAACAGAAGGAAAGAAAATGAAGTTGATGGTTTTTATCTACATCACAAGACCAAAATACAAAATATTTTATTTTATTTTATTTTGTGCTTACAGACCTGAAAGCATGATGTGAACAATTTAGCGGATTTATGCAAAATAATTCATTATTTGTGTCTTATACAAGCATGTTATAGGAATATCATCTTCTTCTGCCTTTTAAAAACATGTTATAACATTAATATTGAATGTTTTAATGCTATAGGTCTTCCATTGGTTTATTCTAAATGCTATATTTGGTGCATCAGTCATATTCATATTCTGATAAAATGTGTGTCTTGAATGCAATGTAAGCCACTTTGGATAAAAGCATCAACCAAATGAAATATATATATTAAAATATTTATGTGTAACCCCCCCAAACATTATCTTGAAATATTAATTGTTGTTAAAAAAAATCCTTTTTAAAAAAAAAAAAAAAAAAATGTATGTGTATTTAAAAATATAAATATATTTGTATTTATAAATATAAATATTTGTTTAAAATCCCCCAAACAATATCTTGAAATATTAATCATTGTTAAAAAACTCAATTTTTTAAATGTATTTGTATTTATAAATGTAAATATCATGAAATGAAATATTAAAAATTCAAAAAATCTCAAACTTTTTTTTAAATGATTGGCAAACTTGTCATGTATTTTTTTCTTCAGACTTAAGCCCTGAGTGATGAATTCAACAGTAGGCCAACAACTCCTCGTGCGAGACACGTTCACCACGGCCTTCATGAAGAACTTCATCGTGGTCCTGGTGTGGTTCCTCCTCAGCTACATCAATGGCAGCGTAGTGGCCACGTTCTTCAGACACCAGATCTTTTACGAGGACCCTCGCTATATTCTTTTCATACATATGGTCATTAACGACGCAGTGCAGCTAACTGTAACCATCGCTCTGTTTGTGGTCAGTTACGTCTTGTATACCATCAGTGTAGGAGTGTGTTGTTTCTTCATCCTGGTGGCGGTGTTCACCACCCGCAGCACACCTGTGAACCTGGCCGGCATGGCCATCGAACGCTATATCGCCATCTGCTATCCTCTGCGGCATGCCGAGATCTGCACCGTGCGGCGCGCGTACATGCTCATAGGGGTCATTTGGTTTATATCTGTGGTTCCTGACATCACTGACCTATTCGTGACCTTAGCCACAGAACCTCTGAGTTTCTTCCAAACTGCTGTTTTTTGTCTCAGGTCTAATGTGTTTAAAGACCCGGTGCTGCTGTATAAGCGGCAGGCGTTCGATGGGATTTATTTCTCACTGGTGTTCCTCACGCTGCTGTGCACGTATCTGCGGATCGTGTTTGCGGCTCATGCGCTCTCCACGGAGAGAACGTCCGCCAAACGGGCGACCAACACTATTTTGCTCCACGGGGTGCAGTTGCTTATGTGCTTGCTCTCTTATGTGTCTCCCAGTGTGGAGGGCATCTTACACATCATCTTCCCGGGACGCATCCTAGAAATCCGTTTTGCCAACTATCTAATTGTCTATATTTTGCCACGCTTTTTGAGTCCAATCATATATGGAGTGCGGGATAAAAAGTTCCGCAAGTATCTGAAGAGGTATTTTGTGTGCAGTCATACTAGAATAGACACAAGAGTAGAATGCAAAGATGAAGAAGATTAAATGGATTGTTAGTTTTGTAATATATATATATATATAATGTGCCAAGGGTTTGGAATCTGATGTGTAACAAATTGTATTTCTATCTTGGCAAATGTTTAGTTTCCCCATGTATTGTTTAGTAATTACCAGATATGCTTAAAATTTTCACTTCTAATTATTTTGAATAAATAAAATCTGAGCTTTATAATGAGACATGCAAACAGACCGTCATTGTTTTTAAAGTGTCGATTTGTGCTATCCAGTTTACTTGTTTGTTTGTTTGTACACTAAAAAAATTAGCTCAAAAATATTATTTAACATCACTGAGTCACCCTAAATACATGAATGTATACCGACAAAACTAATTTTATGTTTTAAATCAGGTGGCAATAGTTCTTTAAGGTAACAACTGCAGATTACCACATTTTACAGTGCATATAATCAATGGTTTTATCAATATTGGATGTAAAAATGAAACCTTTTTCAATTAAGCCGAATTGTACATTTGCAAAGAAAATTCTTTAAAAACAATAAACATTATTTCAAAAAATATATATGTAATCACATTCTAGTCACAGAAGTAGCTAATTTATTTAACGTAATAAACTGTTTATTTATGAATCAAAACCATTAATTTCCTTTTGTACGTCACATTTAGAAAATTGTGGCCTAATATGGAAGACATCAATGGCCAAACCATTAAACCAACCTGATAACTTTAGAATTCATAAGTATAGTATGATTTTGTTTGAATTTCTATACAAACTTGTGTAAAAATATACAATTTGTAGGTAAAACGCACAATTGCACAAAAAAGTAAAAAAAAAAAAATGTAGTCAGACTTGGTAAACAGATAAATACTGTGGTCAAATCCTTTTTACAATTAAGATTGCCATCTAAGGCTAAGAGTTTTTAACTTTTGCAGTTTGAGAGACTGATACATATATGTTCCTTGCACGGGTTGCTGATCAATTACAGGATTAGGGGTTCAAGAGCGTAGCGCTGAAACCCTATTGTAATTGTTAAAATTTCCAAGGATCAGTATTCTCCCCTAAAAGTAATCCGGCAGACCAAACTGTAAGTCGTAAAGACTTGAAACTTTGAAGGCTGGTAGTACTCACACCTTCTACAACGTTACCAAGGCTCACCCGATCGGCCTGACGGGGGCGTTACAGCGGCGAAAAGTACGAAATGGCTCATAACTCATTAACCATTAGGTGTAGGCTTCAGTGTCTTATATCCTTGGCTCAAGATGGACAAAATGCCTTGGATTCGAAATTTTTGAGTATTTTGGATTTTTTGAAAAACCTACTTTTGCGAACTAGTCCTAGATTTTTGGCCTGATTGGAACCAAACCAATGCAGCAAGATTCTCTTGAGTCTGATTGTCAATATCAAAAAAAGTTGAAATTCCGATTCCGATTCACTTTTGAAGTGGGTGGAGCCACTTTTACTAAAACGGCTATAATTCGTGAACAGAATAAGATATTTTCATCAAACTCAGCAGACCTATGTAAGAGCTCATTCTGTGATTGCGTGAAAAAGGACGAAAAAGGCGACTGGCCACTTGGTGGTGCTATAACAGGAAAAAATAACTACCTCACCATTAGTCCGATCGATTTGAAAATTGGCATGCAGTGTCTTCGTCCAAGGTGTCCACAATTAGCCACTGAAGTTTGAGAATCTATCAGACAAGGTTAACTGAGGCCGATCGGAGCGAAACTCGCTGGGCCTGTTTGACTCACAGCCCTAGAGGCCTGTAGGAAATTCAAAAGAAATCGGCCACTGGGGGGGGCACCTTCGTGTCTTTCATGTGAGTAAAGGATCGTGTATCGCGTGATTTTTCGCACACAGCCACAACATTCACACCACATGGTAGGTCATTCTGAGCAACTTTGCCTCAAGGACCGCCTCTGTCCATCAAATTAAATATTGGAGATTATTTCAAAAACCAACTTTGGCGAACTAGTCCTAGGTTTTTGGCTCAACAGCAGCACATCTCGGGACTCTCTAGGTCAATAGTTATCAAGAAAAGTTGAACTTTACCCTTTGGGTAGCTATAACAGGATCATTTAGAAAAGGGCCATGGTCAAGTGCTTACAAAAGCCTATAACTCCAAAACGAAAACTCAGAACTTCACAAAAATAAGTGAGCACATGCGACATATGATTCTATACAAGCATGCAAACTTTTATGGAGGTCGGACAATAGGTTATAACTGTTAAAAAGCTTTAAAACCCATTTATTTCCAATGGTAAATTGCCTGTATTCTCTGTAAATGGTCTTTTCTTTCTATGATTTTAGTGGTTACATGCTTGCTAAATAAAACATAATATCTTTTTGTGCAAGTGCTTAAAGGCCTTAAAGCACCTGAACCCCAAAAATTGCTGCTCGCAGCTATATTTTATTTTAAAATTGTACTTTTCAGATTTAAAGGATTTGTTGACTTTCAAATGAAAATTAGCCCAAGCTTTACTCACCCTCAAGCCATCCTATGTTGTATATGACTTTCTTCTTTCTGATGAACACATTCAGATAAATATTAATAAATATCCTGACGCATCTGAGCTTTATAATGGCAGTGAACGGGGTTCACGAGTATGAGCTGAAGAAAGTGTAAACAAAGTTTGTGTAAACAAAAAATATCCATCTTTAACAAGTTATGAAGTAAAATATCTAGCCTCCGCCAGACTGCCTTCCATATTCAACGTACTCGTGACCCCTGTTCACTGCCATTATAAAGCTTCGATGCATCAGGATGTTTATTAATATTTCTCTGATTGTGTTCATCAGAAAGAAGAAAGTCATATACACCTAGGATGGCTTGACCGTGAGTAAAGCTTGGGCTATTTTTCATTTAAAAGTGAACTAATCCTTTAAAGCTCCAACCTTCTTAATCCAAACACACCTGCTAGATTTTTGAGGTCGTTTGATCTGAGCATAGATTGTTAATAATTCCAAGATCCAGACTAAAACTGAGGGATGATGGTGCTTTTTCCATTGCTCGGTCAATCTGTGGAATAGTCTCCCGGTTTCTCTCAGATTAGTTTAATCAGCATCTGAGTTTAAATCTAACTTAAAAATCTTTTTGCCCGGGCTTATAACTGCTCTTATAGTCTATGGTTAAACCCTCTTATCAGTGTTCTGATGTCTCTTTTCTCTATTGCATTATGGTCTATGTAGTGTTAATGCACTTTTAATGTTTTGATATCTATTTTATTATGGCTGTACAGCAAAGTGGTCAACCACTGTTGTTTTTACTGTGCTTTACAAATACAATTTGATTTGATTCGATTTGACAGACAAAATATATATATATATATGTAACACTTTAGTCCAATTCTCACTATTAACTAGCTGCTTATTATCATGCATATAACTAGGATACATTTTCTACATCCTTTAATCCTACCCAATACCTAAACTTAACAACTACCTTACTAACTATTAATAAGCAGTAATTAGGAGTTTATTAAGGCAAAAGTCATAGTTAATAGTTAGTTATAGTTAATAGTGAGAATTGGACCCTAAAAGTGTGACCAAAATTTCATATTTAAAAGCTAATTTAGCATGTGTTGGTTTACACCTCTGTTTACATCCTTTTATCCCTGCATGGGAAAAACAAACCAGTGCTATGGAGTAAAATGACAAACCCCTGAAGAGTTCTCTGGCATCCTCCAATCAGCTACCTTGATCTATATCACATCCATACAGTATATAAGATTCACCACAGACTAGGACTGTCAGGGAAGGCAAGGAGGCATTCTAGGTAAGAGGGGATTTGACTAACCAACATCACTATATATGAAGCAATCACATTACATTGGGACATATTGTGCCTTACAAGACTGGTTAATTAATGACATTTATTTCTTTCAGGAAACAAAAACATATCTAATAAGTGTTCTTATTTAATTATGTAGCAGTAGCTCTGGCAATAGAAAATGTTTATCTTTTTACATATTATGTACTTGCTTATAAGACACTATAATAAATAATTTTCATGCATGTATTTTTATATTGATTTGTCTGTATTTAGCTTTACTAACTGTAAAAGACGAATGGTACAATGCAGAATGTATAGCCTATTATTATATTAAGTGAAGTTGTATACTGTGTCTATAATGTGTGCTTTATCATCTCAGGTTGAGAACATGAACTCCAGCGCTGTTTCAGAGTATGGTAACTCGACTTTACTCCTTCTGAATGCCATACCACGGGACAGCTTCAGCGCTGCTCTCACTAAAAACATTGTGGCCATGCTTGTATGGCTGGCGCTCAGTGTCCTTAATTGCAGTATGGTGTCCACTTTCCGCAAGCACAGTTTCTTCTATGAAGATCCACGTTATATCATGTTTATCTGCATGGTCATTAATGATGCTGTACAACTGACACTGGTAACCGCCTTGTATGTGGTTAGTATTAAGATTAAATATAGGGCCAAAAAAGGAGTCAAAAGACACTTATGCTACACATATAAATGCCTAAATGTCACTGCATTTGATACAAAACCCTGGTGAAAAAAGTACACTTCCATAATGTACTTAAATTACTCTATTTTTATGCACTAATTTTGTACTTAATATACTAAAAAAATCTTATTTAGTACTGCTTAAGATAATCTTAAGAACATCTAAGTGTACCCAACCTTGCTATTTTGAGACACCAGTCTATAAAAATAAATATATATAATATATAATTAAAATATACCCTGTCCAACTCCAAATAATTATTTTGTTTTGATATTGTCTGCTTTTAGAAAGTTCATTTCACTGTTTTTAGTTCATTTTACTAAAACTGAAATTTACTTACTGATGAAGAAAATCAAGTAGAAACTCTGAAAACTTTTTTAAACAAGTTAAAGCATTTTGAAACAAATGTTAAAGCATAATGACTGTATAATTGACATGGTCTAATGTGTATATTGTTTGTGGTCCTTTCCCCCTGTTCTAGGTGAGTTATGCCTTCTCAAAGATCTTGGCATCTGCCTGCTGCCCGCTGATCATGACCGCTGTGACGACCACCCGCTCCACCCCGCTCATCCTGGCCGGCATGGCCCTGGAGCGCTACATCTCCATCTGCTTCCCCCTCCATTACAGCCACATCTGCACAGTGACACGCACCATGTGGATCATCGGGGTGATATTCCTCCTGAGCTTCACTCCTCCGCTCACCGATCTTTTCATCACTGTTGCCAAAGAACCACCACTGTTCTTCCACACATCCATTTTCTGTGATCACTCGCTCCTATTCCGAGACCGCTCAATCTATTACAAGAACCTAGTGTTTGATAGTGTGTATTTCTCTTTTGTCTTCTTGACTTTGCTTTATACGTACTGTAAGATCATGCTGACGGCCCGTGCGGCCTCCACCGACCAGGTGTTGGCCAAGAAGGCCCGTAACACAGTGCTGCTCCATGGGGTTCAGCTGCTGCTGTGCATGTTGGCGTTTGTTGTGCCGTCCATGCAGGCTCAGCTCATACAACTGTTTCCGATGTATAGCCTGGAGATCCGTTATGTTAATTTTCTTCTGGTCTACATCATCCCACGATTTCTCAGTCCAATGATATATGGATTCAGAGATGAGAAGTTTCGCAAGTATTGGCTCAGATATTTTAACTCTAAAGCATGGAGAGTAAAACCAGCCCATTTCTCTCAAAAGCTTGGATGATGTTTTATTCACTGCTATGCCACATGAATGATTTGTAGGTGATGCCGATTTCTGGAGATAGTTCATGTGGAGACATTTTAACAGGCAACAAGACATTAGAAGAAAGTGCTGATACAGAAACCATTATTATTCAGTGGAACAAATACATATAATTGTGTATTGAAGTAATGAAAAAAACCTGTTTGAAAAGAAATCTAAACTGTTTGACATGTTCCCTGCACACTGTATAAATGTTGAACAATGTTTTGGCACCATGAACATTTAATTTAAAGGTGACCTATTATGCCCCTTTTTACAAGATGTAATATAAGTCTCAGGTGTCCCCAGAATGTGTCTGAAGTTTCAGTTCAAAATACCCCTTGGATTTTTTATTATACCATGTTTTAACTGCCTATTTTTGGGTAGGAGAAAAAATGCGCTGATTTTATTTCCAATACACTGAGGTATAAATAATACAGGAGAAGCTCACACAGCAAATATAACTCTCAAAATGGATCATTACTAAATTGTTCGTGATGCAGCATATCAGATCAGGTATAACATGTATTTTGTGGATGTTTGCTAACATTGTATTCTGAATGAGTTTGATAGCATGCTGCACAGCTAACGTGGCTAAAGCTACACACTGTTGGAGAGACTAAATAAAAATGAAGATGTGTTTATGAATTATACAGACTGCAAGCGTTTTCGGGTTAAAAACTGACCCTCGTGTACAAAGCAGTCTGGTGTAAAATGACTTGCATATACTGGCATATGAATTTATTTGGACACATTCCCTTCACAAATAAAATTACATCACTGCATTCTTAGTGGCTCAGATGCCAGGAGTTTATGGAGACTCATATATGTTTACTGTTATAGCCGTTAACAGATCAGTGATAATGTTTATATAGCTGAGACATATCACAAACTCAGAGTTGTAGCTAAACTGTGCAGGACCAGTGTTACTGGTACACCGTTGTCGCTTGCGAGAACAAAATGGTGGCGCAGTGAGTGGAAACATACAGATTAAGGGGCGGTAATATTATAATAAGGTCCCCTTCCTACATCACTAGAGGAGCGAAATCTGAACGGCTCGTTTTTTCACATGCTTGCAGAGAAAGGCTTACCAAACAGTTACAGTTACAGTCCTTTTTCACATTTTCTGGTTTGGTAGATGCACCGGGGACCCGATTATAACACGGTAAAAGTTAGATTTCCGTGATATGAGAATGACCCCTTTAAATATTTAAATATAGGCCTATATGAAAAACACTTAATTGACATGTCCACAAATTCACAATTTTAAGTTAAAATGTATATATGTATTATGTACCTGTATACAAAGTTGTTTGCTATGTTAGTTACTATGTGATTTCACCAATTACAGCATGTTCCTGGATCAATATCTTTGATTTCAACATCATCTGGAACAACATTTCAATCAACCAATCAGATTTGAGGGACAAATTTAGAATTTATGTCCAGTTAAGGCTTAAACTAGGGTTAGGTGCTTCTACATCAGTGTTATTCACATATCATTTCCCTCTGATTTTAGGGATAACTTATGGGCAGGGTTAGGACTACATTTTCAGACAGGATTGTTGTTCCAGCATCAACAAAATATGTTGATCTAGGAACATGTCTTGGCAAAATCGCAGTAACCATCTTCTTCTGTGAAAGTTTTTGTGTAAGTTTTTCTACCATCTACTTAAATAGTCCCGCGGTGTAACAAATATTCCATGTAATTTCTAAAGTAATATGAGGTTACTAACAATACATTAGATTTACATTTATGTATACAAAGCAACCTACAAAAAAGGTACAAAAGCAATCCTCAAAGAGCCAACAATAATCATGATATAAAATACAGCTTATAACATGTGCATTACTAAACCGACTGTTTCAGTAGCCTAAATGAATGCAAAAAGTACATAGAAAGGGCATGCAAATCTTGATCAAGCTTACATCATCTTAAAGAAGCTCATTAATTCAGCCTAAATCCTCAATTTGCCCCTTAGAGAGCACAACAATTGCATATTCATAAGTATATCAAGCATTTATTTAAGGTCAGGGGCCATAGCAATACGGCAGGTTAGATTATGCACTCTTTGTTTTGAAGTTTGTAATGTTTTACTGCAGTCTTAAAAAATGTGAATGTCTTTTCTCTTCAGATATAAATGATTCATTGTGCTTTTATAATTCTTATGTATAATCTATACTTTAAGTGAGTTGTAGAACTTTATAGTGATAACTGAATTGTTAACATTGAGTGCTGAGACCTTATAACATATGTCAGTGTACTTACATAAGTGTGTAAGTAGTTTAACCACTAGGATTCTTCAGCTATTGCAGGTTACAGGATCATAACAATGAACAGCACCATTAAAGTGGATGAGTTTTATGACATGCTTATCAAGAACTTCATCAGTGTAGTCCTCGGCCTAATCATCAACTATATCAATGGAACATTTGTGATTGTCTTCTTCAAAAATATCATTTTCTGTAGTGACCCAAGATACATTTTATACATCCATTTGGTAATCAATGATATGATTATGCTGTCAGTTTCTGTGGGCTTACAAGTCGTAACGTATGTTTTGCGCGTATTCAATGCCTCTGTTTGTTGTGTTGTGCTACTTTTTCTTAGTACAGTCACCAAGAACTCTCCACTAAATCTGGCCTGCATGTCCATAGAGCGTTACATTGCCATTTGCAAGCCACTACATCACTCGCAAATATGTACAGTTCGGAGGACCTACCTGCTCATCTGTTTCATATGGACTGCAGCAGCAGCACCAGCTCTGAGTGATATATTCATCGCATTATCAAATCGACCACCAAGCTTTTTCTCAACTGCCATTTTATGCCACATGTTGTTCATTTATAACACTTGGCAGCACACAGTCAAAGATACTGTGGTGAATGTTGTGTATTTGTCGTTTGTATGGATTACGTTGATTGTCACCTACTTAAAGGTTTTTTCCGCAGCAAATGCTGCAAGTGCAGATCAAGTGTCTGCTAGAAAGGCCCGAAACACGATACTGCTGCACGGAGTTCAGCTTCTGCTGTGTATGATGTCCTACATCACCCCATTCATGAGTACAGCACTTGTAGATCTATTTCCTCAGAGTCGAACAACTATTCTGTTTATTCTGTTTTTGTTGTCAAATGTTCTACCGAGGTTACTAAGCCCACTGATCTACGGGTTGAGAGATAAACAATTTGTTGAGCGTGTCAAAGTGTATTTTTGTTGCAAACAAGTAAGAAGGACACAGATTATGCCAGTAAACTAGGAAAAGAATATGTTTAATATTTATATTTGATATTTGGTCATATTAAATAAGTGATATTTGAGAAGTGATTTTTTTACTCATGTGATAAATAATAAAGGAGATATAATATAGATCTGAAATACTTTGTTTAGACTAGATAACCCATAAATTCTTCATGAAGTTTCTTCAGGACTTTATTGGAATGTGTGCAAAATCACTCATTCAAATGTCAACAGTGGCTTTTATTAGCACCTTTACTGTATATAGAAAATAAACTTAACAATTTCAAAGCCTAAGCATACGTTTCTAGCCCATTTTCTGTGTTTTATTAGTTTAATCTCTTGGTTAACATAGGGAGTAACTTTAATTTTTTATCTCTCATGCGTTTTGACTGAAAAGTGTTTTAAATAATGTGGAGGTCAGTAAATTAAACTATCTAACATAAATGGGCTGTCAAATTTCAAAAGCATTATAAAATTTATTACAAAAAAGGTCCATGAGTGTTTCTCGTGTGTGTTTTCAGTTGGCGCAAGCAAGAAAATTTTCTTTCACACGATGCAATGTTCATCAGCACAGTCAAGAATAACTTAAAGACGCTGCCAACGTTTACTAGACTGTGGTCTAGCTTTGACTCTCTGAACAGTGAGTTTTTCTTGGTTGTGCCCTGAACAAGCCATTTCTCAGTCCAATGATATATGGATTCAGAGATGAGAAGTTTCGCAAGTATTGGCTCAGATACTTTATCTCTAAAGCACGGAGGGTAAAATCAGCCCATTTCTCTCAAAAGCTTGGATGATGTTTTATTCACTGCTATGCCACATGAATGATTTGTAAGTGACGATTTCTGGAGAGACTGAACTTGAAGTAATGAAAAAGACCTGTTTAAAAAGAAATCTAAACTGTTTAACATGCTCCCTGCACACTGTGTAAATGTTAGAACAATGTTTTAGCACCATTAACATTTGATTCAAGTATTTGAATATAGGCCTATATGAAAGACACTGAATTGACAACATGTCCACGAATTCACGATTTTAAAGGGGACCTATAATGCTCCTTTTTCAAGATGTAATATAAGTCTCTGGTGTCCCCAGAATGTGTCTGTGAAGTTTCAGCTCAAAATACCCCATAGATAAATAATTATAGCTTGTCAAATTTGCCCCTATTTGGGTGTGAGCAAAAGCACACCGTTTTTGTGTTTGTTCCTTTAAATGCAAATGAGTCGTTTGCTTTTCAGAAGAGGGCGGAGCTTTAACAGCTCGCACTTCGGTTGCTCAACAACAACAAAGCTGGAGAATCTCACTCAGTCACAATGAGGATTGTCAGTAACGGTGTTCAGCCTTACATTGTTCAAACCGGAGTCGACACTGATGGAGAGACTCAGGAAGAAGTTACAACTTTTAGAATGCATCTGGATGTTTCTGAATGGTTAGTGGATAAATTTATGTAGTTGCTGTGGAGCCGATTCAGCTCATTGACTAGCATGTGCCATCATGTTAATCTTTTGTGCAAATCCAACGTTGAATTGACCCTCGTTTGTGAAGCAGTCCGGCGTAAAATAAGGTCATGGCAAAAACACTCTACTACAACAACTCTTCCTCTTCTCTAAAGCAGCCCAACATGGCCTCACCCCCTTTGTTGTGTGTTCTCAGGGGCGGGGTTTATGTAAATTTTAGGGTTAGTGATGTCACTAACCCTGGAAAGAAGCTCATTGTAGTCCCTACCAGCCCTTTGTTGTAGTCCTTAAACAGAGAATTCTTTAACAGAAAATATCTCCCTTTGCATTGAACTTTAAGCACCGTAACTTTGCAAATGTTGTTTATGCTCTAATAGCAACATTACACACTAACTACAGTTAAAAAAGTGAAACCATAATCAACCACCCCTTTGAATTAAAATGTATATGTGTATATTTACCTGTATATGAGCAAAGTTTATTGCTATGTTAGTTGCTTTGTGATTTCACCAAGTACAGCATGTTCCTGGATCAATAACTTTGATTTCAACATCATCTGGAACAACATTCCAATCAACCAATCAGATTTGAGGGACAAGTTTAGAGTTTATGTCCAGTTTAGGCTTACAACCAGGGTGCTTCTATATCAGTGTTATCCACATTTCCCTCTGATTTTAGGGATAACTTATGGGCAGGGGTAGGGATAGGATTAGGACTAAATTTTTTTAATATGTTTTAATATGTTGATCTAGGAACATGTCTTGGCAAAATCTCAGTGACCGTCTTCTTCTTCTTTACTATTTACTTAAATAGTCCCAAATGTTTCAGTAAATCAATGCAAAAAATACATAGACAAGCTCATGTCATCTTGAAGAAGCTCATTAATTCAGCCCAAATCCACAGTTGTTCAGTTTGCCCCTTAGAGAGCACAACAATTGCATCATCATAAGTATATACAGACTATCAAGCATTTATTTAAGGTCAGGGGCCATAGCAATATGGCAGGTTAGATTATGCACTCTTTGTTTTACCGCAGTCTTAAAAATTGTGAATGTCTTTTCTCTTCAGATATAAATGATTAATTGTGCTTTTATAATTCTTATGTATAATCTATACTTTAAGTGAGTTGTAGAACTTCATACTGATAATTGAATTGTTAACATTGAGTGCTGAGACCTTATAACATATGTCAGTGTACTTACATAAGTGTGTAAGTAGTTTAACCACTAGGATTCTTCAGCTATTGCAGGTTACAGGATCATAACAATGAACAGCACCATTAAAGTGGATGAGTTTTATGACATGTTCATCAAGAACTTCATCAGTGTAGTCCTCAGCCTAATCATCAACTATATCAATGGAACATTTGTGATTGTCTTCTTCAAAAATATCATTTTCTGTAGTGACCCAAGATACATTTTATACATCCATTTGGTAATCAATGACATGATTATGCTGTCAGTTTCTGTGGGCTTACAAGTCACAAAGTATGTTTTGCGCACCTTCAGTGTCTCTGTTTGTTGTGTTGTGCTACTTTTTCTTAGTACAGTCACCAAGAACTCTCCACTAAATCTGGCCTGCATGTCCATAGAGCGTTACATTGCCATTTGCAAGCCACTACATCACTCGCAAATATGTACAGTTCGGAGGACCTACCTGCTCATCTGTTTCATATGGACTGCAGCAGCAGCACCAGCTCTGAGTGATATATTCATCGCATTATCAAATCGACCACCAAGCTTTTTCTCGACTGCCACTTCATGCCACATGTTGTTCATTTATAACACTTGGCAGCACACAGTCAAAGATACTGTGGTGAATGTTGTGTATTTGTCGTTTGAATGGACTACGTTGATTGTCACCTACTTAAAGGTTTTTTCCGCAGCAAATGCTGCAAGTGCAGATCAAGTGTCTGCTAGAAAGGCCCGAAACACGATACTGCTGCACGGAGTTCAGCTTCTGCTGTGTATGATGTCCTACATCACCCCATTCATGAGTACAGCACTTGTAGATCTATTTCCTCAGAGTCGATCAAATATTCTGTTTATTCTGTTTTTGTTGTCAAATGTTCTACCGAGGTTACTAAGCCCACTGATCTACGGGTTGAGAGATAAACAATTTGTTGAGCGTGTCAAAGTGTATTTTTGTTACAAACAAGTAAGGACACAGATTATACCTGTTAAGTAAACAAGGAAAAGAATATGTTTAATATTTATATTTGATATTTGGTCATATTAAATAAGTGATATTTGAGAAGTGATTTTTTTTTACTCATATGATAAATAATAAAGGAGATATAATATAGATCTGAAATACTTTGTTTAGACTAGATAACCCACAAATTCTCTGAAGTTTCTTCAGGACGTTTATTGGAATGTGTGCAAAATCACTCATTCAAATGTCAACAGTGGCTTTTATTAGCACCTTTACTGTATATAGAAAATAAACTTAACAATTTCAAAGCCTAAGCATACGTTTCTAGCCCATTTTCTGTGTTTTATTAGTTTAATCTCTTGGTTAACATTGTGAGTAACTTTATATTCTTTCTATAGCTCATGTGTTTTGACTGAAAAGTGTTTTACAATGCTTATGGAGGTCAGTAAATGAAACTGTCTAACATAAATGGACTGTCAAATTTTAAAAGACCAAAAGCACTATAAAATGTATTACAGAAAAGTCCATGTAGCCCATTAACTACATTACAAAGTCTTGCACATCCAGCTAGGTGACATCTAGTTGGGTAAACTGAATTAAGACATGCTGTAATTATTGCTGTAAATGATTGTACATTGTTATGAAACCTCTACGTTAGAATACATTATTATAACATTAGATTTTTTGTTGTTGGAATATTATTGTTAGAATTACTTTTGAAGTATTACTGACACTGGCACTTTAAGAGACTCCTGTCAGCCAGTTTGACGTATGATACTGTGCGCGCGCGCGGGTTTTCAAGGGTAGCTAGAAGAATGTTTTGCCCGCGAATAGTCATTTACTGAGGAAGTCATTTACTTGACGTCGTGGTTGGATGGCTGTGTATTTTCAAGATACAGTTTAGTATATTTGTGAGAGGCAACTCATTCCGTTCCATATTAATCAGTTATTGTTTAAATATTAAATATATATAAATCTAATCAAATGGAAGAAGCTCCTGTGGAAAAGAGTGACTGGATCAAAATTCTTCGCAAGGCACAGCTCATATCTCCGTGAGTAACCAGAAACATGAGAAAACACAACACACACAAGACAAGTATGTATGCAGTCCTTAGTGACAATATTTGTCTAGCGCAGTTCTGTTCACAAAGCACACGTGTGCCAAACAAAAATATGTTTGGATATAAAATACGGATTTCATTCCCGTTTGAAACTGAACTTAACCGTAACACCCTCAATCCAGTGGCATGCAGTGTTTTGAAATGAGGAAGCAACGTCCTCGGCTCTTTATAAATCAAATGTAAATTCATGTCTCAGTTACACTTAATGTTGTAACATTTTCCTGGTTAAATAAACATTACTTACACTATCAAAAAAAAAAAAAAAGAAACCAAATACAATTCTATTTTGTATTTTTATATTAACAATGTAGGCTAATTAATGACTTGGGTAAAGTTGGTTTTATATTCGCACATTCGGACTTCCGCGTTTAAGAACGTTCTAATAATGTGCAATAAAGTTAATGTTTGCAAATTCTAAACAGCGACATGATATTTACAACCAACGATTGTAACCCTACAACATTTTTCACAATCGATCAAAATGGGCAAGTATTATTTTAATGGCGAACGTCCACTGAATGTCCAATGTAGTGTACAAAGTTATTGTAGCCTATGCGGAATTCCGAATGTGCGAATATAAAACCAAATTTACCCAAGTTAATTAATGTTTTTATTAAAACCAAGTACAACTGTCAAGTTAGTTATTTTAAGCATTTTTACATGTATTCCAAAATAACACAATGCAATATCAAATTAAACATTTTATTTGTGAACTGATGTTCAGCTGTTCTTTTTAATAGTCAACTTATTTTCGTAATAATTGTAATATTAATTGAATAATAAATGTAGCCTAATAATAATCATTTAATATGCCCTGCGTGCCTGTCCACTACACGCCACTGTGAAGGGCTAAACAGCGTCCACCACACACGGCATCAAAGCGATTGGTTTTATCCAAATCCACATGACCCACTCAATGTTCAGTAGCCTACTGTCCGAGAGTCTCTTCTGTCTCATGCTGTTTCTCATGTGTGTTTTCAGACAGTGCAAGCAAGAAAATTTTCTTTCACACGATGCGATGTTCATCAGCACAGTCAAGAATGACTTAAAGACATTGCCAATGTTAACTAGACTGTGGACTAGCTTTGACTCTCTGAGCAGTTGTGCCCTGAACAAGCCATTCATGTGGACTTTGATCTCGCTTAGGACGCGCTGTCTGTGGAGGCCTGACTCAAGCCCAAAGTATACTTCGGCCGTCCGCGTTCCGCGCCGGTCCACGCACTGTCCGCACTGTGACATAATTTTCGGCATCAGGGTGGTCCGTGGATGTCTACAGTGACTTGAGTTATAAATTGACAAGTTTAACGGAGGTCGTTTGGAATGGCCTGTTAAGCCCGGGATACACTGCACGATTTTTGGCTGTCCCTAGACTAAAGATTGCCATCGTGAAACAATCGTGGCGATTTCTGTGATCGTGGCTCTTAATTGGTGGTCCTATGTCGTACAGTGAGAGAGGACGTTTTCCCGGTCTTTCGACCAAAGATAGCCTACGATCATGTCGCACAGTGTGATTTGTAATGATCTTAAAGGATTGCAAAAAATTGTGCAGTGTATCCCGGGCTTTAGACTCATGGCCCTCGAGGTCTGTGCGAAATTTGAAAGGAATCGGCCACCGGGTGGCGCTATCGTGTTTTACGGCTTATACACACAATATTCATATCATATGTTAGATCTCCTCGTTCTGAACAATTTGCCTCAAGAACCACTACTGTCAATCAGATCGTTTGTTAAATATTTGAGATTATTTAAAGAAACTACTTTTGTGAACTAGTTAATTAAAGCTGAAAAGGAGGCACCATCATTTCCACTGTATTCCTGTTTTATGTCTGTCTCAATATTACCAGCACGCTCGCTCTTTCTCCTTCTCTCTCTCCCTCCCCACTCCCTTCTTTCTCCCTCGCTGACTCCTCTTCCTCATCTAAAGTATTTAAACCTGTCAGTTTTCACATTTCGAGGCAAATCAGTCGACTATGCAAGGTGAAAAGGTAAGCGCTCTTTTTCTTTTTTTTTTTTTTTTTTAACACATACTCTTATGTAATATGTTGTATTTTGGAATTCATGTTTCACTAAATAGCTTCTCACTCTTAAATATTATGTTAAAAGTGTATCTGTTTCATTTTCAGATCAGATGACACAAATGGAAAATATTCATCTTCCTGCTTGATGGACTTCAGAAAGTTGTGGACATCATTTGGAGGAAAAACAAAAACAACTAAAAAGCCAAGAAGAAGTATTCACAGTCACAGAACTTTATGCCAGTGCAAAAGAATAATGAATTCTACAATGTTTCAGTACACCACAGAAGACAGATATGCAGAAGCTTTTGCAAAAAATTTCACCACTGTTCTTGTCGGGGTCATGGTTAACTGCATCAATGGAATATTTGTTTTCACGTTCTTTAAGAGTTCAATTTTCTACAATGATCCGAGATACATATTATATATTCACATGGTTATCAATGATATGCTCTTGGTTTTTTTCAGTGTAAGTCTTGTTGTGATGGCTTATGCATGGCCAAAGGTTCCTGTCCCGTTCTGTGTCACACTGCTAATAATAGCCTCAACAACTCATAAGAACACTCCTCTGACTTTAGGCCGGTATGGCCGTTGAGCGTTATATCGCCATCTGCAAACCACTGCATCACCATCAGATTTGCACAGTGCGCAGGACGTACATCCTTATCACTCTGATATGGGGTGTAGGAGTTTTACCTGGATTGGCTGACTTGATTCTTCTTTTAATTGTTCGTCCTTTATCTGTTTTTACAACAAGTAGTCTCTGTAGTACAACTAATGTGTATAGCACACCGTACCATGAAGAGCAGAGCAAACTTACACATGGTATTTATACATCTGTTGTGTGGGTAATTCTTGTATTCACATATTGTCGAGTGTTGATTGCAGCCAGAAGGGCCTCCGCTGATAAATCCTCAGCAAAAAAGGCCCAAAACACCATCCTGTTACATGGAGTACAGCTTCTGCTCTGTATGCTGTCCAACATTACTCCTGTTATAGACAAGATTTATGGCCAACTTGTACCTACTCTACGATCAAAAATCACCTTTTTCAATTATCTTCTTACAAACTTATTACCACGACTACTTAGCCCCCTTATTTATGGTGTTCGAGATAAGCATTTTTTGAAATACATGAAAGGACTTTTTTCATGTAGGTTACTTCATGTAAAAGTTGAATCAACCAAGCAGTGAGCTAAAAAAGGTATCAACATTTAAGCATCATTAGTAATTATTTTCTTATTCTCCCTATGCAAAAAAAAAAAAAAAAAAAGCTTTTCTCAGTCATTTTAATACTCATTCTGATTTTAATTATAACTTCTTGGCAAAGTAGATTTTAGAAAAAAGGTGTGAAAAGTGTATTAAACATCATGATTGTAGCATTTAAAAGACTGTTGTACATTTTACAAATAAACACATGCATTGTCTCTTAAAAACAGACTTATGTTTTATGGAATATATCACAATTGTGAAATTACATCTCAGTGTGGCTTTATTATTTACTGTATCTCTCTTTTTTTTTTTTTTTTTTTGGTACATAAAAATTAGTTTATTCATAATTTATTGTATGGCCTCCGTAGAGGATGTCAGGAATTGTGTTTTCATTTGCAAAGCAATATGTTTCAGGCAATTTTATTCCCTGTAACACTTAAAACATAAATAAAAATGTCTAAAAACATTTTTTATATTTTTTATTCTTGGATGCATACTGTATACATATGTCTTAATAGCCTGATTAAATACACAATTTGTATACAATAATGTGTGTTCCCAACATTATGGTGCGAACATTATAGTACAAAAATACCTAACTTGACAAAATATAAACTTGTCAAAGTTTCAGTTATATATGTCCTTTACACAGGACAAAAAGTATCTTTCTTGTAAAATATCATAGGCCACTGTGCTGTGAAGACTCGCCTAACATTTTCCCAAAATGTTTATTGATAATCTGTTTGAAAAACAATTGATAATAAAAATAATATGCTTAATTCTTCTCTCATATATATTTTTTTCTCATTTACCTTAGGAAATTTAAACCCAAACATAAGCAGCTTCATACTGAAGTGTAGATTGTTCATTGTATCAGTTTTATTAATATGGTTGAGTAGCTGTAGTAAGCAGTCAAAAAAAAAAAAAAAAAAAGTCAGGGTATACCAACATCTCTTGCTCACTCACTGTCTCTCCACCTTCCGTCCCTCCCTCGCTCACTTTTTTTTTCTTTTCAGATGTGTATATAAACTGGTCAGTTTACTTCTGGAGTGAAGTAAACTGGATTAAGCAAACTGTTCCTTTACTTAAATTTACAATAAATGATCTATATTGCATGCTCTACAAAAATCATATCCTTTGTATTTCTATATCTGGTGACACTTGAAAAAATCTTTGGGATATCAACTTCATTCTTGATGGACTTTGGACTGTCATTGATATCTTAAAGGGAAAACGAGCCACAACAAAAGAAAAAAAAAATCCTAATAGGATTTTGAGTCACTGAATTGCACCAAGTGCACAAGGACAATGAACTCTACAATGCTTCAAAATAGTGCTCAAGACAAATTTCTGGATGCTTTTGTTAGAAATTTGGTCCTTGTTCTTTTTGGGATCACAATTAACTCGATCAACGGATTGTTTGTGTTTACATTCTTTAGGAGTTCAATTTTCTACAATGATCCGAGATACATATTATATATTCACTTGGTTATCAATGATATGCTTATGGTTTTTATCAGTGTTATGCTTTCTGTGTCGGCTTATGCATGGCAAAATGTACCTCTCCCATTCTGTGTTATACTGCTAATAATAGCTGAGTCAACTCATAAGAACACTCCTCTGACTTTGGCCGGTATGGCCGTTGAGCGTTACATTGCCATCTGCAAACCGCTGCATCACCATCAGATTTGCACAGTGCGCAGGACGTACATCCTTATCTCTCTGATATGGGGCGTAGGAGTTATACCTGGTTTGACTGACTTGATTGTCATTTTAATTGTACGTCCTTTATCTATCTTTACAACAGGTATCGTCTGTAGCTCAACAAAGGTGTATAACACACCATACCATGAAGAACTGAGCAAAGTTATGTATGGGCTTTATTCATCTGTTGTGTGGGTAATTCTTGTATTCACATATTGTCAAGTGCTGATTGCGGCCAGAAGGGTCTCCGCTGATAAAACTTCAGCAAAAAAGGCCCAAAACACCATCCTGTTACATGGAGCACAGCTTCTGCTCTGTATGTTGTCCTACATTGCTAGTATCATAGACAAGATTTCTGCTCAGTTTTTCCTAGCTGATCGGACAAAAGTGCCCTTTATTAATTATCTTCTAACAAACTTATTACCACGACTGCTTACCCCACTGATTTATGGTGTTCGAGATAAACTTTTTTACAATCACATGAAGGGGCATTTTGCATGTAAATTACTAATGGTAAGGGTTGAATCAACCAAAAAATGAGCAAAAAAAACTCTCAATCTTGACTCTCAATCCCCCCCCCCCCCTTTATTTACTCTCTGCTGAAAAACAATGCTATTTTTTAAGAAGTTCTTGAATATTAGACCTCTCTGGTAATATATATTTTTAGTGCAATCATAAATTATGAAATAAAAAAAAGCATCAATATATCGTTTATAACAAACTGTGGTTATAATATACAGTACATTAATAAAGATATATTTAAAGAGTTTGGTTCCAAAATGCTATAAATCCATTTTGATTAATTTGAGTAAAAATGTGTTTTCTTTACCAAGAAAGCGGCAAGATAAAAACCACCATTTTCTGTTTCAAACTTTCACATAGCATCTTTTGGTTATAAAAACATTAAACATTCAAATCTAGATTTTGATTTTCAAAGGTTTATTATAAAAACGGATTATTTTTTCCCCAAAATGCAATAAATCCATGCAGGGGCGTAGCCATCATTTTAGAAGTGAGGGGGACAGAAATGTTGGGTCTAATACCAGTTTTTATCTGACCTTTGTCTAATTGATTGATTTATTTATTTATTTTTTTAATCTCTTTTATGCTTTTAATTTGAAATCAATTTTCTTTTAATGAGAATTCAAATACACTGCTGAACAATAACCAATATTTTTCTCTATATTTTATGACAATTTTATGATTAGTTTATGTACTACAAACACTTGTGCATTAAGTCCTTATGGATTTTATACAATGTAAAAAAAAAAAGAAAAGAATAAAGCAGAAAATACAGTACCTATCAAAAGTTTGGAAACATTACAATTGTAATTGTACAATTGAAATAGGCTTATGTCTCTTCTGCTCAACAAGGCTGGATTTATTTAAACAAAAAATGCAGTAAAAACAGTAATATTGTGAAATACTAGTGAAGAATAAAATGACAGGTCATGCCGTCGCTCCCAAAATGAATTCAATGAGTCATCTTGTTAATGTTTTTAATTAATTATGTCTCCGTTTGTCATTACCGATTAAAGAGTATCTGGCGCCACCGCATGGTTAAAATAAACACATTTGCCGAGTACATTGGTATTAAAAACTGTTAATGATCAGTTTTGGGGACTGTGACAGAAGTTTGATGCCTTCTTGGAACAAGCATCAGCCGGCATTTTTCCTCCTCCTGACTTGAGTGCCTTGCGTTTCTTCCCCACCACAGAAACCACCACAGGTTCATCAATGCCGTCAAAAATATTAATTTTTCTGTTTTTGTTGATCACAAAGTACAAAGCAGGTTAGGAAAACTAGGATGCCGGGTTTATTCAGAGCGCCGCCATTACTGTTTACAATGCGTGGAATGGTGCGCTGTGATTGGTTGAGCGGATATATCGCATTCTGCAGAGAAGGGAGACTGGCGTTTGTCAGAATAACACAACGGAAATCGCATTTTGCGCAAAACTGACTTTCGATACCGACCAGACACAATACTGATTTTGGCGGAAACTCCGTTTTTTTTAAAAAATGGCGTTTATCGCGTTTTGGAACCATGTCCCGAGCGCTCGTGGTTGGATGCTTGGTTTCTGGGTCCCGCCCCAGTGCCATTCTTCCCGGAGGTCCATGAGGAGGTTCAGAAGACATGGAAGGCACCTTTTACTGCCAGAAACCGATCTTCTGCCTCCTCCACTCACTACCCTTCGATGGTGGGGCCGGCAAGGGTTACGTGGACATTCCACAGGTGGAGCGTGCGATTGAGGTGCACTTGTGTCCGTGGTCTGCTGCCACCTGGCGGAATCGTCCTCGCTTCCCGTCCAAGGCAAGTAAGAAGATGGCAGCTTTGTCTGCTAAGGCTTACTCTGCTGCTGGACAGGGGGCCTCCGCCCTGCATGCCATGGGGGCCCAGTCGCGAGATCAGTTGTGCGAACACAGGAACTTGGTGCTCAGGCACCTCAGCCAGTTAGGGCTTCGGGTCAACTTGGAAAAGTGCAAACTCTCCCCTGTGCAGAGTATCTCTTTTCTCGGTGTGGAGCTGGACTCGGTCAATATGACGGCGTGTCTCACCAATGAGCGCGCACGGTCAGTGCTGAACTGCCTGAATACGTTCTCGCAGAAAACAGCAGTTCCACTGAAGCAATTTCAGAGGCTCCTGGGGCATATGGCATCCGCAGTCACGGTCACGCCGCTCGGATTGTTACATATGAGACCGCTTCAGCACTGGCTACACAACCGAGTCCCGAGGTGGGCATGGCACACTCCGTGTGATCATCACACCGAGTTGTCGCCGTACACTCAGCCCGTGGTTGGATCTTGCTTTTCTATGGGCCGGAGTGCCCCTAGAACAAGTGTCCAGGCATGTTGTTGTCACAACAGATGCCTCCACCACCGGCTGGGGTGCCTTATGCAGTGAGCATGCTGCGTCGGGCTCCTGGACAGGACCCCAATGACAGTGGCATATCAACTGCCTCGAGTTGCTAGAAGTACTCCTTGCCCTGCACTGGTTTCGACCGCTGCTGCACAACAAGCATGTACTGGTCCGGACGGACAATACTTGTAGCGTACATCAACCACCAGGGTGGTCTACGCTGCATAATTGGGTGTTTTTAAATAAACACTGACAAAAACTATACAAGTTTTAGGGCTGGACGATATGACGAAATATATAACATTGATATAAGTGATCACTCCGATTTAGACTTACCTATATTGTATTTATATAAAGCGTTCACAGGCCGATTTGCTTTATGTATTTCCCTGGCATCGAAATCAGGCACATATAAATGTCAGGAAATACCCTCTATAGGGACAACCCTTTTAGACCATGCGCTGGGCATTCCAAAAAATGAAATCGGTACTACCTGACTAGAGAAAACAGACAAAAGCAAAAAACCCTTTAAAATTACATAAACACTGCTGAAAGTGATAAATATAGTATATGTTGTCTGTGCTATAATAAACAAAAAAAGAGGTGCTTTTTTATTTTGATCAGTTTTATTCTTTCAGGAGACACAAGACTCTATAATTTATAAAATATATGTGGCCTATTACAATCTAGAACAGGATCTACAAAATAAAACTTGGCTGCCTACACAGTAGAATGATGAAAAAATCTGAAATCAGGTACTACCCGACTAGAGAAAACAGAGAAAAAGGCTGTTGTCTTCCCTTTTGCCAACTTCAACACCCATAATGCATTGGGCGTGTTGCCATCCAAGGCCACTCCCACCAGTCTGCTATGGATTTGCTTACCAGAGTCAAATACCATCTTGCTTTAATAGGAAATACTTCTTAGCAAACTTTTAGTCATAATGGTGTCAACTTGTATTGTTTATCGTTTAGCGGGAGTAAGTTACTTTTGGTTTCCATTGAAGGATCCATCGCATCGTAGGCAGCGGCTAAAGGCTGCAAAGAACTGCAAATACATAGTAGCTGCATTTACATTGACCCTAATAATCCGATTGCAATCGGACTAGTAGCACAATCGGAATAAAAAAGTCACATGGCTGAAGGCCTTCGTCTACAGGTAAGAAGGCTGTTGCCATAGTGTTCCATTTTCAACATAATGCTGTTTAAAGAGTAGACATACGATACAATTTTCAGTGATAAACCTACCCTCACAATGACTGTTTTGTTAATAACCCTCTGTCGTTCTGACTGTCTGTGGGCAGGGAAACAAAAATGCGGAAGTATAATCAGTAGTTTTCATGAAAGCCCTGGAGCTGTCAAAAGTGCTCACACAATGCATTCTTTCTCTCTCCCTCCCTTTCATGCATTGTCTTTTTTTTTTGGTACATAAAAATAGTTTATCCATAATTTATTGTATGGCCTTTGTAGAGGACGTCAGGAATTGTGTTTTCATTTGCAAAGCAATATGTTTCAGGGCAATTTTCTTCTCTGTAACACTTAAAACATAAAAAAAATGTCAAAAAACGTTTTTATATATTGTATTTTTGTATGCACGCTGTATACATATGTGTTAATAGCCTGATTAAATACACAATTTGTATACAATAATGTGTGTTCCCAACATTATGGTGTGAACATTATAGTACAAAAATACCCAACTTGACAAAATAGAAAGTTGTCAAAGTTTGAGATATATATATATATTTTTACCCTGTTTACCTTAATGTCTTTGGGTGACAATACACATAAGTCCTGATGTCATTTACACAGGACAAAATGTATCTTTCTTGTAAAATATCATAGGCCACTGCATGTGCTGTGAAGACTCGCCTAACATTTTCCCAAAATGTTTATTGATAATCTGTTATTGATGATATTTTTTTTTTCTCATTTACCTTAGGAAATTTAAACCCAAACATAAGCAGCTTCATATTGAAGTATAGATTGTTTATTGTTTCAGTTTTATTAATATGGTTGAGTAGCTGTAGTAAGCAGTCAAAAAAAAAAAAAAAAAAAGTCAGGGTATACCAACATCTCTTGCTCACTCACTGTCTCTCCACCTTCCGTCCCTCCCTCACTCGCTTTTTTCTCGTTTCAGATGTGTATATAAACTGGTCAGTTCACTTCTGGAGTGAAGTAAGACAGGTGACACTTGAAAAAATCTTTGGGATATCAACTTCATTCTTGATGGACTTTGGACTGTCATTGATATCTTACAGGGAAAACGAGCCACAACAAAAGAAAAAAAAATCCTAATAGGATTTTGAGTCACTGAATTGCACCAAGTGCACAAGGACAATGAACTCTACAATGCTTCAAAATAGTGCTCAAGACAAATTTCTGGATGCTTTTGTTAGAAATTTTGTCCTTGTTCTTTTTGGGATCACAATTAACTCAATCAACGGAGTGTTTGTGTTTACATTCTTTAGGAGTTCAATTTTCTACAATGATCCGAGATACATATTATATATTCACTTGGTTATCAATGATATGCTTATGGTTTTTATCAGTGTTATGCTTTCTGTGTTGGCTTATGCATGGCCAAAGGTTCCTGTCCCGTTCTGTGTTATACTGCTAATAATAGCAGCGACAACTCATAAGAACACTCCTCTGACTTTGGCCGGTATGGCGGTTGAGCGTTACGTTGCCATCTGCAAACCGCTGCATCACCATCAGATTTGCACAGTGCGCAGGACGTACATCCTTATCTCTCTGATATGGGGCGTAGGAGCTATACCTGGTTTGACTGACTTGATTGTCATTTTAATTGTTCGTCCTTTATCTATCTTTACAACAGGTACTGTCTGTAGCTCAACAAATGTGTATAGCACGCCGTATCATGAAGAGCTGAGCAAAGCTATGTATGGGCTTTATTCATCTGTTGTGTGGGTAATTCTTGTATTCACATATTGTCAAGTGCTGACTGCGGCCAGAAGGGCCTCCGCTGATAAAACTTCAGCAAAAAAGGCCCAAAACACCATCCTGTTACATGGAGCACAGCTTCTGCTCTGTATGTTGTCCTACATTACTGGTATCATAGACAAGATTTCTGCTCAGTTTTTCCTAGCTGATCGGACAAAAGTGACCTTTACTAATTTTCTTCTAACTAACTTATTACCACGACTGCTTACCCCACTGATTTATGGTGTTCGAGATAAACTTTTTTACAATCACATGAAGGGGCATTTTGCATGTAAATTACTAATTGTAAGGGTTGAGTCAACCAAAAAATGAGCAAAAAAAGCCTCTCAATCTTGCTGTTTTTTTTTTTTTCTTTATTTACTCTCTGCTCTTGAATATTAGACCTCTTTGGTAATATATATTTTTAGTGCAATCATAAATCATAAAAAAAAGCATCAATATATTCTTAACAAACAAACTGTGGTTATAATATACATAATCGAGATATATTTAAGTTATAAATTGTGAATGTAAGGCCCGGTTTCACAGACAGGATTAGGCCTTAGTTCAATTAAGGCATTTAAGTAGCTTTTATAAACTTTCACTAGACAAGTACATTACTGGTGTGCATCTTGAGACAAAACAATGACACTGACATATTTTAAGATATGTCAGTGCAAGTTGCTTTCAGTTACAACAGCTCAAACATGCATTTTAGTCTTAAGCCTTGTCTGTGAAACCAGGGGCAAGTGTATTGCATTTAGATGAATGATTTGCAACACTTGATGCAAAGTTTAGACTTGATCCTATGGCATAATTCCTGTACCTACAATGGTAGATTGTGACACTAGCAATGACAAAGTTCACTTCTTTCCTGGGAACACAGATAATAAGAAATGTATATCTTAAATATACTGAAATTTACTTTGGATTAAATTGTGTCAAGTGAATGAATGTATATAAAAATATACTGCTAAGCTTTTCTGTCAAATTGATGAAATTACTGTTCCTTAGCCAGCAATGACAATGAATTGAAGGCAACAGAGCTTGTTAAACAATCATTAAATGTTTTACACAATTTTTGACATAATGACTTCATATGTGAATGAAAATAAAGACAACTAACAATTTAAAGGGGTACTTCAACACTGGCAAAAAGGGCGTAAAAATAAAACTTGGCTGCCTACACAGTAGAAAGATGAAAAAAAAAATTTTAAATCAGTACTACCTGACTAGAGAAAACAGAGAAAAAGGCAGTTGTCTTCCCTTTTGCCAACTTCAACACCCATAATGCATTGGGCGTGTTGCCATCCAAGGCCACTCCCACCAGTCTGCTATGAATTTGCTTACCAGAGTCAAATACCACCTTGCTTTAATAGGAAATACTTCTTAGCAAACTTTTAGTCATAATGCTGTCAACTTGTATTGTTTATCATTTAGCCGGAGTAAATTACTTTTGGTTTCCATTGAAGGATCCATCGCATCGTAGGCAGCGGCTAAAGGCTGCAAAGAATCATAAAGTAGCTGTGTTTACATTAATAATCCGATTGCAATCGAACTAATAGCACAATCGGAATAAAAAAGTCACATATGTAACCATGTCAATCGGAATGAATTGGCCAAATCTGATTACAATTTCATTTGGATTGTAAGGGGTGGTTTATTCCTTTTGTAATCCGATCGAGAGGACATGTAAACACTTGATCCGATTGAAAACCGAAACTGGAAAGTACTGCGCATATGCAATGACATAGAAATAGCGTAATGACGTATGACGAGTGGAACAAGCAGTTCTTTCCGTTGAATAAAGTGTCATAAATGAGTGTCCTGTCATTCTGAAATTCTCTTTCCACTAATCGTCTGTGAAATGAAGCAGGACAACGTCCCACCAGTCCTTGTTTTATACTCTCATCCACAGACGATTGGTTTGGGCTTGGGAAAAGGCGCTTTTACTGCTTGATAAATACAAGCAGCACAACTCAACGGTTCATGTGCTCATTGTCACCTAATTAGGACCTGAAATAGATAAATATTAAGTCTGCATTTTTAAACAAAGAAAAGGAGGATGGTTAGTATGCAACAACAGCGGGAAACTCTGTGTATTCATGCAGTGTGCGCATATCAAAAGATTAAATCCGACCAGAAGCTTGTGACATATAAATGCACACATCAACCCGATTACTTTATTTAGTGTTCATGTAAACACTACGTTCAGGTTCATCAATCGGAATGAATTCATTCATATTGAAGGAAAAATTGTCCATGTAAACATAGCTACTGTTTTAGGTCAAACAGAGTGGAAAAACTGAAATAACTGCCGTTCTGTCAGTTCGGCCCAACCCCCCAAAGCTAAAGGCCTTCATGTACAGGTAAGAAAGCTGTTGCCATAGTGTTCCATTTTCAGCAAAATGCTGTTTAAAGAGTAGACGTAAAACAATACAATTTTCAGTGATAAACCTACCCTCACAATAGGTGCATTTATATGGAGCATTGTAATCGGTTTAAAAGTCCAATCCGAATGAAAATGCTTCATATAAACACCTCAAACGGAATAAAAATGCCCAAACCGAATTAAATTGTAATCGGGTTGAGAGGGGTGGGATAAACCTTTCTAAACCGAACAAAATAAAAATTCTACCATGTAAACACGTTAAAACGATTACTTTGTCTATGTCATCACGTCAAGAGGCCAGCGGTTGTCAGAATGCACAAAGGCGACGGCAAAATCAAACTGGAGTAAAACTGAAACAACACATTTATTAAATGCACTGGAGGAACTCAGTGTATCATAACTACGGACCTTCATCCACATGCTTTTGTTTTTCGTTTGGAGGGAGGGGTAGTATTGAGATGCACAGCCACCAAAAAGGTCAGCTTCCTGCGCTTCCAGCAGTAATATGCTTAAAATTCACGCTGTTGCTTTATTAAGAGCAACACTTTACATTAAAAAAATAGCGCACGTAAGAAATAATGGAACTCCATGTTGATGGGAATAAAAGGCGGCAAACAGGACATAAGCTAATGTCCGCATGTCACAAAGTCATTCCGATTGAAAGCGCCGGCACATGTAAACACCATAGTGAATTAGATAACGTCTCATGTAAACAGTCCACCGAATCTTTCAATCGGAATGACAAAAAAGTGTACTTGTAAATGTGGCTAATGACTGTTTTGTTAACCCTCTGTCGTTTCAACTGTCTGTGGGGCTGGGACACAAAAATGCGGAAGTATAATCAGTAGTTTTCATGAAAGCCCTGGAGCTATCAAAAGTGCTCGCACCATGCATTCTTTCTTTCTCCCTCCCTTTCTCTCTCGTGCTCTTTTTTTCACCCCCCTCTTTTACATCTTAAATGAGCATATAAACTTGTCCGTTTACATCTGGAGCAAAACAATTTACTAAGCAAACTGAGAAGGTAAGTTGTTCACTCTTTCAGCAATATGTTTAATTTTATGTTCCTCATATAATTGTTAACCCGCTAAATGTTTCTCATTTAATTTTCATTTCAAATCTTCAGGATAAAGAAGATCGGATTTCAGCTTGATGTATTTTGGACAGCCATCAAGATCTTTTTAAGGAAAAGAAGAGCGACAACAACAAGAGTCAAAAATCTTACTTCAAAAGAAAAAAGGATTTTCACTTACATTAAACTACATTTGACACCAGTGCAAAAGCACAATGAACTCTACAATGCTTTTATATAATCTACAGGAAAGATATGCAGATGCTTTTGCAAAAAATTTTACCATCGTTTTGCTTGCAGTCATAATTATATCCATAAATGGAGTGTTTGTATTCATATTCTTTAGGAGTTCAATTTTCTACAATGATCCAAGATATATTTTATATATTCACTTGGTTATCAATGATATGCTTATGGTTTGCTTCAGTGTAATTCTTTTTGTGATGACTTTTGCATGGCAAACTGTACCTCTTCCATTCTGTGTTATACTGCTAATAATAGCAGCGACAGCTCATAAGAACACCCCTCTGACTTTGGCCGGTATGGCTGTTGAGCGTTACATCGCCATCTGCAAACCACTGCATCACCATCAGATTTGCACAGTGGACAGGACGTACATCCTTCTCTCTCTGATATGGGGAGTAGGAGTTATACCTGGTTTGGCTGACTTGATTCTCCTTTCAATTATTCGTCCTTTATCTGTCTTAACAACAGGTACTTTCTGTAGTTCGGCAATTCTTTATAACACAGTGTATCATGGAGAACTAACCAAATTTATGAATGGGCTTTATACATCTGTTGTGTGGGTAATTCTTGTATTCACATATTGTCGCGTGCTGATTGCGGCCAGAAGGGCCACCACTGATAAATCCTCAGCAAAAAAGGCCCAAAACACCATCCTGTTACATGGAGCACAGCTTCTGCTCTGTATGTTGTCCTACATTACTGCTGTCATAGACAAGATGTTTGTCCCACTTGCACCAGTTGATCGGGCAAGACTAACCTTTTTAAATTATCTTCTAACAAACATATTGCCACGACTGCTTACTCCCCTGATTTATGGTGTTCGCGATAAGCATTTTTACAGACACATGAAGGCACTTTTTTCACGCAGATTATTCTTTGTAAAAGTTGAATCAATCAAACAATGAGCAAAAAAGGGCAACATTAGTCCTGTGTTAGACAAAATTTTTCTTCTACTTGTAACTGATCAGCAGAAGAAAATTGTCATTTACAATTATCTTATTACAAACATTGTACCAAGACTTTTTACACCACTGATTTATGGTGTTAGGGATAAACATTTTTATAATCATATTGAGGGACTTTTTTCATGTAAATTACCTATTGTAAATGTTGACACAACCAAAGAATGAGCAAAATGACTTTTGCTAGTTTGTTTCCTTTTTTTATTCTGCATTTTAGATAGACTAATTTACTGATAATATCCATCTTTATTAATGCTTAAATACTGTATGTAAAATTCTTTGTTTTAGTGTATTGCATTAAGCCTGTAGCTCAGCTGGTAGAGTGCGGTTATTATGATTACAGGGGCAAATTATTGATTAATAAAGACTTTTAAACTAATACATTTTAACATTTGCATCACATAACCAGTTTCATATGTATGGCTTCTATAATAAGCTCGGTAGGTCACTTAGTACAGCATTGCACTTGTGATGCAGAACGCTCGTGTACGATATCTGAGTCACAAAAAAAATGCTCAAAGACTTGTAAAAGCAAATGCTATTTTTCTCACGTTTGCTTTTGTTTACACTATTGGGTTAGGTTAGGTTTAGGGTATGGTTAGTGTATGTGGTATGTTATTTTCAAATGCGATAAAATAAACCTTTTTAGCATTACTCACGGGACATTTCATTTCCGATCTACCGTTATACATAGGTGCTACAGCAACTAACTAGGGCTTGAAATTAACACCCATGAACCCGCCAAATGCAGGTGAAATTAACTGTAGCGGGTAACACATGTCTACTCACTATAGCCAGTGTTGGGAATTCTTTATGCTTTATGTCTTATTGTCCGTAATTATCTTGTTAATGTATTGAGTTACGGAAAACATGCAATATAAGATTTGACGCAGATAAGTTTCAAGCGTAAGTGGCGTATTCTATGCAAGTGCCGCAACTGGAGTTTTGTAGTGTTTCCACTCACGTGCAGCATCCTTAAGTGCAGGTTTAAGTTATTAATGACGTGAGGTCATATCATGATTCTATGTTTAATGCGGAATGTTTCTGTAGTATTTGTTGCAAATATTTCTGGCATTAAGCCAGTATTACCACTTTTTGCGATCTGTATAATTAATCATTTTATCACATCTAACACTTGCGTTATCGCAAATACAGTAAGCACCGTTAGGCTACCCATGAACTTTCAGTAATGTTAAAAATTCTAAACATCCTGTTTAGGCAGTTATATAGTACATACAAACAGTATTACTTTACTTTAACATTTAGTAGGTGGCTACCTTGAAACCAATAACGGGGTCTCTATTGATAATGGATGATAATAGTGCTCTACTGTCGTCCAGGTTCAGTTCTTTATGGCTAAGTAATCAGTGTATCTAGCAGCCCCGAGCCCCTTTTCTTGGTGAAAATAATCACTACGATTGTTCTGGTAACAAGCAGGCTATGTTTGTCAGGATTTTTTTATTAGTATATTAGCAGGCTGTAAAATAGGGACAGCTCTAGTCGGGGACAGGACACCAAAAAAAAAAAAAAAAAAGCCCCAGCAACTTTCATGTGCATCTGACTGACAAATAAACTATGCACTCTCTTTCATTGTTAATGTTAATGTATATTTCAGCAAAGTTGCTTCGTAAATAGTTTTAGAGCATTAAGTTAAAAAGGGTAAACTTTATTATTCAACTGAACTGTGTGCATCCATTTTAGACACGTATTATTCTTCTTCTGTGTATGCAATATTGAATCATTTAAAACCAGTAATGTAGAAATATATCTTTCCAGTACTTTCTGTGTTTTTTATTTTTTTAAAACTGATGTTGGGCTCAACTGGAGATATTAGGGCATGAAATCAGTCACGGGGTGTGTATGTATGGGGAGAGAGAGACAAAGCCAGAGATAGAGATTTTAATTAGCAGTCAGCATCCTGTACTACAAACTGACAGCATACAAAGTTTAAACAACAAACATTTACTTAATTCCTATGACATTTCAACTGAACTCCCTGGCAGTTCTACACCAAAAAAAAAAAAAAAAAAAAATTGGGGCTAGACTAAAATCTTTCATGGCTCGAGCCCCAAATGATTAGTCCCAGCGATGCCCCCAATCATATCCATTATCATGCCAAACACTCTGAGATGTCATGACAGAAATACAAAGTTCTGTGATGAAACTCTAGATGGCGCAGACCCTTAACTCAATCTGCTAGGAATCACATCATTCTCTACAGGGCACAGCTGATTGGTCACTGTTGCATCATTGGCCAATGAGCTTGCTGCTTAACTTTCAAATATTTGGTCAGTATAAGTTGTAGCAGTTTGCAGCGCTCTTTCAGAAACCCTCCACCTTCCCCAGCTCCACATGTATAGATCTGCAACGGGTAATTCATGTATGCTATATTGTACAGCAGCAGCAGGTCTTGCTCACAGCAGCGTGTTGTGTATGTATTGGCAGTAGCAAGTCCCACACTTGCTCTGCAGCAGCAGCTTGCTGTGGTAGTGTTACCGGTGTTACGCGGTGTTTGGCCATACGCCGATTACATTACTTGTCCACTGCGGCATGCGAGTGTGTATGATTGTGAACTTTGTTATCGATAATACCGGAGTTGTTGCTAGTTTATTTACCGGTGTGAAAATTTCCTCAACATGACAGTCAACAGCAATAATCAGCAGCAGCAGCAGCAGCGTAGCAGATCTATTCTGCCAAGGCCAAACATATTATCACTGTAATATCCAATACCATGCCAAACACTCCAAGAGTTGTCATGACAGAAATAATATTTTACTCTCTTTCCTTCCCTCCCTCCCTCCCTCCCTTCCTTCTCTCTTGTGCTCCTTTTTTCTCCCCCCTCTGTCAAATGAGTATATAAACTGGTCTGTTTACGTCTGGAGCCAAAACTATTTATTAAGCAAACTGAAAAGGTAAGCTTTATGTTTGTTTTTTTTTAATTATCCTCTTCATCGCTTACAATTGTTAACCTACTATATGTTTCTCCTTTTTTCATTTCTATATCAGATTAAATAAACTGAAAAATCTTAAATATGATCTTATTGCAGCTGGATGTACTTTTGACAGCCATCAAGATCGTTGGAAGGAAAAGAACAACAACAACAGCAGTCAAAAATTTTAAAAAACACCAGTGAACAAGGACAATGAACTCTACAATGTATCTATATAGTGTCCAAGAAAGATATTCGGATGCTTTTGCCAAAAATTTCACCGTTGTTCTTCTTGCTGTCATAATTCTATCCATAAATGGAGTGTTTGTATTGACATTTTTTAGGAGTTCAATTTTCTACAATGATCCAAGGTACATATTATATATTCACTTGGTTATCAATGATATGCTCATGGTTTTTATCAGTGTAATTCTTTCTGTGATGGCTTATTTATGGCAAAATGTACCTCTCCCTTTCTGTGTCACACTGCTAATAATAGCCTCAACAACTCATAAGAACACTCCTCTGACTTTGGCCGGTATGGCCGTTGAGCGTTACATCGCCATCTGCAAACCACTGCATCACCATCAGATTTGCACAGTGCACAGGACGTACATCCTTATCTCTCTGATATGGGGTGTAGGAGTAATCCCTGGTTTGGCTGACTTGATTCTCCTTTCAATTGTTCGTCCTTTATCTAGTTCTTCAACAGCTACTTCGTGTGGTGCATCAATTCTGTACAGCACACCATACCATGAAGTACAGTCCCGATTTATGAATGGCCTTTACTCATCTGTTGTGTGGGTAATTCTTGTATTCACATATTGTCAAGTGCTGATTGCGGCCTAGAAGGGCCACCACTGATAAATCTTCAGCAAAAAAGGCCCAGAGCACCATCCTGTTACATGGAGCACAGCTTCTGCTCTGTATGTTGTCCTACATTACTGCTGTCATAGACAAGATGTTTGTCCCACTTGCACCAGTTGATCGGGCAAGACTAACCTTTTTAAATTATCTTCTAACAAACATATTGCCACGACTACTTACTCCCCTGATTTATGGTGTTCGCGATAAGCATTTTTACAAACACATGAAGGGACTTTTTTCATGCAGATTATTCATTGTAGAAGTTGAATCAATCAAACAATGAGCAAAAAAGGGCAACATCATCAGATGTTTGATAAAAGTGCATCACAATTGTTGATAAAGCATGCATAATTCTTCACGTAGGTGTACTAGATGAATGTTTTGCAACACTGATGTAAATGTTAAACCTAAGAACATGTACTGCCATGTTGTTATGCCATAAATTAACAGTGTTCTTTAATTTTTAAAATGACAAAATGAATCCATGAGTTAAAATGACACATCTGAAAGTAAAGAAATGTAAGTAATGTTTACATTAAAACATACAGTAAATAATTATGAGCAGGCGGACCATAATTAACTGTACACTTCCCCAAAACTCTAAATCTTGTGTAGTTTTCCTATACAGTTGTTTGTATTACCAAAATGTTTCAGTTTAGCTGTGTACAATGAAAATAGTCCAAAGTACAATTATGCTTCTGTAGTAAATGCAATATTATCAACAAAACAAAATAATAGTGCAAAATAAAGTGTTTTTTTAATGTTACCACTCTACAATTTTCATTCAGTATGGTGTAGTATGGTTTCATTCTGTCTGTTTAGGTCCAGATTGCATTATATTTAGTGTGTTAGAATTTCCCAAAAGATGATCTAAATATATTTTACTTTTACAGTGTTGTTCTGCTTTGCATTCTGTCTTTTTTCTTCTTGTTTTTGATTGTTTATCATTATTATTATTAATACTTTAAACTCATTTTAATATATTTTTACCCTTACGACTCTCTGTTTTCTGCTTTAATACAATGTGTTGGATGAATACATGTACAAGGAAGAAGTCTGCTTCAGTGCTGAGATGTAAACAATTACAAAACAGGCAAATCTTAATCACAGCAACCGCATGCAGGTATCATTCAGACAAGATACATGTATGCTGACCCCATGTGGTAACCCTAAGAAGCTCAAGTACAAATTACATAACCAATTCAAAGCGCTGTTTTGTTTTGTATCGTTAATTTTGCAGTTAGCAATGAATAGAAAATGAGTGTAAATACAAAGATTATGAGATTTTAAGTTTTCAAAGATTATGTTGTATCAATGCAATTACATCATAGTACATACAGTAGGGTGTACAGATGAGCACAGCACTAAAAACTAATTTGTGTTGAAATAAAAACCTATACTGCATAGATTTAATTTGAATACTTTTTTGTTAACATCATTCAAATGTCATTAACTCGTTTATAAAAATGGCAGTCACTCATGGTTACTATCATAGCTCTACACAGTTAGAAGAGAGTAAGCCCACAAAGTAACATGCAAAAAGTAAATAGTTACAACCAATATAATGCTAACAACAACAATTTGAACCAATTTGGTGGATTTTGTCCATTTTGCAGAGTAACTCAGGTCAGTTTGGCACCATCCGCAATGCATGCTGGGTACCTAGCAGTTCTGCAATACTAATGCTTCAGGTATAAGCTTGGCCAATGCATTTCAAGTGCACTGTTCTATTGAACATACTACATCCGCTCTTGCACTACTGTGATGATAGCCTCAGTTCTCACATAGGCAATAGTGTGACCCTAAAATTTCTGTCATTAAACCGGAAGCGCTTTTATTCAGGTACAGGTAGTTATAAACAAGTCAACTTGCTCAGCAAAATCAAACTGTTGCTCTGCCATGACAGCAGTTATTCAAGAATTAATTCGTTCATTTGAGCAGAGTTACATTGTCAATAACCAAATTCCTGGAACACATCCACACACACAATCTTTGATTCACTAGTTCACACTTACAAATTATCAGATAGAGTAAAGAGTATGCGTTTTTGGCTTGCTGTCCGAGGAGGGGGCTTAGAGCTCGGTATTTTGGCCCAAACCCAGAGCACTCCCCCCGTATTATATAGCAACCAGCTAAGAGTGAGGAGTCAGGTGGTGGAGAATGCTGAAAACTGTCAAGGAACATAAGTGAGACGAGGAACGTAGGCCTCCTCTCATGCTGACTAGATAGACGTGTTGATTGGATAGATCATTTAAACATGTTCCTCCCAAACTTTGTTAATGAAACCATTTATTATCATTAATTACAACCAAAGATAAATTAGGATAAAACATAAATGATTAATTATCCTCTGGAGTCTTTCATTCACATGTCATGTGGCAGATGCAATGACTTAAAGGGGCGGTCACTACACTTTTCGTTCCATTGATTTGCATTCAAATGCATGCGAATGTGGGAGACTGGAAGTGCATGCTCAAGTGAAGAAAGGTGTGTTCGACTTGAAGCGGTGCTGCGCAGACCAATCGGTGTATGACATCAAAGTACCGCAAGAACGATTTGAAAGCATACGCCGCAGTCTGCTCTCTAATCATTCTCGTGGTACTTTGATGTCATACACTGATCGGTCTGCATAGCGCTGCTTCAAGTCGAACGCACCTTAAGTTTTGAATTTCGCTGCATTACAAAGTTCAAGTCTGGTGAGCTCTAACCTGTGAATTCGTATCACATGAAGATGTGTGACCAATAGAAGATTGATATGCGTAACAGCGTAACATTTTAGCTGAATTAAAAGAATGCAGACTTTTTGCAGTAGATTGTATATTTTTACATTTTGGATTTATTATTATTCATTACATGTTGAATTTGACATGACGTCACATCATGACCATTGCAGTGTCCATAGAAATTTTGTGCGCTAATAGTCTATTTTGACTACAGCTTAAGCATCCACACACGATCGCTTGACGGTAGTGCCGTGTGTGTGTGTGTGTGTGTGTGTGTGTGTGTGTGAGTGAAAATCAATAGTATTATTAAAATATTTGTAAGGTTACTAATTTGTATGGTTATTCACTAGATCTGATTATGGCAATAATTGTGCAGAAAGAAGACAGTAAAATGTCTATGATGATGATGGTATAGTGCTTGTTGTGGCGATGTTCAGAGTGCAATATTTACTGATTTATCTTTATGAATTGTTGTCATATTTTGCAATGCAATGCAAAGACTCTGAAACACTACCACAAACTAGACAATAAAAGGAAAATTAATAAAATATATAATGAATGGAGAAGCTTCAGACAAACTGCACTGTATTTGTCAATTAATTAAAATATTCTTTGTGTAACTTTGCATTGCAAATATTCCACTGTCATGAAAGTAACAGCAAATGTTTGAATAGGCAAATTTACAGTGATGCAATGACCAGCATACTTAATATTCATAATCTCTGCCCTTTCCACAAGCCATAAATAACACATGAGCACATAAAGTATAACTGTACTGATTAAAACTCATGTGAGCTTCAGACTGCCCACAATCCAGAACCGGTTCTTCTACTACAAGGTAAGGCTATCTACAAGACTTCTTTAAAAGGAATAGGCTAAGCCTAGAATAGGACACTTTTTAAACACTTTCTCCTCTTTCTGATCCAGATACTTCCTCATTAAGAACCGGAAAATGAACTCAACCATCTGGATTGTGGATAGTTATGAAGAAGCTCTTGCTAAAAACATTGTGATTGTTTGCCTTGCTCTTATCATTAATGTCATTAACGCAATGTTAGTAGTGACTTTCTTCTCCAATCCAATGTTTTCAAGAGACTCCAGATACATTTTATACATTCACCTGGTAATCAATGACATGCTCATGATATTTGTATCAGTGACTTTATATGTGTTGTCCTATGCAACACCACTTGTAAATGCTTCAATGTGTTGCATATTGGTGGTTCTGGGTGCAACCACCTTTATGATCACTCCTTTGAATCTAGCTGGTATGGCCATCGAACGGTTTATTGCGATCTGTAAACCACTGCATCACTCTCAGATTTGCACTCCACAAAGAACCTTCATCTTTTTATGCTTGCTATGGGTTTTAGGAGCTATGCCTTCTCTGTCAGATATCATTATTTTATTTTCAATTCAGCCCATATCTTCCTTCAGGTCTCTTGTACTTTGCTATCCATTCAGTTTGTTCCCTTATAAAGCCCACAAGGATCGCACCACTGCTTCACAAGTCATCTATATGTCTTTGGTGTGGATAATTCTCATTTATACTTATTGCAGAGTCCTGTTCACTGCCAGAAAGGCAGTTTCAAAGGGTTCAGCAAATAAGGCTCGGAGTACTATACTGTTGCACGGTGTCCAGTTACTTCTTTGTATGCTTTCCTATGTCGCTCCTGTTTTGGATATGATTGTCACTCCTTTCTTTCCTTTTCACAGAACTAAGATCACTTTCTTTAATTATCTAATCACAAATATTATGCCTAGATTACTGAGTCCTTTGATTTATGGGGTCCGAGACCAGAAGTTTGTGAAACAAATCAAGGAATACTTTACTTGTAAACTTATTATTGTAAAGATTGTGCCATCAAAATTTTGATTTTTATTACATTTTATTTAAAAACAAAATGTATATTTATTTGCATTTCTGTTTATGACATTTATGACATTTGTTTTATTTGAGATTTGAGAATCTTTACAGTGGCCTAAAAATGTTTAGATAAATGTTTAGTGAAAGTGTATGAAAGTGATTGAATAAGGTAACAAAATATCAAACATGTGGCAGACAAACAAATGGTGAATCAACTTTGCTCAGAACTAACTTCACTTTTCTGAGTCATTTTGTTCAATGTCTTTTAATCAGCTGGTGTTTTGGTAATTTTTAGTGGATGTACTGTATGAAATCAGTTCTTCTGAAGTTCACACAGTATATAGTTAATCACATTAACTATGGAAATGATCCATTAAGAAATCACAACTACAAATGTTGTCTTTATTTTGAACAGTATCTATTGTTTTATCAATTAAAATGTCTGCATAGCCAAACGAGTTTTAAAATGAACAATTTGGGAAACTCCTTATTAATGTTGATGATAGTACTGTATTATGATTAATATTTTTAATAAAATATATAGCAGTGTCTATTCCGAGGGTGGTTTGTACCAATAAGACACTAGCAAAAACATTGTTTTTTGATGCATCTATCAATTTTGAGATTTTGGGCTTTTTGGCTTTTCTTAAAGTTTTTTTTTTTTTTTTTTTTCAGACCAGTGGAAAGAAAACATCCAAAATACACTTTTAAGTGTATCTTTTATAGCACTGTATGTATTTACATCTGTAGATTTCACAGTATATATCTTTAAAGGCTGTTTTCTCAAAATGATTTTTTTTCTCCTACACTGAGCCAGAAATGTTCACTTCCGCAGCACTTACACCAAAGTTTTATTCCTAACTATATTCTGAATGTTTTTTTACAGAGGGGGTTTGTTCATATATAATTTGCCTGATTTTATACATTTTATTCCTAAAAAAAATGGTGAAAATGTATTGTTTTTTTTCTGGCTGTTGACAGTATTTTATGATTTATGGAGTGATAAAAAGAGATATCCAAAACCCCCTCTGTAAAAACCTTTGACACTAATATGTAAAAAAAAAAAAATAAATTAAACAAGAATTTTGAACCTGACTTCATCCAATGTTCAGTTTTTTGTTCCGTAAATTTATGCTAATTGGTGCATATTTAATTAGATAATGCCTCACTTGCATATTTAAACATAACAATTCAGAAAACTTGTAATACAAAAAAATGTTTGCAATTCTTAATGTAATCAATCACCTGGGGAAGTATGGTGATATCTATTAGTTTTACCCTATTCACCTGGGGTGACTTGTCTTAATCTTAAATCTAGATTAAATCGAGGTTTATAATAATTCTGTTGCACAAAACTTTAAACCTTATTTGGAATGATCACTCGCTCCTGACCACTAATCGGCAGGGATCGGAGTCTAACTTGCGGCTGCATCTGGCTGCATACGATTTCGTCATTAGTCTCAAGAAGTTTATCCAACTATCCAATCGAGTAGCTCATTGTGTGCAGGGATGTATGGAACACAGAGAGGGTCAGCAGTCTTCATTCCCACCTTGCCAGCCAGAGTATGTCAGCTCTCCAGAACCAGCATCTGAACCCATGCAAATCAATTCTGCTCGACTAACAACAATTGAGCGGCAAAGAGGGCTGACCCAGGGTCTCTGCTTATACTGTGGTGCTAAGGGACATATTATTTCTCCATGTCCCATTTGTCCTTGTCCCATGGGGAGTGTGGTTCACAGTCCCCATATCAACTCTACACCACTCACCACTATAGTCTGTCTTACTGCCTCTAATGTCCCTGTTTCAGTCAGTGCCCTCATTGACTCTGGTTCAGCCAGCAACTTCATATCTGGAGAGCTCTGCCATTATCTAAAGCTCAAGAAAACCTGCTATGAAACACAATACAAGGTTCACTCAATACCGGGTATGCCACTCAGGCATGTCCACGTGCACTACTGTGTCAGACCCTTAAAGCTAAAGTCGGTCGATTCCATCAACTTTCTGGTTCTGGAGAAGTCCACCGCTGACAGCATCCTAGGGTGTCCTTTTCTCATATAGCATCACCCAGTGCTATTCTGGACAATGGGAGAAGTCCTGAAGTGGGGCAATCATTGTTTTCCCGACTGCTTTCCTGACCTATCTCTCACCATGTCTCTAACAGTCAAGTACTTTAAATTCCACTTTCATCAAAAGCCCGGTTGAACAGCAGTCTGTTGACATCCCTGAGAGTTACTCCCCCTATAGAGACATATTCTGCCCCAAACGAGTCTCCTAGTTACCACCACACAGACCATGGGACTGCGCGATCGACCTCCTACCAGGTGAGCCAGTGTCCCATGACAAGAGATATCTACTTTCCGTCCCTGAACAGAAGGCCATGGAGAAGTACATCCAGGAGGCCCTCGATCATGGTTACATCCAACCCTCTACTTCCCCTGCTGCCTCAAGCTTCTTTTTTTGTGGCTAAGAAAGAGGGTAGCTGGAGTCTTTGCTTCGACTACCAGTCCCTTAACAAGATCACCATAAAATTGAGGTCAAGCTGGACCTCAGGAGTGCTTATAACCTCATCCGGATACATGAGAGGGACAAGCGTTTGTGACCCCTACTGGCCACTATGAGTGCTGTGTGATGCCGTATGGCCTGGTCAACGCTCCCTTCGCATTCCAGGATTTCACGCTGCAGGAGTACCTCCACTGGTTTGTGCTCGTTAGTGTGCTCCCGGACAATGGCCGGACCTCGCCAGCAGGTCTCGGAGGTCCTCCAACACTTGCGTGAATTCCACCTGTTCCTGAAGGAAGAAAAATGTCTCTTCCATTAATCTTCTGTCAAGTTCCTGGGTTATGAGATCAGCAAAAGAGGCATCAAGATGGATGAGGAGAAGGTATCTGCTATCATTGACTGGCCCATACCTACCACCATAAAAGAAGTTCAACGTTTCCTTGGTGTGTTTGGCACTGTCACCTCGCACTTTCACGAAATGCATGGATGCTGCACTGGCTCCACTGTGACTCCAGGGAATTCGCATGTTGAATTATATCGGTATTGATATTAGCTCATTCAGAGTATTTAGCGATTCAACATTGAGATGTTCTCACTCATATAAAAGAGCTGGGGTTGAGACTGAATGCCAAGAAGAGTGTGCTTTCTCCAGCACAGAAAACCACCTTTCTGGGTGTAATATGGGACTCTGTGACGATGCAGGCACGTTTGTCTTTGGCACACATAGAGGTAATCTTACCAGCAGTAAAAGAATTGAAGCTAGGCCAGTAACGCACTGTCAAACAGTTTCAGTTTCAGCAGTTGGGTCTGATGGCAGCAGCAGCCAATGTAATACCTTTAGGCCTGTTGTACATGAGACCCCTGCAGTGGTGGCTCAAGACCAGGGGGAATCTGTTCTGCACGATCAAAGTTACAAGCAGATGTCTTTGTACCTTGACGATGTGGAAGAAACCCTGGTTCTTGTCCCAAGGCCCAGTGTTGGGAGCTCCTTGTTGTCGCATGATGCATATGACGGATGCTTCTCTCATGGGTTTGCGGAGTGGTCCTGGAGGGCCGCTTGACTGAGGGTCTGTGGAAGTGCTATCATCTTTCATGTCATATAAATTTGCCTGGAGATCATGGCTGTTTTTCTGGCATATAAATTGCCTGGAGACGATTGCCGTGGGAACCAAGGGACCTGATCAGATTTCTTGCAGCACAGGGATTAAACATCCGAATGAAAGACGGTAGCGGTTGGTAACTCTGGTGTACTTTGGACAGAATCGGGCAGTCTGACAATAGCCCGGCATCCGGACATCATTTGATAACAGCGCATCTGCGCTTGAACTTGAAGTAAACAAAACTTTCTGCAGTGGTGACATTCACAAGGTTCCCAGTTTCCTGCCCTGAGCAACCTGGGAAGATTTGTTCTTTGCATCCTAGCCACGAGTGCACCTTCAGAGAGAACATTCAGCCTGGGTGGGTGCGGAATAAAAACGCTATTTTCGTTGCAGAGCTTCAGTGTTTATGTCTGAACGCGGGCTCAGTATTGGCCAGTACTGAGCTGCCGTTCGGACGTAAACACTGAAGCTCTGCAATGAAAATAACATAGCAGTATGACAGGGGACAGACGAATTTGTTGAATAAAGTCGTTATTTTTGTTTTTGTTTTTGCGCACAAAAAGTATTCTCGTTGCTTCATAATATAAAGGTTGAACCACTGTAGTCATGTCCACGGTTTTAACGATGTCTTTAGTACCTTTCTGGACCTCAAAAGGTGCAATGACGTTGCTGCCAATGTGTGGATCAGATACCCTTGGATTTCATCAAAAATATCTTCATTTGTGTTCTGAAGACAAATGAAGGTCTTACATGAGGGTGAGTACTTAATGAGTACTTAATGACAGAAATTTCATTTTTGGGTGAACTAACCCTTTAAGGTTTTCATACCATCAAAATCTCATACCGGCCTGTTCCTAATGTGTTCATAATTTCTTATGACAGCCTGGCCAAAAATTATGTGTGCACAATTTGGCATGTTTCATTGCATTCCACAAATAAAACAATTGACTCCAAGCACAACTACGCAATGTAAAGATGTGTTTTCCTTGGCCGGACATCACTTCTGGCCACTATTGTACACTGATTTTTGCTGGGGGAAAAAACAAACAATCTCCTTTCACTACTTTTTCATGAGATCAGTCTACATAAACAAAGCATGTATATTCCTGCTTTACAACCACTCAGAACACCCTGAAACTGCAATGTGCTAAAACAGTTTGCATGTCAGACAGGTTTTCAAATGCTTACTCTGTTATTCTGCAATGTTGCCATGAATGCAAATATTAGATGACCCTAGTGGGTAACAGGCTTAATATTCATGATCTCTACCCTTTCCACAAACCATAAATAACATGACTCTACTGATAAAAAACTCATGTGAGCTTCATACTTCCCACAGTCCAGAACCAGTTCTTCAGCTCAAGGTAAGTCTAAGTAATGTGTAATTAGAATTACAATTACAATTCGAATTGTTACAATTACAATTCGAATTACATTTTTTGTATTTTTATCATCTGCTTGGACTAAAACAATATGTGCCCTTTTTAACCACTGTCCTGTTTTCTCTCCCAGAAATGAACTCAACAGTCAGGATTGTGGATAGTTATGAAGAAGCTCTTGCCAAAAACATTGTGATTGTTTGTCTTGGTTTTATCATTAATTTCATTAACGGAATGTTAGTAGTGACTTTTTTTTCTAATCTAATGTTTTCAAGAGACTCCAGATACATTTTATACATTCACCTGGTAATCAATGACATGCTCATGATATTTGTATCAATGACTTTATATGTTTTGTCCTATGCAACACCACTTGTTAATGTTTCGTGGTGTTGCATATTGGTGATTCTTGGTAAAGTCACTTTTAATATCACTCCTTTGAATCTGGCTGGTATGGCCATCGAACGGTTCATTGCGATCTGTAAACCACTGCATCACTCTCAGATTTGCACTCCACAACGAACCCACATCTTTATATGTTTGCTATGGGTTTTAGGAGCTATGCCTTCTCTAGTAGATATCATTATTTTACTTTTAACCCAGCCCATATCTTTCTTCAGATCATTTGTACCTTGCTACCCAATATATGTGTTCCCTTCTAAAGCCCACCAGGAACACACCACTGCTTCACAAGTCATCTATATGTCTTTGGTGTGGATAATTCTCATTTATACTTATTGCAGAGTCCTGTTCACTGCCAGAAAGGCAGTTTTAAAGGGTTCAGCAAATAAGGCTCGGAGTACTATTCTGTTACATGGTGTCCAGTTACTTCTTTGTATGCTTTCCTATGTCACCCCTTTTATGTACATAATTATTACTCCTGTTTTTCCTCAACACAGAGCTAATATCGGTTTCTCTATTTATCTGCTCACAAATATTATGCCTAGATTACTGAGTCCTTTGATTTATGGGGTTCGAGACCAGAAGTTTGTGAAACAAATGAAGGAATACTTTACATGTAAAGTTATTATTGTAAAGATTGTGCCATCATAATTATGATTATAGTCGAGATTGGAATTACTAGTAATTTACATTTTTCCTGTTGCTCATAATATGTTTTGAAGAGTGTATACCTGGAGCAGAAAACAAAATCATTTCATTTACCTCAGAATTTGCGTTCATTTATTCCGTGTCACTTCCGGGGTCAGAGAAATTGGCTTAAGGTTTTGCTTGTCAAAATGGCATAACAATTAAGCTTGCTTATAGGCTTGTCATACTACCAGTTAAAATATCCAATATCAATCTCATAATGAAAAAAAATTCTGTTAAATAATATATAATTGGCATATATAATGTAATAATTGGCATGTATAATTGTATAACGGCTATACCATTTTCTTTTAAACGTTAAGGAAGTTAGTTGTGGCCTAATACAGGCCTAATACATTTGCTTGTGTTGTCTTTCTGTCAAATAGGCTACATAACATTTTTTGTTGAGTGCAATGACTATACTTTAAAGTGTGTGACTTAAAAGTGCAAATAGGCCTACAATTTGAGGGCTCCTGTATATATGCATTAAAAAAAAGGGGGGAAAAAATCTCATGTTGTCATGTTGCATGAAACAATATGTTTCTCTTTATCTGTTTATCTACTGTTTATAATAAATATTAACAGATCAATTATTTGGAGCAGAGATCAAGAAAGTGTTGTGCTAAAATTGTATGAATTATCCTACACAAAGCATGCATGTATAAATCAAATGGATATCATTTATATCTGTAACATATACAACACTGTAATGGATGTTATTGTATTGAACCAGTCCATAAAGTAACTACAGACTCCATATCACTATTGGAGGCCTAATCATGAAAAGGCATCAGATGAGTATATATATATATATATATATATAAAATTAGCCTATAAAAATTATAACACTTTTGCTTTTAAAACCAAGCAAATTTACACAAATAAACATAAATAAACTGTTTGTGAAATTTTCCGAAATAAACACACACACAAGTATCGTCCTACTTAACATATAAATCATAAGAATATGACTAATACCAATATGAATAAACAGTGTAAGGTTATTAACAGTCCCCAACGTTTTGTTAATACAATAGAGTTAGTAAGTTGGTATGAGCCACCAGAGTCATTTAAAAATATACAAATATATTTGGGGCAGCAGCATGCATTTTGACTCGAAAATGTCATTCAAGTATCGTACAATATAATGTGACTATATATCAGCTTGTGAACGTGAGGCACAAGTTACAAGAACCCAGCCCATGAATGAATCACTTTTGAATGATTTGTACATCAATAACCTCATACATTCTGTCGCTATGTAACAGCTCATAGAGATAAGATGCTTTAACGTTAAATTGGCTGGGGTTTTTTGATGAAGTTTGAGTCCCATAACAAGTATGATTTTATTGCCATTTTTGTTGAACACACTTTTGCCATTACAAGTAATGAAATCCCTTATTTTATGTAAATCTTTGCAATAATACCAGCATCATGTCGTGCAAAGGTTTGATTGTAATGAACGTATTGCACAGGCTTTCGGAATTGACAAATCAGCTGCCGATCATGCACATCTGGCGTAAGGTCAGATTAATTTAACACGGTAACCAGATAAACCATAACACCGGTAAAAAGCCAGAATGCCATTGCTTGTGTGAACAGCATATTTGTGTATTTACCAGTAAAGTCATCCTGGTAATTTTACGGTAATTTACTGGGATTGCTGTGTGAAAGGAGCTATTGTTTCTGATTAATTACAATGGCCAATCCATTATGGCAGAGAAAATTAATCATAAATGAAGGTTTTAATCGCAGGTTAGAATTATAATCCCTGATTTGTTCATCTGTGTTTAAAATTAAGTGGTGCACAACTCAATTTTAAATAAAACCCAGATCGACAAATCTTGATTAGCTTGAAACTTTGCTTAAAGACCCCCTGTGGTGAAAATCAAGTTTTTAATGTTAATAATAATAATACATTTATTTTATATAGCGCCTTTAAAATTTGCTTTCTCAAAGAGAAAAACAACACACTTTAAATACAAAAGACATGCAACAAAAAAATACAAAAATAAAATAAATAATCAAGTAAAAACAATCCTAAAATAGAAAGTTTTGAGAAGTGATTTTAAAGTCACTAATGTATTTGCTTCCCTGGCGTCAACCGGGAGAGAATTTCAAAGCTTAGGAGCATAAGAAGAAAATGCTCTATCACCCCTAGAATGAAGCCATGTCTTGGGAACAGCTAAGAGACCACTCTCAGAGGAACGCAGATTACGACATGTTGTGTAAGCTGTCAGTGGAGGATTTAGATACTTCAGCTAGAAGACCATTACAATCGTCAATACGTGAAAAGACAAAAGAGTTTATCAACCTCTCAGCAACTGAGAGGGACAACATAGGACGTAAACGTGCTATATTTCTGAGGTGAAAAAAGGATGTCTTAACCGTATTCTACACAAAAGACTCAAATGACAGCATGGCATCAAAGATGAAGCCAAGATTTTTTAGTTTGCTTTGAAACTCCAAGGCAACACCATCAACAGACAAAGTCAGAGAACCAGCATTTCGCAGTTGATGAGGAGAGCCGAGGAGCATAACTTCCGTTTTAGAGCTATTTAAGGACAGAAAATTATTAGACATCCTTGATCTCAGTGATACAGTTAGAAAGATGCACAACGTCCACATGTTGACCTGGCCTTGAATGGATATAAATCTGCGTATCATCGGCATAAAAGTGATAGTTAAGGTCAAGAGATCTTAGTAGTTGACCAACTATACATACTTTTTAGTATGTATAAATATACATACTAAAAAGTAAGGGACCCAATACTGACTCCTGTGGGACACCAGTATGCACAGAACCAACCTTGGACCTATAGTCACCCATGAAAACAAATTGACTGCGGTCAATAAGATGTTGTTTATACCAGAGACCAGTCTTATGTGGGGACCAGTCTGCATAAGCAAAGCATGTACATTCTTGCTTTGCAACCTCTCAGAACACCCTGCATAGAAATATGCTATAAGAAGTTTTCATGTCAGACGGGTTTTCAAATGCTTACTCTGTTATTCTGCAATGATGTCGTGAATGCAAATATTAAGTGACCCTAGTGGGTAATAGGCTTAATATTCATGATCTCTGCCCTTTCCACAAACCATAAATAACATTACTCTACTGATTAAAACTCATGTGAGCTTCATACTTCCCACAATCCAGAACTGGTTCTTCAGCTTAAGGTAAGTCTAAGTAGATTTAGTTAGGTATAATTTGAAATACATATTGTTTATGATATAAGCTCCTGGCAAATGTTAACCTCAGTTATCAATAGTGACTTTTATCATCTGTTTGGATACAGTATGTGCCCTTTTTAACCACTGTCCTGTTTTCTCTCCCAGAAATGAACTCGACTGTCAGGATTGTGGATGGTTATCAAGAAGCTCTTGCCAAAAACATTGTGATTGTTTGTCTTGGTTTTATCATTAATTTCATCAACGGAATGTTAGTAGTGACTTTTTTTTCTAATACAATGTTTTCAAGAGACTCCAGATACATTTTATACATTCACCTGGTAATCAATGACATGCTCATGATATGTGTAACAGTGACTTTATATGTGTTGTCCTACGCTTCACCACTTGTTAATGTTTCAACGTGTTGCATATTGGTGATTCTTAGTTCAACCACCTTTATGATCACTCCTTTGAATCTGGCTGGTATGGCCATCGAACGGTTTATTGCGATCTGTAAACCACTGCATCACTCTCAGATTTGCACTCCACAACGAACCTATATCTTCATATGTTTGCTATGGGTTTTAGGAGCTATACATTGTCTGGCAGATATCATTATTTTGCTTTTAACCCAGCCCATATCTTTCTTCAGATCATTTGTACCTTGCTACCCAATATATGTGTTCCCATCCAAAGCCCACCAGGAACACACCACTGCTTCACAAGTCATCTATATGTCTTTGGTGTGGATAACTCTCATTTATACTTATTGCAGAGTCCTGTTCACTGCCAGAAAGGCAGTTTCAAAGGGTTCAGCTAATAAGGCTCAGAGTACTATACTGTTACATGGTGTCCAGTTACTTCTTTGTATGCTTTCCTATATCGCCCCATTTACGTACATAATTATTACTCCCGTTTTTCCTCAACACAGAGCTAATATCGGTTTCTGTATTTATCTGCTCACAATTATTATGCCTAGATTACTGAGTCCCTTGATTTATGGGGTCCGAGACCAGAAGTTTATGAAACAAATGAAGGAATACTTTACATGTAGAGTTATTATTGTAAAGATTGTGCCATCAAAATTATGATATTTCTTTAGCTACATTTTATTTAAAAACAAAATGTATATTTATTTGCATTTCTGTTTAATTATGACATTTGTTTTATTTGAGATTTGAGAATCTTTACAGTGGCCTAAAAATGTTTAGACACTTAAACGTGAAAGTGTATGAAAGTGAATAAGATATCAAAAATATCAAACATGTGGCATACAAACAAATGATGAATTGACTTTGCTCAGAACTAACGACGTTGCTCAATGTCTTTTAATCAGCTGGCGTTTTAATGATTTTTAGTGGATGTATGAAATCAGTTCTCCTGAAGTTCACACAGTAGTTATGTTCTCTGTTGTTTTTGCATGTATTCATAATTTATTTGTATGACAGCCTGGCCAACAACAATTATTAAAACAAAAGTTTTAATAATATTTGAATAAAGGTCTCACGAGTGGATGTATAAGCAAGTGCATGAAGACGAAGAGTTCAAGCAAAATAGAACATATGGTTTTGCATGTAGTCCTCATGCATGCCTTTTATGATGGAAATAAAGACATTTAGAATGACATGTTGCACTAGCATAGCCTATAATCACAACTAGGCCTACACGTTTTGTCTTTATTTTGAACAGAATCTATTGTTTTATAAACTAAAATGTCTTCATAGCTAAACTACAGTTTTAAAATGAACAATTTGGGAAAAATTGTTCATTATTTTGTTGATTAAATATTTTTTGTTATTTTTTGGTTCTCTGTTGTTTTTGCATGTGTTCATAATTTCTTTGTATGACAGCCTGGCCAAAAATGATGTCTGCACAATTTGACATGTTTCATTGTGTTATCACTAATAAAACAGTTGACTCCAAGCACAACTACGCAATATGCTTGCAAAATCTTTAACAAATGTTTTAATAATATTTGAATAAAAGTGGATGTATGAGCAAGTGCATGAAGACGAAGAGTTCAAGCAAAATAGTCTTTAATTCAAAAGTCCAATAAATACATAGGAGAATCACAGGAAAACACATCCACATAACTTAGACGACACCAAACAATGAATTCAGGAAACAAAGAGCTTAAATAACAAGGAGAACTAATAAGATAATTAACAGAACAGGTGAACGGAATCCTAACCCTAATCCTAACCCTAATCAAACACACTGGGTAACTAGGTCAAATGACAGAACACACAGGCAAACAGCAACAAAACCAAATCACAATGAAACATAGCCAAAACAGAACATACACGTTACAGTAGCTCCCCCTCCCAGAAAACAAGTCCTTGTGCCTTAAAGAGTTTGAGAAGGGAGGGAGGAAGCTCTGGTGGAGGACGTGAAGCTGGAGATAGGTATAAAATAACAAAGACAGTCAATATAGTCCATGGGGGAGTGGAGGGTGGGAGGAGCCAGGGGGAGCCAGGAGCAGGAGTGGCCAGGCAGGGAACCAGGCCACAGCCAGCACGATGATCTAAGGCGGAGTCACAGAAGGGAGGAGCCATGGAGGCCTGGGAGGTGGGACCAGGGATGCAATCTCCTGCGATGGAGCCGGTCATGGTGGAGACACAGAAGGAGCCGAGGAGACACAGAGCCAGGGTGACACCACAGGCCTGGAGAGCCAAGGTAGAGCTGATTGCTCTTGGGACCAAGGCAGAGGCGGGGACCCAGAACACCATGGTGGAGCCAGAGCGACTGAGGACAACGGTGGAACTGGAGGAAAGGCGGAGCTTGTTGGAGCCAAAGGGATGGAGGGCAGAGGTGCAGCCAGAAGCCAGGAATCCTGTGGTGGAAACAGGGTGATGCCTGACCAAGGCGAAGCCGGAGGGACAAGGGAGCCCGGTGGAGCCAGTAGGCCAGTGGGATGAGGGGTAACGGTGGAAACGAGGTAGCATGGAGCCAAGGCAGAACTGACAGGTCGAAGGGCCAAGGTGTAGTTCGGGGCTCTGTGGCTGAAGGCGGAGACAGGGGATCCTAACACCAAAATGGAGCCAAGAAACTGGCTGGCTCTGGTAGAGGAGGCGGGAGAGGGAGTCTGGGAGGGATCACAGGGAGCGCAGGCGACATGGGGCTGGGCAGAACCAGCGGAGAAACAGGAGAATCAGGGCTAAGAGGAATCAGTGGGGAAGGGAGATTCAGGGGTATATCCTCCTTGAAATCAATCACCTTGGGTGGGGGGTGTCATTGCCGGCTCGCACACCTGGTCAGACAAGTCCATGGGCTCAGGCTCCTGGGCGGGATGCAGCTCAGCTTGGTGTTCTGGCTCGTTGTCTGCGGCAGGCTCTGGCTCCGTATCTATGGTGGGCACAGGCATCCGTTCCGTCCAGTGGGGTGATGGCTGACTGGGCATTGGGTCTGGAGTGTGGCTGGTGTCCTCTGCCGGACGGATGGTGAACGCTGAATTTTTGTTCACCAGCACCCACTCCACAAATGCAGTGAAGTTGTAATGAGGAGGGAGGCGTGCCCTGGAGTCGAGATGTAAAACACGCAGAGTGAGCAGTCAGGATAATATGTTTGGCATGCCAATTCCAAGAAATCCCTGGAGTGAGACTCCAGGGAGTGGCATAGCATATAATTATGTATAAACCTTAATTAAACAATTTAATAATCACTTAAAGATGAATTTATACCTGTATGATATTACGCTGTAGCCATCGGACCAGCGGTTTGGAAAATGGATGGATGAATGATTCAGCTGCGGGCGCCATCTTCTGTTGAGACGCGGGAATTCATTCAGCATGCGACTGTCGCAGTGCATTATGGGTATTCTCTAGCCGTTGAGTGTAGCCTACATCAGTTGTACACTCGTTATTGCGGTGCATTGTGGGATTGAATGAGTGCAATCAATATCGTCCACTATGGTTTCGGACACCCCTACAAATTGCTGTCCCCTCAAATAGTGCCCTATTTAAGGGTATAGGAGGCGATATCGGACACAGCCTAGGTTAAATGACAGGACACACAGGCAAACAGTAACAAAACCAAATCACAATGAAACATAGCCAAAACAGAACATACACGTTACAAAAATATGAAGATGTCAATTTTCCTATAGGCTGGACATTACTTTTGGCCACTATTTTACACCAATTTTAGCTGCATGGGGAAAAAAAATCATGTCACTGACATTTCATGAGATCAGTCTGCATAAACAAATGTAGAATGTGCTAAAACAGTTTTCATGTCAGACAGGTTTTTAAATGCTTACTCTGTTATTCTGCAATGATGTCATGAATGCAAATATTAAATGACCCTAGTGGGTAACAGGCTTAAAATTCATGATCTCCACCCTTTCCACAAACCATAAATAGCATTACTCTACTGATTAAAACTCATGTGAGCTTTATACTTCCCCCAGTCCAGAACCAGTTCTTCAGCTCATGGTAAGTCTAAGTAGATTTAGCTATGTGTAATTTGAAATACATATTGTTTATGATATAAGCTCCTGGTAAATGTTAACCTCAGTTATCAATAGTGATTTTTATCATCTGTTTGGACTAGATACAATATGTGCCCTTTTTAACCACTGTCCTGTTTTCTCTCCCAGAAATGAACTCAACAGTCTGGATTGTGGATAGTTATGAAGAAGCTCTTGCCAAAAACATTGTGATTGTTTGTCTTGGTTTTATCATTAATTTCATCAACGGAATGTTAGTAGTGACTTTTTTTTCTAAAACAATGTTTTCAAGAGACTCCAGATACATTTTATACATTCACCTGGTAATCAATGACATGCTCATGATATTTGTTTCAGTGACTTTATATGTGTTGTCCTACGCTTCACCACTTGTTAATGTTTCGTGGTGTTGCATATTGGTGGTTCTTGGTTCAACCACCTTTATGATCACTCCTTTGAATCTGGCTGGTATGGCCATCGAACGGTTTATTGCGATCTGTAAACCACTGCATCACTCTCAGATTTGCACTCCACAAAGAACCCACATTTTTATATGCTTGCTATGGGTTTTAGGAGCTATACATTCTTCAGTAGATATCATTATTTTACTTTTAACCCAGCCCATATCTTTCTTCAGATCATTTGTACCTTGCCATCCAGTATATGTGTTCCCATCCAAAGCCCACCAGGACAACACCACTGCTTCACAAGTCATCTATATGTCTTTGGTGTGGATAACTCTCATTTATACTTATTGCAGAGTCCTGTTCACTGCTAGAAAGGCAGTTTCAGAGGGTTCAGCAAATAAGGCTCGGAGTACTATACTGTTGCATGGTGTCCAGTTACTTCTTTGTATGCTTTCCTATGTCACCCCTTTTATGTACATAATTATTACTCCTTTTTTTCCTCAACACAGAACTAAGATCACTTTCTGTATTTATCTGCTCACAAATATTATGCCTAGATTACTGAGTCCTTTGATTTATGGGGTCCGAGACCAGAAGTTTATGAAACAAATGAAGAAATACTTTACATGTAAAGTTATTATTGTAAAGATTGTGCCATCAAAATTATGATATTTATATAGCTACATTTTATTTAAAAACAAAACGTATATTTATTTGCATTTCTGTTTAATTATGACATTTGTTTTATTTGAGATTTGATAATCTTTTCAGCGGCCTAAAAATGTTTAGACACTTAAATGTGAAAGTGTATGAAAGTGAATAAGATATCAAAAATATCAAACATGTGGCATACAAACAAATGATGAATTGACTTTGCTCAGAACTAACGACTTTGCTCATTGTCTTTTAATCAGCTGGTGTTTTGGTGATTGTATGAAATCAGTTCTCCTGAAGTTCATACAGTCAGGGCCAGATTATCCATAGACGGGACTGGGTGAGTGCCCTGGGGCACCAGCCAATAGGAGGGCACCAAGTGATTAAGATAATGACTAGACCTTTAAAAAAAAATTCATGTTTTGTATATATATTATTTTACTGGAAAGATACGGATACAAAATGAACAGTTAATGATACAATATATACAGAGAGAATATAAAATATATGCATATAAAGAACTGCGATTGGGTCAGGTCACAGTGTATTTACCCCCTCCCAGTCGGAGTCAATCAAAATGGATAGGCAGCATCAGCTTAGCGGTTGTGCGAAATGTAAATTAAAAAAAGAGAAAATATCATGACACATAGCCATCTTTAAAAAGTACCTGCAATATCAAGTTTTTTCAAAAAATCGTTCACCAAAGGATATGCTGCAAATTCTACGAAAAAATGGGCTACAGACTACTTTCTCAAGAGTATTTGTTGCACTCAGACTGTTCTTTACCCTGCCCATTGCCAACTGCGAGGGCGAGAGATCCTTCTCTCAACTTAAAAGAGTGAAGAATGAACTCAGGACAACCATGAGACAGAAGCGGCTGTCTGCACTCTCCCTGCTGGCTATTGAATCCGAACTAGTCAGGGGACTTTGAGGATGGATGCTGCCTTTACGTGCTATCGGAAATTTCATAATTCCCACTTAAGAAGTCGTGATTACACAATTGTTGCATTCAACTGCTTTGTTGTCGGAATGAACAGGACTTATGGAGGACACCAGGTTTATTCTTGCCTATTTATTGGGAAAATCTTATTAAAACCAAAATTATAGGCCTATGTAGTGTCCCATGCACTGACAACCATATAAACATTCACAGCGCTATCTAGATAGTCCGGTTGCTGACAATTCTGTAATTTCGGTCAAATGCAGGCAATTTTCACTGTGTATAAAACATACAATACGCGTCAAATGATTACACATATATATAAATGTTCATGTGCAATTTTTACCTAGGAAGCTCAGTATTTACGATAATTCCGATAGCACGTGAAGGCAGCATTAATTAACGATTTTGCGTGCACAAAGTCTCGAAAAAAGATTTTCTGATAAAGGTAAGGCTTATTTATCATTATTTCTGGGCAAATATGTGACGCTGTTGTCGATTTGAAATTTGTGGAACGGTTTTCTCTTTTAGATGGTTGCTTAGATGCTTGTAAGGTTTTGCGTGTGTGTTTTGCTGCTGTGCGCGTCTGTGGTGCTGAATTCAGCTGTTAATATGGTTGCTTGCAACAGTCTTTCTTGGGCTTGCTTATTTGGTATGGCTTTTTAAACATATGGTTTTGCATGTAGTCCTCATGCATGCCTTTTATGATGGAAATAAAGACATTTAGAATGACATGTTGCACTAGCATAGCCTATAATCACAACTAGGCCTACACGTTTTGTCTTTATTTTGAACAGAATCTATTGTTTTATAAATTAAAATGTCTTCATAGCTAAACTACAGTTTTAAAATGAACAATTTGGGGAAAATTGTTTATTATTTTGTTGAATAAATATTTTTTGTTATTTTTTGGTTCTCTGTTGTTTTTGCATGTGTTCATAATTTCTTTGTATGACAGCCTGGCCAAAAATGATGTCTGCACAATTTGACATGTTTCATTGTGTTATCACTAATAAAACAGTTGACTCCAAGCACAACTACGCAATATGCTTGCAAAATCTTTAACAAAAGTTTTAATAATATTTGAATAAAAGTGGATGTATGAGCAAGTGCATGAAGACGAAGAGTTCAAGCAAAATAGTCTTTAATTCAAAAGTCCAATAAATGCATAGGAGAATCACAGGAAAACACATCCACATAACTTAGACGACACCAAACAATGAATTCAGGAAACAAAGAGCTTAAATAACAAGGAGAACTAACAAGATAATTAACAGAACAGGTGAACGGAATCCTAACCCTAATCCTAACCCTAATCAAACACACTGGGAAACTAGGTCAAATGACAGAACACACAGGCAAACAGCAACAAAACCAAATCACAATGAAACATAGCCAAAACAGAACATACACGTTACAGTAGCTCCCACTCCCAGAAAGTGAGTCCTTGTGCCTTAAAGAGTCTGAGGAGGGAGGGAGGAAGCTCTGGTGGAGGACGTGAAGCTGGAGATAGGTATAAACTAACAAAGACAGTCAATATAGTCCATGGGGGAGTGGAGGGTGGGAGGAGCCAGGGGGAGCCAGGAGCAGGAGTAGCCAGGCAGGGAACCAGGCCACAGCCAGCACGATGATCTAAGGCGGAGTCACAGAAGGGAGGAGCCATGGAGGCCTGGGAGGTGGGACCAGGGATGCAATCTCCTGCGATGGAGCCGGTCATGGTGGAGACCCAGAAGGAGCCGAGGAGACACAGAGCCAGGGTGACACCACAGGCCTGGAGAGCCAAGGTGGAGCTGATGGCTTTTGGGACCAAGGCAGAGGCGGGAACCCGGAAAACCGTGGTGGAGCCAGAGCGACTGAGGACAACAGTGGAACTGAAGGGAAGGCAGAGCTTGTTGGAGCCAAAGGGATGGAGGACAGAGGTGCAGCCAGAAGCAAGGAATCCTGTGGTGGAAACAGGGTGATGCCTGACCAAGGCGAAGCCGGAGGGACGAGGGAGCCCGGTGGAGCCAGTAGGCCAGTGGGATGAGGGGCAACGGTGGAAACGAGGGAGCATGGAGCCAAGGCAGAACTGAGAGGTCGGAGGGCCAAGGTGTAGTTCGGGGCTCTGTGGCTGAAGGCGGAGACAGGGGATCCTAACACCAAAATGGAGCCAAGAAACTGGCTGGCTCTGGTAGAGGAGGCGGGAGAGGGAGCCTGGGAGGAATCACAGGGAGCGCAGGCGACATGGGGCTGGGCAGAACCAGCAGAGAAACAGGAGAATCATGCCAATTCCAAGTGGCATAGCATATATAGCAAAGCAGGTTAACAGCAGGAAAGTCCATGGGAGAAAGGAAAAGAAAAGGAAAGAAAAAAAAAATACTGTAAAACTTTCTTACTTCTGTTGTGGTTCAGTGTTCTGTCATGAGTAGATACTGTATGTAAGCAAATGCACAAAGACGAAGAGTTCAATCAAAATAGTCTTTAATCTTTAACAAAAGTTTTAATAATATTTGAAAAAAGGTATCACGAGTGGATGTATGAGCAAGTGCATGAAGACGAGTTCAAGCAAAATAGTCTTTAATCCAAAAGTCCAACAAATACATAAGAGAATCCCAGGGACACACATCTCATCCACATAATTTAGATGACATCAAACAATGAATTCAGGAAACACAGGGCTTAAATAACAAGGAGAACTAATAAGATAATTAACAGAACCGGTGAACAGAATCATTAATCAGACACACTGGGAAACTAGTGCTTTGTTCGAAATCGCCCCCTATACCCTCATCATGGTGAGTGAAATCGGACACTGAGTGCGCCGGAAGGGCTGCCGCTTTTACATAGTTTACATAGTTTGCCGCTTTTACACGCCTCACGCACTGGATGCCGTGCGCGCACTCAAGGCAGTTGGACATAGTAGTGTATTAGAGGTAAAATATGATATAAATACTTCTCGCACAAAGCAATCGTTTCGTGTCTTAGGACATCAATGTGTCATCACGAGCCGCAGGGTTCAATTTGGATTTGTGTGTGCATGTTTTTTTTTACTCTCATAGATTTTGTTACCATTGACATGCATTATACGAATGACAGAATGCAACGGTTAGAGTTAAAAATCATAATTTGTGTTCTACTGAAGAAACAAAGTCACCTACATCTTGGATGCCCTGGGGGTAAGCAGATAAACATCAAATTTTCATTTTTGGGTGAACTATCCCTTTAAGGAGTTAAAAGTGTGTGACTACTGTACTGTCCTCACTTGAGAATTCAGTCACTGTCAGGCGGTGGGAGCGGAAGGAGGGAGATCGAGCAGGATTTTGTGTTGCTGTCGATTTGCAGTCTCTTTTTAATGATAGGCCTTATGCATTTGTCAATCATCCCCTCTTGCTATTTGGTGAAATGAACCCAGTGCTATGATTGGTCGGTCTGTTTTTCTTTTGCTTGATTTGAGTACTACGCGTGCACAGAGCCAGGCTTTTGCGTAGTTTAGAGTGACAAATCGTACCAGCGTACGTTCAGGTCAAAATGCGTACGCAAAATGTGTACATGTTGGCAGGTCTGGTATTCCATTAAATGTTATTTGAAGATATCTCCTTCATTGTGCATGGAATACTACAACACCCAGCCGTGACACCTATAGGCATGTCAGACAGGTTTTCGAATGTTTACTCTTACTCTGTTATGCCATGAATGCAATATCAGATGACCCTAGTGGGTAACAGGCTTAATATTCATGATCTCTGCCTTTTCCACAAACCATAAATAGCATTACTCTACTGATTAAAACTCATGTGAGCTTCATGCTTCCCACAGTCCAGAACCAGTTCTTCAGCTCACGGTAAGTCTAAGTAGATTTAGCTATGTGTAATTTGAAATACATATTGTTTATGATATAAGATCCTGGCAAATGTTAACCTCAGTTATCAGTAGTGATATTTATCATCTGCTTGGACTAAAACAATATGTGCCCTTTTTAACCACTGTCCTGTTTTCTCTCCCAGAAATGAACTCAACAGTCTGGATTGTGGATAGTTATGAAGAAGCTCTTGCCAAAAACATTGTAATTGTTTGTCTTGGTTTTATCATTAATTTCATTAACGGAATGTTAGTAGTGACTTTTTTTTCTAATACAATGTTTTCAAGAGACTCCAGATACATTTTATACATTCACCTGGTAATCAATGACATGCTCATGATATTTGTATCAGTGTCATTATATGTGTTGTCCTATGCTTCACCACTTGTTAATGTTTCAACGTGTTGCATATTGGTGGTTCTTGGTTCAATCACCTTCATGATCACTCCTTTGAATCTGGCTGGTATGGCCATCGAACGGTTCTTTGCGATCTGTAAACCACTGCATCACTCTCAGATTTGCACTCCACAATGAACCCACATCTTTATATGTTTGCTATGGGTTTTAGGAGCTATGCCTCCTCTAGTAGATATCATTATTTTACTTTTAACCCAGCCCATATCTTTCTTCAGATCATTTGTACCTTGCTACCCAGTATTTTTGTTCCCTTCTAAACCCCACCGGGACAACACCACTGCTTCACAAGTCATCTATATGTCTTTGGTGTGGATAATTCTCATTTATACTTATTGCAGAGTCCTGTTCACTGCCAGAAAGGCAGTTTCAAAGGGTTCAGCAAATAAGGCTCGGAGTACTATACTGTTGCATGGTGTCCAGTTACTTCTTTGTATGCTTTCTTATGTCACCCCTTTTATGTATTTAATTATTACTCATTTTTTTCCTCAACACAGAACTAAGGTCACTTTCTGTATTTATCTGCTCACAAATATTATGCCTAGATTACTGAGTCCTTTGATTTATGGGGTCCGAGACCAGAAGTTTATGAAACAAATAAAGGAATATTTTACATGTAGAGTTATTATTGTAAAGATTGTGCCATCAAAATTATGATTTTCATTTAGCTACATTTTATTTAAAAACAAAATGTATATTTATTTGCATTTCTGTTTAATTATGACATTTGTTTTATTTGAGATTTGATAATCTTGGCCTAAAAATGTTCAGTCACTTAAACGTGAAAGTGTATTAAAAAGTGAATAAGATATCAAAAATATCAAATGTGGCATACAAACAAATGATGAATTGACTTTGCTCAGAACTAACGACTTTGCTCATTGTCTTTTAATCAGCTGGTGTTTTGGTGATTGTATGAAATCAGTTCTCCTGAAGTTCACACAGTAGTTAATCACTTTAACTTGGGAAATTATCCATTAAGAAATCGCAACTAGGCCTACACATTTTGTCTTTATTTTGAACAGTATCTATTGTTTTATAAATTAAAATGTCTTCATAGCTAAACTACAGTTTTAAAATGAACAATTTGGGGAAAATTGTTCATTATTTTGTTGATAAATATTTTTTGTTATTTTTTGGTTCTCTGTTGTTTTTGCATGTGTTCATAATTTCTTTGTATGACAGCCTGGCCAAAAATGATGTCTGCACAATTTGACATGTTTCATTGTGTTATCACTAATAAAACAGTTGACTCCAAGCACAACTACGCAATATGCTTGCAAAATCTTTAACAAAAGTTTTAATAATATTTGAAAAAAGGTATCACGAGTGGATGTATGAGCAAGTGCATGAAGACGAGTTCAAGCAAAATAGTCTTTAATCCAAAAGTCCAACAAATACATAGAAGAATCACAGGAAAACACATCCACATAACTTAGATGACATCAAACAATGAACTCAGGAAACACAGGGCTTAAATAACAAGGAGAACTAATAAGATAATTAACAGAACCGGTGAACGGAATCATTAATCAAACACACTGGGAAACTAGTGCTGTGTTCAAAATCGCCCCCCTCATTCACTATTCCCTACATTACCCCACTAATATAGTCCACTTGAAGGAGTGAATGAAAACGAGTGAGTGAAATTGGACACTGAGTGCACCAGAAGGGCTGCCGCTTTTACATAATTTGTGCTTGCAGTTTAATAATCATTCGAAACTTAACAAACTGGCAACTGCAGTAGTAAGATGAAAATATTTATTTTGAACTCTGTCATGGAAACTATAAATCTTAATTAAACAATTTAATAATCACTTAAAGATGAATTTATATCTGTATGATATTACGCTGTAGCCACTGGACCAGCAGTTTGGAAAATGGATGGATAAATGATTCAGCTGCGGGCGCCATCTTCTGTTGAGACGCGGGAATTCATTTAGCATGCGACTGTCACAGTGCATTATGGGTATTCTCTAGCCACTGAGTGTAGCCTACATCAGTTGTACACTCGTTATTGCGGTGCATTGTGGGATTGAATGAGTGCACTCGATATCGTCCGCTATGGTTTCGGACACCCAAATGGCTGTCCCCTGAAATAGTGCCCTATTTAAGGGTATAGGATGCGATTTTTGGACACAGCCTGGGTTAAATGACAGGACACGCAGGAAAACAGGAACAAAATCACAATGAAACATAGCCAAAACAGAATATACATGTTACAAAAATATGAAGATGTTAAAGGGATAGTTCACCCAAAAATGAAAATTTGATGTTTATCTGCTTACCTCCAGGGCATCCAAGATATAGGTGACTTTGTTTCTTCAGTAGAACACAAATTATGATTTTTAACTCCAACCGTTGCAGTCTGTCAGTTGTATAATGCATGTCAATGGTAACTCCATCTATAAGAGTAAAAAAAAGCATGCACAGACAAATCCAAATTAAACCCTGCGGCTCGTGACGACACATTGATGTCCTAAGACACGAAACGATCGGTTTGTGCGAGAAACCGAACAGTATTTATATCATTTTTTACCTCTAAAACCATTGACCATTGACAAGCATTATACGACTGACAGACTGCAACGGTTAGAGTTAAAAATCATCATTTGTGTTCTACTGAAGAAACAAAGTCACCTACATCTTGGATGCCCTGGGGGTAAGCAGATAAACATCAAATTTTCATTTTTGGGTGAACTATCCCTTTAATTTTCCTAAAGGCTGGACATTACTTCTGGCCACTATTGTACACCGATTTTTGCTGGGGAAGGAAAAAAAATCAACCTCCTTTCACTGCTTTTTCATGAGATAAGTCTGCATAAACAAAGCATATACATTTCCTGCTTTGCAACCACTCAGAACACCCTGAATAAGCCAAGTGCTAAATGGTTTTCATGTCAGACTGGTTTTCAAATGCTTACTCTGTTAATCTGCAATGTTGCCATGAATGCAAATATTAGATGACGCTTGTGGGTAACAGGCTTAATATTCATGATCTCTGCCCTTTCTACAAACCATAAATAACATTACTCTACTGATTAAAACTCATGTGAGCTTCATACTTCCCACAGTCCAGAACCAGTTCTTCAGCTCAAGGTAAGTCGAAGTAGGTTCAGGTGTAATTTGAATTACAATTTGAGGGGGGAAATACTGTTTATGATATAAGCTCCTGGCAAATGTTAACCTCAGTTATCAATAGTGATTTTTATCATCTGCTTGGACTAGATACAATATGTGCCCTTTTTAACCACTTTCCTGTTTTCTCTCCCAGAAATGAACTCAACAGTCTGGATTGTGGATAGTTATGAAGAAGCTCTTGCCAAAAACATTGTGATTGTTTGTCTTGGTTTTATCATTAATTTCATCAACGGAATGTTAGTGGTGACTTTTTTTTCTAATACAATGTTTTCAAGAGACTCCAGATACATTTTATACATTCACCTGGTAATCAATGACATGCTCATGATATTTGTATCAGTGACTTTATATGTGTTGTCCTACGCTTCACCACTTGTTAATGTTTCGTGGTGTTGCATATTGATGGCTCTTGGTGCAACCACCTTTATGATCACTCCTTTGAATCTGGCTGGTATGGCCATCGAACGGTTCATTGCGATCTGTAAACCACTGCATCACTCTCAGATTTGCACTCCACAAAGAACCTTCATCTTTATATGCTTGCTATGGGTTTTAGGAGCTATACCTTCTCTGTCAGATATCATTATTTTATTTTCAATCCAGCCTATATCTTTCTTCAGATCTCTTATACTTTGCTACTCATTCAATTTGTTCCCTTCCAAAGCCCACTGGGACAACACCACTGCTTCACAAGTCATCTATATGTCTTTGGTGTGGATAATTCTCATTTATACTTATTGCAGAGTCCTGTTCACTGCCAGAAAGGCAGTTTCAAAGGGTTCAGCAAATAAGGCTCGGAGTACTATACTGTTGCATGGTGTCCAGTTACTTCTTTGTATGCTTTCCTATGTCACCCCTTTTATGTACTTAACTATTACTCCTTTTTTTCCTCAACACAGAACTAAGATCACTTTCTGTATTTATCTGCTCACAAATATTATGCCTAGATTACTGAGTCCTTTGATTTATGGGGTCCGAGACCAGAAGTTTGTGAAACAAATGAAGGAATATTTTACATGTAGAGTTATTATTGTAAAGATTGTGCCATCATAATTATGATTATATCTATCTATCTATCTATCTATCTATATATATATATATATATATATATATGTATATATATATATATATAGTCTGATAGTCAACATTGGAAATTCTGGTCATTTACATTTTTCATGCTTAGGCTCGTCATACTCCAGGTTAAGTTATCCAATATTAATATCGCAACGAACACATCAAGCTTCTCTTGCTATTTTGCCGCCTGTCCCTGTACCAGGGTTGCCAGGCAGGTCTGCGTAACAAAACTAGCCCAATGGCCATTCAAAAATAGCCCAAAAGAAAGTCAATGGCTATATCCCAAATATAAAAATAACAAAATATGCCTCTCCCATACATATTTTACAGTCACTATTATGCAAATTGATCATAAACACAGCACAAATGCTCCCAGTGTCGTGGCCTAATACAGGCCTAATATTTGCTTGTGCTGTCTTTCTGGCTAAATAGCATATTTTGTTTAATGCAATGACTATACTTTTAGGTATGTGGTTTAAAAGTGTAAATAGTCCTATATTTAGAATGCCCCTGTATATATGCATTAAAAAAAAAGTTTGTTGCATGAAACAATATGTTCCTCTTTAACAATCTTCTCTTTATGATAAACATTGCCAGATCAAGTAATTTGTTGGCGGTTTGCTTGTTTGTTTGTCTATTTATTTTTGCAAAATGGTCTTTTGTGGTATCATCTAAGTTGTATCATCCAAATCAAAGTTGGTTGATTACATAACTGAGATAAAGTAATAGCCTAGTTAACAATTATTTGTTTACATAGAATATATGATTTATTTATTTATTTAAGCACCTAAAACCTAATCAGTTTGACAGAATCTTACTTAAAGAACTTTACTTCAAATTTTCTTATACTGAAAAATATTCTCATTATTACTAGAACACATTTTACACATGGGGAAAACCAATTGTTTAGACAATAATTCTAAAATGGGGGAAAATTTAAATCTCTTGATTCTAAATTGTAGGCCTACTTAAAGTGGGGGGAGGGGATGTAATGCTATTTCATGCATTCTGACTTATTTACACTGTTAAAAGAGTTGCATTCTCTTGCTAAACATGGCCAAAGTTTCAAAACACGAGTTGGACGTATGACGGAGTATTTCTATGGCAAATATACTACTTCTGGTTGTGGACATGTTTCGCCGAATTTTGTTCGAGTATGGCCTTTATCACGTAATAACAGCGGAATTCCTTGTATAGGCACTTCTCCCTGATAAACGTGCATACACACACACCACCCAGAGCAAGAGCACGCCCATTAACACGCTTTGTTCCGGATACGGAAGCCGAGAGATTTTTCAACAATGGCTGTGTCCCGATTCAGGAGCTGCACCCTTCGAAGGCTGCATACATCATCAAGGCAGTCTCATTTAAGAAAAATAACTGTTAGATTGCAAAGTAAGAAAGAAATTACAGTATTTTACACCTCACAATGAATATCGGTCAATTTTATTATGGTTACTTTTCTTAAATATGACATCCTTGATGACGTATGCAGCCTTTAAATGCGACCTCCGGAGGACGCAGCCTCCGAAATGAGACGCAGCTCCTGTCATCAAAGCAGTGTGTTTTTGGTTGTGAGGGAAAGATTACCTTTTTCAGCTTCCCAAAGAACCCAGCGTTAAGGGAACAGTGGGTGATGTTTGTTTGTTCCCAGAATTTCAGTGATGAATGCTTTGTAAACAAGTCCCAGTTCGGCCCTGGATTTGCAGATCGCGGGTGGTGAGTAAAACTGCATAAAGTATCTGTTTTGTTGGAAATCGGTGTGCAAGTGCATAAAATGTAAACAACATGAGCGTTTTTGTTCCCTTTTTATTTATAATGATGTCACAGCTTGCACAAAAGCTGCGCGCGCTCGTAACTCTTTAGCTCCGCCCACGGCACGCCTCCAGGAGATCGGCTTTTTTTCGGAAAGACTCAGGACAGCGTATCAATCTTTTATAAATATGATAAAACTAAAGACTTTTCGGAGATATAAAGGATGCACTACTACTCAATAGGTACTCAAGATTAACATGAGATTGGCAGAAGCTGTGTGTGATACCCCCCCTTTAAAAGTAACATTGTTTTATTAAACCAGTCCAGACTCCATATCATTGTTCGAGGCCTATTTTTGAGAAAAATGGTTTAAAAACACATAATTATTTATATAAATTTATAAATATACCTTACTGCTTGATATAATCATAGAAATGTCTATTTTAATCACAAACGATTGTGAATGGTCCTTCCAGGTAAGCGCTGCAAAAAATATCAACTGTCACGTGACAGCGTCGGCAGCGCTTTGGACAATACTTTACATCTGATAAATGGCAGAGTGAAACTTTATCGACGAAAATACGGCGTATTATTTAGATTCATCTTATCTGACCAATTTGAGACAAATGCCAGGTCGCTTAACCCTGTCACTTGTTTCTTGTTCAATTCTAGCCGCCTTCAGTTATTTCCATGTATTAGTAGCGCCGTCTTGTGGTTATTCTGAGGTATCTTAATTGCTATGTTGACTTCACTTGAGGAATCTCATCGTGAAATGACAGGAGGTTTCGAAGATACAATAAATAATTGATAATTCTCCTTTTAATCACTCAATATGGCCGAATGTGCGCGAGAGGCCGAGTTACACAATGACTGGAACTCAACAGAAACAGAAACGAAAGTGAAACCCTCTTCTCTGAATGACTCTCAAATGACTTTCTGTTTTGACAGAGGAACCAAACGCCAAACTCCGCTAAAAGGTAAATATCACTGAATATATTCCCTACTCGTTGATAATAGCTCGTTATGGAATTATACAGTTGTCATATTAATGAATTCGTCATTGGTCATATTGTTGTTAGCTAATTCATCCTTGAAAACTGTCAATGCATTTACACCCAGGTTATGAACAGGTATCTAAAAGACCCATTACTACATGATGGACAGCCACCATATGAATAGTAATAATACTAACAGTACTTTTAGAACGTAACATGTAAATACCATGGTACGTGATTATGGAAATCAGTAAGTACCATATTAGCGTCTGACACCTTGACTACTTCTTTGTAAATAATACCACTGTGAATGATTTGTCATTCTTACAGAAAAATGGCTCAGGCTGATATTGACGAGGGATTATATTCTCGACAGCTGTAAGTGTATTGTAAAATATTCTTATATGCCACATACAACTTATATTTCCTTATTTGTATCTTGGTTTTCCCATATATACCTTGATTTTTGTGTTTTCCGACTCTATTATCTGTGGAAATTTAATTTTACTTGAGTAATCTAACTGAAATACTAATTAAGTGTTCTTGAAACTGCTTGTATTACGTTTCTAATGAAAAAAAAAAATGTGTATTGTACTTCTTACAGTTTCATTTAGACATTAAAAATGCACATTTTTGCAGGTCCCTCAGATTGTAAAAAAGACCAGAAATGTGTTTAATGATACATATGGAAGCCTAATAGACAGTAGGTTTAAAAGCATGTAAAGCTCATATTTCTGTACATTCATTAGTTGTTCAGTTTGTTGCATCAGGTGTAATGTTGTCTAATTCGTCTTTTTGAGGTCGAGTTACTTGCTTAGTTTGAGGAATTCCAGTTATGTATTTTCTGTAGGTTCCAAGTCATCAATGCTTTATGAATAGTTACGCCCATCCCGACTAGTCTTTTCCTGGTATTTTTCACATAAAACAAAGTGAAAGTAACTGGGTTTGCTTTTTTGCATTGTTGAAATAAGTTGCATACTATTTAGCTTATCTGAATTGGATTAGGATTTGCGTTTTACTTTTATGTAAAAAAAATGTCCCATACATTATTTAAATATGCAAAATATACATCATGATAGTATTTGTTATATTTAATGTATGCTTATGTTAATTTAGATTAAAAATTGTATTTATTTTGTTTCACAAAATAAGTATATTAAATGGCAACAGTCAGAGGTCAAATGTTTTAAATATTAAATCAGTATGTAGGGAAATTTTACTTTATGCACAAGCCATTTTTTTTTATCTCACAACAGGTATGTGATTGACCATGATGCAATGCGTCGCATGGGAAAGGCCGATGTTCTTATTGCTGGAATGCGAGGTCTTGGCGTGGAAATTGCCAAGAATGTGATTCTGGCTGGAGTTCGATCCGTCACCGTTCAGGATGAGGGTGTGGTGGAGTGGAGAGATCTGTCTTCTCAGGTAGTAAACTTTTAATGCATTTAAATGAGTAGTTCATCCAAAAACTAAGTAGTCTGCCATCCTTTACTAACCAGGAAAGAAGATGCTTTAAAGATGCTCAGAGCTGCTGTTTTCTATGCAAAGAAAATGAACGGTGATTTACACATGTGTGCATTCAGACATGATACCTCAAGACACATCAAACACCATTGGTTTTTGCGTGGTGATTTGAATGTTTTGAATTATATGCAGGTGAGGTTTGAGAGTATTCAAGTGCAAGGGTTTATTTTGTAGCTTATGATGGCAGAATTCATTTTCATTTCCTGGAAAAGAGCCATTTGTGTTCCAAACAAACAAGTCATACAGGTTTGGAAAGGCTTGCATCAGTAAATTATGAAATAATTAGCATTTTTGGGTTAATAATTTGTTTTTGTTTTTTTTTTAATTTGCAAAAATGTCAATGATTAATGTAGGTGTTGTTGGGGGATCTTTACAAAGGATCATTTTTATAATCTCTTATGTCTTCAGTTTTACCTGAAAGAAGCTGATCTGGGTCAGAATAGGGCCTTGTGCTCTGAGAAGCAGCTCTCTAGTCTGAACGTCTACGTTCGAGTGTCTGCCTGGACTAACAAACTCAACGAGGACTTCCTCAGCAAGTTCCAGGTGAGTTATGATCCTGTCTCATATGTCCGTGCAAAAAAAAATTCTTGTTTTGTCTTATTTTATGTTTATTACAATAGGTGGTGGTGCTCACAAATTCACCTTTAGAAGAGCAGCTACGTGTGGGAACGTTTTGTCACTCAAACAATATAAAGTTTATTGTGGCTGACACCAGAGGACTTTGTGGGTAGGCTGCATTCTGTGAATCAATACAATGCATGAAAATGGTTAAATTAGTGCAAAATCATAATCTGATTTCTGTGTTTGGTTTGCAGGCAGTTGTTCTGTGACTTTGGCGAATCGTTTGAGGTCCAAGACACAAATGGAGAAACTCCAGTCTCAGCCATGATTGCTCATATCAGCAAGGTGACAGGACAAAAAAATGCATTTTCACTTTCAGTTTGGTCCTCTTGATACTCACCCTCAAGTCATTCCAAATCCAAATCTTCGATGAAATACAAATAAAAACATTTTTAATGAAATCAGAGAGATTTCTGTCCCTCCACTGAAAATCAGTTTCAAAACTTTGACGCTTCAAAATGTTGGTTAAGACATAATAAAGAGAGTCGATATGAATCGGGCAGTTTAATCAAGCAAGTGCATTTGAGCTTCTGTTTTTGATGTATGTGTTTTGATCAATGTTTAAATATAAACAAATGCTAAATTAAATCTGTTCATCATAAAGTGATTGTGTCTCTTCAGACAATTTGGATTAAATTAGATTCATCTGTTTATTAGGTTTTTATGACCTTTTTGAAGTGTCAAAGTTTTGGGTGAATGAACTTTCAATCGAGGGACAGAAATTTCATTAAAAATATCTTAAAAGTCTTATGGATTTGTAAGACATGACGGCGAGAAATTGATGGCAGATTTTCATTTTTTCTTTTTCAAAACAATTTGCCCAAAATGTATTATTTTGTTTATTTATTATTATTACAATTGACATGACTCAGTCAGTAATTCTTTTTTCTTTCTTTACTATCCTTTAATTAATTTGAGCTGAAAATGTAACATTTTCCATCATAGGAGAATCCAGGCGTAGTGACATGCACAGATGAAGAGAGTCATGAATTTACCGATGGCATGTTTGTGACTTTTTCTGAGGTTCAAGGCATGACCGAACTCAACAGTTATGGTTCCGTTGAGATCAAAGTGCGGGGTAGGTGTCATATGATATGTGGAAAATATCTAGAGCTGATACTGGTGGATAGCATGCGGTTAATTTGATAACAAATATATATATGCCAATGTTTTTAGACAGCTACTCCTTCACTATTTGTGACACTTCAAACTTTTCCGAGTATGTGGAGGGTGGAGTGGCAACTGAAGTGAAACAGCCTGAAATCCTCCACTTTGTAAGTGTTACCCAGTATTGATTTATATTTAAGATGCTGTTATCATGATGTAGTGTGCTTTTGAAATCTGTAAGTGTGTCAATGTACAGCATTATAGCAAGGCACCTCCTTGAGGTGATGTTTTAATGCTTGCAGAAACCTCTGAACGTGGCTCTGGATGAAGCGCTCAGAAATCCTGAGCTTGTGGAGATGACAGACTATGGCAAGACACGAAGACACCAGTCTCTGCACCTGGCCTTCCAGGCCCTGCATAGATTTACTCAGAAATACAGCCGGACACCCCAACCTAGATCCCAGGTCAGTCATACCATGACACCTTTATGCTGAAAATGTGTTTTAAAGTACACACATTGTATCAAAATTTTCCACAGTGTGACTTTATTGTCAGTACATTGCGCAAAATATTATATAAGGTTTAAGAAAATTAATATTACTGTTCTTTTCTGGAAAAACTGACCCTTTGATAATTATTGATTATTGATCTTCATTAAAAACCATTTATTATAAGATTCTTTTTTTTTATATGCATGTGCAAATATTTGACAATTTGATTACAATATAAATGCAATGCATTAAGAAATCTAAAAATTTGTACTATGTGATTTTATTACTAATCACTATTAATCATAATTATTTTCACAATTTTACATTATGAAATATTGACAAAAAATGATTTTTACCACTGAAAATAGGTCAGTAATTGTATTTTGAAATAATAAGCACCTAATACTAATAGTAATTCAATGCACTGATCTGCATCATCACTTTTTTTTTTACCCCTAAATGTAATAGTTCAAAAGCCTGACTATAGTTCATCTCTGTGTTTTGCTGCCCTCTGTAGGCTGATGCTGAAGTGCTGGTTACTATCACAAAAGAGCTTTGCACAGATGCAAAGTTTGATGAGCTTGATGAAGACGCTGTAAGAAATTTATCTCTGGTTGCCAGTGGTGACCTGGCACCTGTCAATGCCTTCATTGGAGGGCTGGCTGCTCAGGAGGTGGTGAAGGTGAGTTTGATCATTTAACTCTTTCCCCGCCATTGACAGAATTTTTCGGCAATCCATGTTTTCACTGTTATTGAATAGGATTAGGTGAAGAAGCAGAAACAAGCGATAAAAGCATTGCTTATGCACATGCTGTAGTCTTTGACGAAAATGTGATTTTCTTAAATTTTTGTTCAAGATGTTGCTTTGTTTTAACTCTTTCTCCGCCAGCATTTTTGAAAAAAGTTGCCAGCCACTGCCAGCATTTTTGATCCTTTTCACAAAAGTTTCATGGCCCCCAGAATATTTTGTTGTATGAATATCTGAACATGCAACATGTCAAAAGAAGGAACAGACCCTCTGCTTTTAAACAAAAACAAAAAAGCTTCATGAAACATTTTCTTATCAACACTTGCATATGGGTACATTTCATAAAAAAAAAACAATATTTTGAGCAAAAAGCTGAGAAAATTGCGTTTTTGTCAAAGACTATTTCTGGATCATAATCAGATCAATGATCAAATCATAGATGGAGTAGACTGAGTCCATCAACACCCCTAAAGCTTCACAGTCCTATAGCTGTGTTTTGATCAAGAGATTCATTACTCTTTCAGAAGATGCATAATAGCGCCCTCTACCGTATAACAGTGAAAAAGAGTTCATGAAACTTAAACATATTCAAATGTTGATAAAAAAAAAGAATGCATTTTTTCAAAGCAGAGTCTCTGTTTTTTTTCTTTTGATATATTGCATGTTCAGATATTCATACAACAAAATATTTTGGGGGCCATGAAACTTTTGTGAAAATGCTGGCAGTAGCTGGCAACTTAAAAAAAAAAAAAAAAAAACGCTGGAATGAAAAGAGTTAATGATATTTACACTGGCATCACCAGTTGATGGACACATAACATGGTCTATATATAAGCACATTTTTGAAAGACTACATGTGTATGAAATCTTTCAGGCATGCAGTGGTAAATTCACTCCTCTCAGGCAGTGGCTGTATTTCGATGCCCTGGAATGCCTGCCTATAGAGGAGGATGGAGTTGTCCTTACTGAAGACGCCTGTGCTCCTGTAAGCAACGAGCAAGCTCATTCTCACTATTTAAAAAAGCACTTTTTTTTTTTTTTTTTTTAGCACTTTTTGTACTTTCACATAAAGTGATCTGTATCCTCTGTGCTGTAGAGAGACAGTCGATATGATGGGCAGATTGCTGTGTTTGGATCTGCATTTCAAGACAAGCTGAAGAAACAGAACTATTTTTTGGTGAGTGTGTTTCTCTTGCTTCACCAGCAGAGGAGGTCATTACCCCTTTTTGTGTTTCAGTAAACCCTGTTGGATGACTGTCAGTTACTTATCATTGATCTGTTATGGAGAGCAGTGAGAAGATCAGTGAGTCAGTGGTGTAGAATGCACAGGAAATATTTTATGTGCTATGTGATATTTCCTGTTGAGCACTAAGGATATGTTGGTCAGAGTTTCCTGTGTGAATCAACCTAATATTGCAGAATTTTTTGGGGAGAATTTTTTGGTTTATTACTTTGGTGACTCTGAATGTTGCTAAAACCTGTATTTCTTCATTTAAAGGGTTAGTTCACCCAAAAATGAAAATAATGTAATTTATTACTCACCTTCATGCCATTCCACACCCGTAAGACCTTCGTTCATCTTCGGAACACAAATTAAGATATTTTTGATAAAATCTGATGGCTCAGTGAGGCCTGAAGCTTAATGAAGCAGTGTTTTGAAATCGGCCATCACTATATAAGTCATTATTTTGTTTTTTTGGCACACCAAAAATATTCTCATCGCTTTATAATATTAATATTGAACCACTGTACTCATATGAACTGATTTAAATATGTTTTTAGTACATTAATTACATGATACATGTACATTTAGTACAATAATTAGTACATGAACTAACCCTTTAATTATTCAGTTTGTTCATGTTTGTTCATTTATGTTTTTAGCATAAACTACTGTTCAAAAGTTTGGGGTCTATATAATTTTTTTTAATAATACTTTTATTTAGCAAGGATGTATTAAATTGATCAAAAGGGACATTAAAGACATTTATAATGTTACAAAAGATTTTTATTTAAAATAAATGTTCTTTTGAACTTTCTATTCATCAAAGAATCCTAAAAAATTATCACGGTTTCCACAAAAATCTGAAGCACCAGAACTGTTTTAACATCGGTTCATTGATAATAATAAGAATTATTTCTTGAGCAGCAAATCAGCATATTAGAATGATTTGTGAAGGATCATGTAACACTGAAGACCATGGTAATGATGCTGAAAATTCAGCTTTGATGACAGAAATAAATTGCATTTTAAAATCTATTAAAATGGAAAACAGTTATTTTAAACTGAAATAATATTTCACAGTATTACTATTTTGTACAGTTTGTTTGATCAAATAAATGCAGCTCTGGTGAGCATAAGAGAAAAATCTTTTTATGTGACCCTAAACTTTTGAATGATTGTGTACATTTATGCTATAAAGTACATTACATGTAAACCTAGTCCTTCCTTATTTAACCTCTCTTCAAAATTACAAGTCCTGCTCCATCTCTCAGTCTTGAAGATTATTAATCAATATTATTCATCAATTCTCATCAAATGTCTATGTGATCAGGTTGGAGCTGGAGCGATTGGTTGTGAGCTGATGAAGAACTTTGCTCTGATTGGTCTGGGTGCGGGAGAGGGTGGAAAAATTACAGTGACTGACATGGACTCCATTGAGCGATCGAATCTGAATCGTCAGTTTCTGTTCCGCTCTCAGGATATCGGGGTAAGAAGAGTTGGCACACAATAGCTACACCATTGATTTGAACTTCAGAAAATGGTTTTAGTACAATATCAATGACAGTAATCTAAAACAGAGCCATCACTAAAGTCTTATTGAATGAGCCACGTCCACTTCACATGCCTTAAATGTTGTAAAATCATTGTAATGCATTTACATTTATTCTTTTTATCTCTCTCAGAGGCTGAAGTCAGAGGTGGCGGCGGAGTCTGTTAAAGAGATGAACCCTTACATGAACATCATCTCTCACCAGAACCGAGTGTGTGCAGAGACAGAGGAGGTCTACACACATTTGTTCTACAGTCACCTTGATGGCGTAGCAGCTGCGCTGGATAATGTGGATGCACGTGAGTGCTGACTTTGCTAGGTCCCATGTTACACCAGCTGTGTTTATCAGCCAGAAGTTTGTGTTTCCTTATGCCTCAGCCAAAATTTAGAAAGTACTACATGTCTAACATTTTACTTTACCTGTTCATTAGGAGTCTATCTTGACCAGTGCTGTGTGCGAAGCAAAAAGCCCATGCTGGAGGGAGGAACTCTGGGTAGTAAAGGCCACACATTGGTGGTAGTACCACATCTGACTGAATCGTATGGACCCTCCACATCTGGAGGACAGAAAGCCATTCCCATCTGCACACTCAAGAACTTCCCTCACCGTATAGAGCACACGCTACAGGTGAGAAGGCATACATTTTTCTGTTTAGCAGATTTATAGGTTGTTGCGTTGACAGAAAATTATCATTTCTCTCATTTTGCTGTCACAAACACTTCTGTTGGGTCAATTTTTAGGAGTTAAACTGTCCTGTGTTACTCTAAATATTAATTAAAAAAAAAAAAAAAACATTTTGAAAATTATTCCAACGGTTCCTCTTTGTTGTTGTTGTTGTAGTTGTGGTGTGGATGGTTATTAAAGCTTTATATTTATAGTTATCATCCTTGGTGAGAATGGCCTTTAATTTAAGTGGAAATATTCAGGCATAAATAAATACATTAAATAAAATTATATAATATATCCAGGCCTTTATGATCAAAATATTTATACATCTGAAGATTTGCAAATACACAAAGTGACAATTTTAATGCACAAGTTTTCAACCAAACATGTGGCTCTGTGTGTGAATCACAAATTATTTTTATTTTTTTAATTATTTCAGTGGGCCAGAGACCAGTTTGAAGGACTTTTCAAGCAAATGGCAGAGAATGTGAACCACTTTCTCAGGTATAGATAAACGCATTTCAACTAGTCAATAGTCTAGAGGAGAAATAAGATAAAATGTGTGCAGGAAATATAGGGTGAAAAGGCACAACTGTTATCAGCAGATGCAGATATTGTGTCAGAGATTCTGATCAACATTGTACTCCTTAAATGTGACCCACTCCTCATGTCCAGGCTCAGCTATTCATTATTACTGCAACCCTGGCTTCCTGCCACAAGTGTCAACTGTAGTCAGATCTCTTTTCCATCTGAAATGAGGTGAAGGATGTTTATATAAAGGCGAGTGTGCAGGAAGTTGAGGTGCTGTGTGCTGCAGGCAGATACCGCAGAGGGAAGGCAGCAGCAGAACTGCCTCAATCTCAACTACTTCCTGTTGGCTGTCAGCAAACTCCACCCAACTCAACAGCTTTCTTTGGCTAAAAACTGAATATGTTTTGGGGCAGTGTTATTGTAGTATCATAGATATACTATTATCGTTTTTTATTAATATTGTGAATTAGTTTTTTTTGCATTTTAATTTTAGTTAATGTTTGTGTGTGTGTGTTTAAAATATTTTTTTTAAAAGTTCTGTTTAATTTTAAGAAATAGCTAGTTTTAGATTTAGTTAATGATAATGCCCCTGTTTTTGGGGCCATTTAAAGTTTAGCCTGAACGATTGATGTTGAAAAAATTAAAACAACAAAAAAGCTACTCATACTGCATAGCATAGCATACAGACAGCTCTACCCCTTTTCTCCATCTCTGTCTGCAGTGACCCAACCTATGTAGATCGGAAAGTCGCCCGTGGGGATGTGGAGGCTGTGGAAATGTTGGAGGGTGTCTATAGGAGTCTGAGCGAGGAATGGCCTCAGAACTGGACTGACTGTGTCAGCTGGGCCCGCAAACAGTGGGAAACACTTTACAACAATCAAATTAGACAACTACTGCACTGCTTTCCCCCTGACCAGGTAACACAGAGAGCCATGTACTGTACACACTTTACGGTGAAGTATACAATAGTGCGACATAATGGCTAAATATATATATATATATATATATATATATATATATTTATAATCACATAGGAGAATGGGGGAATATGTGCTATTGATATGAAAGTAGTGTCATTCTTAATGGTTCTTTAAAATATATATTTTCTTTAAACAAATTATTATTAAAATTAATTAAGATTTTTTTTTTTTAATTTGGGATGTAAAAAGATCCGTATGTTTTTGTCATGTTTCCCAAACACTACAGTAAAACGCTTTGGATAAAAAAGAGACCTACTAAAATGACTACTTACAGGTTTTGTCTTATCAATATACTTTAGACATTTTGATTATGAGTCTGTTAAGAAAGTGAGTTGGCTAATAATCCATTAGTTTTGGGATCGCAGGAGTGCTTGAATGTGTTAGTTTCACTTTGGACCAGCAGGTGGCGCTGTTGTCTATAACAACAAGTGGCTCGGACCATGTTTAGAGAGAAGGCATGATAGTCACAATACCTTGTGAAATAAATATTTATGAAAATTTTCACATCAAAATCAATCATTTATGTAATTATCTGAAGTCTTATTATAAATCCAAAAGTGCTCATCATGTGAATTGCAGCATATTACAATAATTTCTTTCTAAATATATGAGATTCTAATTGTTAGGGAAAAAATACAACCAATCATTTCCACTGGGAGTTTGTGCATCTATGGTTGTGTAACAGTATGGATGTGGAGAGGTCTAATCCATAGCATCAGTGCCTGCTCACAGAGATAATCATTCATTCAGAGGAGGGGTGATATGGACAAGAAAACAGAGTTTTGAAACTCTGAAATGTCCTTTATCTTGCATGTCCAGATATAACAGTTGCAAAACCTGAAGTCGCAGATGAGTAGACCACAGTTCAGTTTGAAGGTTTGTGCTTGAATATACTGAAAAAGAGTAAATCATTGGCATCACCAAGCTTTGCATAACAGTTTCTCGTTGTCAGTTGGAAGTCTTTCCTGTAGTGCAGAAAGACGGTTGTAAAGATCAACACAATTCTTTCTGTTAAACTAGTGGAATAAGCTTTGTGTTACTGCTCTTTTGGTCTGCCTTTGTTCTTTTCAACAGCCTCTTCTGTTTTTTTGTTAAAAGACAAATCGTATTGAACGCACACACACATGATAAACTCATTACTCTGTCTCTCTGAGCAAAAGGCTTGGAGACATGGGCTTTATGGTGACCAATCACGTCCACTTCACATCAGCATGTGACTGATGTGGCTGGAGGGCATCCATTTGGCCCGCAACACATGTAGACGTCTTCCATTGTTGTTTACTGGAGCTGACTATATAGTGCCTTTAAACAATATTTTTATATATTAAAATAAACAACAATAAGTAAAACAATGTATATAAAAATATTTTAAAAATGAAAAATAGACAAGCATTTAATCATAATTATAATAAAAAACAAATACATAAAATAATTTACATATACATAAAATTATTTTAACTGGTCCTATATAAACATGTAATAATAGATATAATAACAATAGAACTATATAGTATCTTTAACAGCATGTTTTATAAATAAAAATGAACAACAATAAATAATGTTTATAGAGCATTTTTAAAATAAAAAATAGACAAACATCTAATAATAAATGTAATAAAAATATTTAATATTAAATATTAAATATTTAATATTAACATAATATGAAATATATTTAATACATTCAAAAACATTAAAAGAAAATGTAAACCCTTTTTTAAAACACATTTTCTCCTCTCGTTCACACTCTGGCCCTCACTAGGTAACAAGCTCTGGACTTCCGTTCTGGATGGGCGCAAAGAGACGTCCACATCCTTTGACCTTTGACACCAACAATGTAAGTTTTACTGGGTAAATTCCCAAACACAGTCTCTGGGATTTCCCATCATCCCCTGCAGACAGGAATGACTAACTTTACGACTCACGGTTTCTCTCCTGGTGTGATTTAGATACTATCTGATATTATTGATCACCTGAGATTAACAAAGCAAAGTGAAAACGTGTTAAGCCCCCGACCCCTCACACACAGACACACTCACACAGGTAAACACAGAGGCACATTAGCAAACAGGTAATTTTTTTAACAGAAACCCTTTCAGACACATATATAAACTGAAAAAAAAAAAAAAAACTCCTAAATATTTTAATTAGGCTAGATATGCAAATGGTTCCACTCCATTATTCAGTGTTATGGCCCATTGTTTCCATTGTCTTCATTATTTATAAATGTTATCAGCATTTGGTAAGATTTGTTCTTCCCTAAAGGAATTCCTTTTTAACTCATCACAGTCAATTTGAATTCTGTGGTTTCAAATGTTAACCTGTTTTGGGAAGTGTTGTTTTTTGAATGCGCTACACACTTTTCTCTCATCATTTCCTGTTAACCACTGCAGTTCTGTTTCTCAGCACATGTGTTTGTGATCCATGGCAAGTTTTTCCACCCTTCAGCTCAAAATCAAACAAACACACAGTTTCACTTTAGATCTGCCAGCTATAATAAAAGTATTTTGATTTGAGATGATTACTGTTTTCTCTTGTTTTATAGACCACCCATATGGACTTCATTGTGGCAGCGGCCAATTTATATGGCCAGATCTATGGGATTACAGGCTCAAGAAATCGTGCTGACATTCAGAGCATTCTGCAGGAAGTAAAAGTGCCCGAGTTCACCCCTAAATCTAGTGTAAAGATAGCAGTGACCGACCAGCAGCTGAAAGAGGAAAATGAGGAGAGAAAAGAGGAAGGTGAGATTTTAGGCTTAATATGAAATTATACTATTATATATTATTTGAATAAGTCTGAAAAGAATATTAAAATATCTCTTTTAATATCACTCTCTGCATCTCTTAGACAAAGTCAAGCTGGAGATGTTAAAGGAGAAGCTGTCCAAACTCCAGCTGAAGGACCAAAACTTCCGGATGCATCCACAAGAGTTTGAGAAGGTACCGTGTTTGTCAAGTCAAGACCTATTTCTATAGCATTTTCACAATACAATAGGTGCGTCCCAATTCGCATACTTAATCTATGACGTTTTTAGTATAAATAGTGCAAGTAGTGTGTTCACTGAAAATTCCACATAGAAAAAGTACACTTTAAATACCTGGATGATGCACTTAATTAACAGAAAAAAATGAAGTGTGGGGTATTGGACACTTCATGCGCTCAACTGTCGCAGCTTTAAAGGATTAGTTCACGTCAGTATTAAATTTCCTGATAATTTACTCACCCCCATGTCATCCAAGATGTTTATGTCTTTCTTTTTTTTTAGTCTAAAAGAAATGAAGGTTTTTGAGGAAAACATTCCAGGATTTTTCTCCATATAGTGGACCTCAACGGGTTGAAGGTCCAATTTGCAGTTTCAGTGCAGCTTCAAAGGGCTCTACACGATCCCAGACGAGGAATAAGGGTCTTATCTAGTAAAAGTCATTTTCTAAAAAAAATAAAAATTAAATACTTTTTAACCACAAATGCTCGTCTTGCACTAGCTCTGCGATGCGCCACGCATTACATAATCATGTTGGAAAGGTCGCGTGACGTAGGCGGAAGTACCGATTACAAAGTGAACATGCAAAGACTAAGTCAAACGGCCTTTACAATGATGATTTTGAAGTTGGAGGAGAAAATGAGATGGAGTTTTTCACCCTACATTGGTACTTCCGCCTACGTCACGCAAGACCTTTCCAACATGAATACGTAATGCATGGCACATCGCAGAGCAGTGTAAAATGAGCATTTGTGGTTAAAAAGTATATACATTTTTTTTTTTTTTTTTAGAAAATGACTGATTGTTTCACTAGATAAGACCCTTATTCCTCATCTGCGATCGTGTAGAGCCCTTTGAAGCTGCACTGAAACTACAATTTGGACCTTCAACCCGTTGGTAACTGCTGAAGTCCACTATATGGAGAAAAAACCTGGAATGTTTCCCTCAAAAGCCTTAATTTCTTTTCAACTGAAGAAAGAAAGACATAAACATATTGCATGACAAATGACATCTGCAAATGTTTTTGTTTGACTTTACACTTAAAAGAAAACAATATAGGTTTGGAATGACAGTAAATGATGACAGTTTCTTTTTTGTGTGAATTATTCCTTTAGTGGCTTTAAACATAAAATTAGTCTGAAAAATTAGCGTGATAACTTTGGCATCCTCAGTAAACACACATTTGGTATGTGCACTGGGCCTGTCAGACATGTTGGCGTCCACTCTCAGGTAGGAGGTCTCAGTGAACCACAAAACTGGCCCTCAAACATCCAACCCCTACTGCAGTTTTCTTCGACCCTTAACCAGCTCCATCCATAACAGACAGGAGAAAACAGTTGTCCTTTTTGTTGAGACGGATCTTCTTGTGACATACTTCTCAAATAGAGGGCGTCCAACGGACAGAAAGGTCTTATGAAAAGCTTCGAATGCACACTGGTTTAGTCAGTGTCCGCTTTGTCGTTAGTGAGACTGCATGACACATGGGCTTCCTGGGCTTCCACACACATACAGTACATAGAGAGTGAATGGGCAGCAGTGTCCGAACAACATCTCAGTTGTGTTTTCTGTTAGGAAGAGGATTAGTCTCAGTCTATGTGTTTCTCTGCATGTATCTGTCTTTGGTTTTTACAATCTCTTCAGTCTTTAAATCACTCTTGGACTATCTATTCTCCATTTCTCTTTCTGTGGCTGCTTCTGTCTTTAGTCTTGTTTTCTTTGAAGATGAAAGCGTCCTGCTATCTGTTTGGAAATGTTCATATGGCAACAGTTAGGCTGTACCGCAGTTCCAAAAGTCTGAAACCACATAGAAAATCTGGGATTAAAATAAAGTTTTAGGATTTTAAAACAAAGAAAAGTTATCATGAAGAAGAAATATTTCAGCTTCTGCTCTATTTTCTAGGCTACTAATTAAATGTAAGTAAATGAGTGACATTGATCATGTGACTCTTTGAACCCTGTGACTATTTAACTCTTGTTGGAACATCTCAAACGATGCTGGATAAATTGATTGAGTGCTTCTATCATTAAAGTGAAAGAGAAAAATTAAAAAAATTAAGACATAAGAAATTCTAAATGTTTTTAATGCTTTAATGCAAAAATGTAATCAAATTATACAAATTTCTCTAGTGTTTTCAGACCTTTGGGCCCCACTGTTTGTATCGTATGTCCGTATGCATGTGCAAGTGTGTGTGCGCGATTTTAGCAATGACGCATTCTTTGCCAGATCAGATGTTTGGTTTTTCCAGTGGAATGTGTGTTTGGGGGATTCTGGTGGCATCAGGTTGCCAAATTATATACTGTGCTCAAACACCCCCGCAGTTACCCCCATCACACCCAATACTTGACAGGCTTTGTAGTGCTGCGGTGCCTGGGGCGTAAGCAGAGTGCCAAAACCTCATTCCTGCAATATCTAATATCACACCAAGTTCTTGAGTTGTGAATTATGCTTAATGGCTTATTTTTTAATTGCCACTAAGATCACTAAGTTTATGATTTGCAGATTAAAGCAGTTCTGGAACAATTATGGTCTGTTTTGTGGGACATCATGTGCAGTGTCACCTGAACATAAAGAGGGGAAATTATGTACGAATACAATAGGAGAATGGAAACTATAAATGTTTAAATATGACATGGTATGATATGACCTCTTTATCTAGTACCTGTTGTACCAAAGCGCGCGAACATACCTGTGGCCCGAACAGTTTTGTTCCTGTTTTTTAATGCTTCTTGTTTTTTATAAGTCTAAAAGATAACAATCAGCATCACACTTCAAACACAACAGGTCTTTTTCTCGTTGTTTTCGCCCTGTGGTAACAAATGAACAGATGGTTAGTAGGTGAAGATTTGCTGATGGACAAATCTAAGAGTGTTTTCCATAGTTGAAAGGAAATGAAAATGATACAACTTGTTTGAACTCTTCTATAAGTGAACACACTACACAAAAATATATATTTTTAATGAGTATTTTTGTATTTTCTTTTCACTAAAAATATCTAAACAGCCCTAAAACAAAATTAAATATGAAATAAATTGTATTTATAAAATAATATAATAAATAATATTAAGTAAATTTACCTAAAGCAAAATTGCAGATTATATTAAGGCTTGTTTTTGGAGAATATTTATTGAGGAACATTTTATAGAGTTTGTTTTTCTTTCCCCATTTGCAACATTTTTTTTTTGTTTGCATAAATGCGTAAAAGCAAGAAAAACAATTAGCACAGTCTCCAAAGATGGCATTTAATGCATGCATACACAGAAAAACAAGATTGAATGCAAGAATGTCGCTTATGTGTCAGTGCTTGTAATAATGAAATTGTTTATACATTACCGTATGCTCTTTTTTATTCTTGTGTTCCAGGATGATGACAGTAATTTCCACATGGACTATATAGTTGCAACATCCAACCTGAGGGCAGAGAACTATGTTATACCAACAGCCGACCGCCACAAGGTGAATGACTATTGTTTTTGTCAAAAAACTCTGCTGTGTTTTTGTTTGTGAGACAAGGTCTAAAGTGATCAACATTCCCCTCTGGGAATATGTGTCCTCAATTTCGGTACATATACAGAACACCCAGAGGAAAGACCTTTTCATTCTGCTAACTAGACCATAGAGTTCCAGACTTGTTTGCCTGATTTGCGCCCATAAACATGTATTTGTAATTCACAAACTGTGCAAAGTGTCTACAAACGTACATATATATAACACCTCCTTTTTCTCATCTGCAGAGCAAGTTAATTGCTGGCCGCATCATTCCAGCAATCGCCACGACAACAGCTGCGATCGCCGGACTGATGTGTTTGGAGCTCTATAAGCTTGTCCAGGGTCACCGGAAAATCACATCCTACCGCAACGCATATGTAAACTTGGCCACCCAATACTTTGTCCTCTCACAGCCTTGTGTGGCCCCAACATTTATTGTAAGTGACAAAGCTACTCACTTTGCATCACCATCTAACATTTGACTGTTTATAGCTTTTTGTCTTAATTAATTAATAACAAACACAGAGCGGTAGAAGTAGCTGTTAGCTGTTGAATACAGCATATCATAATGGTTGTATGTGTATTAGGGCTGCCCCCTAATAGTCCACTAACTGTTAGTTGATGAAAAGAGGCTTAGTCGACCAAAATTGGTATTAGTCGGTTAGTCGCAGAAAAAAAACCTCCACAGGAAGTGGCGAAATCACACAGTCTGTGATGGACAGTTCGATAAAGGCAGGAAATCAAAACATTCACCTCATTCATTGACCTCAAATATGGCTTATCACTTGAAACATGCAAGTAGTAGCAACTTTACAAGTCCGCTCACTCTAATGTTAACCTAGGTAAATGTGTGCTATTATTTGGCACATATCCAAGTGTTTGTGTGGAGAGCACGCTTACTGCATGACATGGAGGCGCTGGTGCGATCACTTGCATTTAACTTAAAATACTCTGTCATTTTTGGTCATACAGATAAGAATAAGCTAACATTTGAAACTGTAAATGGTTTGCTTTTATTTCTGTAAACTCACAATAACAACAAAACGTTGTGCTTTTGAAAAATAATGAAAACAAACAGGCCGTATCGCTCTCAGTGAACTTGAACGCGTCACAAAAATGAACAGAAACTCAGGATATACTTGCCTCACAGACATGTGAAATATATCTATGGAAAGCTTGAAATGTCTAATTTTAAATGAACTGATTCAAATCTAAAACAAATATTTTTAGGTTATATAATTTATATGAAATGTGCATATAGGCGCGTCCACTACTGTGTAGATGACGAGTCAGCATCGTCGACTTCATCTCTGCAGCCGAAAACACACAAAACACTAGTTTGTCTAAATATTTTAATACTTTATCGATAGTCTCCTTGCTGGTTTTTCATGACACATTCATAATCATTACGTTTGCCGGTGTGCTGCTGCAAGCTTTATGTGTGCGTTTGAGCGCTGATTAGGCTATGTATTATATATATAGGCGATTAAAAGCTCATTATTACTATGTATATGGTTTATTAATATTACCACACGATTAGTCGACTAATCATTTAAATAAACGACTACGAGTCAGCTAAAAAAATCTTTAGTCGAGGGCAGCCCAAATGTGTATTGACTATAGGTCTGTATTGGCCATCCATTTCTAACATAATAGTGTTACATAATAGTGCTAACATAATAATAAATATTAAATTGAATATTAAAACATTAAATATTAATTAAAATATGAATCTAGTTCCTTTTAATAAAGCAATCCTTTTAATTGTAATAAGAATTTAGAGCTAGATTTATCTGTTTTATTATTACAGTGTTTTTACGCGTACTAGTTAAAAGACTTCTGGTCCCAATAATGTGCAGTGAATAAAAGGGAATGTTTCTTGAGGTTGAGTTCTGTTATGGGGGCTGGGGGTGATGGCTGGGGTGAAAGGGTACAGCATCAGTCTTCTGTCTGGGTCTAGATCACTGCAGGCTTTAGTCAACTTATTTTCATCCTTAGGGGCTTAAACCACTTAGTAACTGTACACTCACCCCCGCAGACCCCTCACCTGCCGTCCTGGTGAGTTTGCTCAGTTTAGGGGACTTCCACTTTCAAAGGGAACGCATTCAGATTTAGACAACAGAATTTTCAGACAGACACGTGCATGTATTAAAGCAGCAATCCCTCAATCCCTCAACAATCCCTCAATCCCTCCCTCTTTTGAGGGAAGCAGCAATACCTCAAAAGATTTGCATGCAAAATCTGGTGTTTGTGTTTTAGCTGGTGTGTTTATGGATTTATAACTGTGATCATCAAAAACATGGTCCAAGATTTGTGCAGAGATACTTCAGATGAGGTAATGCAACCCCAGACATGGCCATCCACACATGGGGGGAGTGTTGTTTCTACCAACATGTGCAGGGTCAGAGTTGAGGGTAATTTTCACCCAAGGGGACAAGCGGTGAGCTGGGCTTTGAAACACACAAGCTCAGGTTACTAGTGTGATGTCACCATTTTCTGGAGTGTCCGGGCTGCTTCTTTTCTTAAAACACTCAGCAGACACACGCTGTTTGGATTACAAGAATATGCAGTGGTCTCGAAAAGTATTTGGACACTGAAGTCACACAAATATATGACTATCATTGCATTAAATAACCTCCTCAAGTTCACACAGGTGTCCCAGTAGAGGATCCACAGGTGTAGTTCATCACATTAACTAACAAGTTCCACTAACTTTTACAACCACAAAATGTCACAATGATTTTTGTCTTTAGTTTGAAGAGCATGTCTATTGTTTTATCATTTAAAACCTAACAAGCACTTCTTTTTTTTTTCAAAAGTTTGGGGTCAGTTACAAAAAAGTCTCTACATTTATTTGATCAAAGATATGGTAAAAACAGTAAAATTGTGAAATAATATCTTTTTTCTATTGTAATATATTTTAAAATGTAATTTATTCCTGTGATGGCAAAGCTGAATTTTCAGCATCATTAATCCAGTCTTCAGTGCCACATGATCCTTCTTAAATTATTCTTATATGCTGATTTGCTTAATATTTTTGTGGAAACAGTGATACATTTTTTACTGTCTTTACTGTCACTTTTGATCAATTTAATGCATCCTTGCTGAATAAACATTCATTAAAAAAAACAACAGCAACATTTGAACAGTAGTCAATATTTTGCTTAAAGTATGGATGTGCTATCTTAATTTTAAGTGTCGAAAATACTGGTGTCTAGAAGTTTAAACTTTCAGCTTTTCCATTATCTTCCCTTTCACTTTTTCCATCCTTTTTGTTTTGTTTGCATACCTTTTTTATATGACTGGCACAGTTAGTCTTTCCACGTCCAGGACGTGCAGAAAAGTTTCCACACATGGGACGAGTCAAGAGCATGCTTTATTTTGTAATACTGATACTGTCTGAATGCAGTCACATGGCGGAAAACAAATTATTGAGTCAATTAGTTAACATTTCCATTTTTTAAAACCGTTGTTTAGACTGTGTTAGTGATACGGTGGCTGCCATCTGGGGCTTTGTCAGCTGTCAGTGTATTAAATTGAGCTGTGGAAATATCTATTAGTCTCTTTTCCAACATGTGGCTTCCAATTGGAACTTTTTATGGATTTAGAAGAAAAACAACAGAGAGACACTTTTCAGATGGATCAGAAATGCATAACAGTCAGTTGCTTGCTAAAACTAACATTTAAATCACCACAAACATACAAATTATGGAAATTTGACAGGTCACACATACAAGAGGGTTCTTCTGAGAGTCTAAGAAAATCTAGTCTGAGCAAGACGGATATGCTTGTAGGTTCCTGTTTTCTACCAAGGACATCCTCTTTAAGAGTCTCCACTATTTTTACACTCAAGACAGTTTCAGAGAACTCATTTATCAATCTTTTTGTCATGAGAAGGACTCGGATTAGTGTTGCAGACCTATCTTTTATAAAATTAATATACAGTACTCACAATAGCAGTTGTGCAAAGCACATATAATAATTTAAATAAGTCCATATTTATTGTGGATAACTGTCCATGTAGCCCAGTTCTGCTGGCTGTAGTGCATCAATATTTTACCATGGCATTTTTGCTTTCCGGCATTCTATGTGCAGTTTTACCATGTCAATTGTGCCTTCATCAGAAATGAGACTAGAAAGTGCTCTGCCTGGGGTTATTGCTGTGGCATGCTTCAGGTCCTTATTAGCAGCTTCTCAAGGCAGTTTATGAGACTGTGTCTGCCGTAACCCTGAAGAAAAGACCAGCATGTGTTTTCTTTTAGATGCTGGCCATCAGCATGGGATGCTGGTGTGCTTGTGTCTCCACTGATCACTTTTGTGAGTCTGCTTCCTCTGAAGGTTCTTGCCCTCCACTTGCTAAACACCTTTTTTTGTCCTTGCCACATTTGCCTTTTACTTGCTTAATGGGACTTTAAGAGCACTATACAAATAAAAAGGACTTTATAGGATTTTATAGGTTTCATTTTAAGGTTTTGTATAGATTTCATCATTGATAGCGAATCCACTTAGATCTGGGTTTTTTAATTATTTTTTTTTTGTTGTTTTCATGTAGATTTTTTCCATGTCATTCTATTCTGTGGGTTTTACTTAATATTTCCCTTTGTCGAGTGATGAACCATAATGGACAGATTATTGCCGTAGTGGTATTTTGCTATCCATCTTCGCTTAATCTAAAAGTGATTTGGTACTTGATCTAAATACCTCTCTAGGGTGCAGGTGTGAAGAGAGGAATATGAGATGTGCTTTTAAATGCAACAGTCATGGTTAAAAGAAGAGCAAAATACGATGCAACAACCAAAGATGTTCATCTGGCGCATGTCTACATAGACTAACAATTTTAGTCTTGCACTTTCTACCACACTTACATAATGTATTAATTGTGTCTGCTGGTCTTGCAGACCAAATGAGATCATAAGCTACAGTATGAGGTGAGAGCATTTATTTGGATATGACCTGTGTGCCACCTTATTTGGCCATTTATGAATTACGACTGGCTGGAAAGAGAGAGAACGAAAGAGGAAAAGAGTGAGGAGGCAGAAAGAGAACCATGCAGTAATGACAGCTATTTCCTGCCATCGCAGGAAACTCCTCTATTAAAACCAGATTTTCTTGAGCTCCAATGAGACTGCCTTTTTATTCCTTTAATCATTCACAGCTTCTTAAAGAGAGACCAAGTAAGAAAGAAGGGGGCTGTGGGGAGAAATGGAGATTTCAAAGCCCATCTGCTCAACCCCAAAGCTTCTCCCCTTTTCTTTGTTCTCAAGCATTCCCTTTATGAAGGAGTTTCAAAACTTTACTTGTTCATTCACTCCTTTTCTTTCTGTGTTTACTGTAGAGCGCACATACTTGCAACATCAGCACATACAATAGAGCTGAGCTGTGTCATCAGCGAGCATTTGGTTTTAGTTAAAGCTTTCTCTAGTTAACGATGCACAAACACACCGTTCTAACCTCTTCACATGATGATGTCTTGATGAAGTGTTAATGTGTTGCATGTATGTTTAATGTATTGCAAAATACAGAATTTAAAGATAAGGATTTAGTATGAAATAGCACTAAATCTGTTTAGTAAATCTGGCCCTATATGTTTCTTGAGCAGCAAATCAACATATTAGAATGATTTCTGAAGGATCATGTGACACTGAAGACTGGAGTAATGATGCTGAAAATTCTGCTTTGCACCACAGGAATAAAGTACATTTTAAAATATATTCAAATAGAAAACAGTTGTTCTACATTGTAATAATATTTCACAAGATTACTGTTTTTACTGTATTTTTGATCCAAACAAATGCAGCCTTGGTGAACATAAGAGACTTCTTTCAAAAACATTAAATTTACCAACTTTTCAATTGAAACGATAGGTTCAAAATTGTAGTGGGCAATGATTGATCAGGCTTGTGCAGTGTTGTGCCTTTCTGTTGACAAACTCTAGTGTTCTCCTACTAAGTAAGAGTCATAATTAAAATTGTTTAGAGTATCGCCATCAGTATTTGAGCTTTGATCTTTGGCCACTTTGCTCTTTATTTTTTCTACTTTTCTGATCTTCAAAACTTTTCTTTTTATTACAATCGTATGGCTGAGTGAATACAAAAAAAAATCCTTCTGGTTTTCATTAAAATAAAATGGTAATTTTTCATTGGCATGCACCAGAATGATTGCCAAAAAATGTGTGTGGCCGTCTCAAGTAATTGCTTTAGAAGTAACAGCGTACTGCATACTTTCCATATGTCAGCATGGTGAAGTCATTAAGCTATACTTCATATGGCACATATAGTAGAGTCATGCATTGTGTCATGGCCTGCCATCACAAGACCACACCAAGAGGGTTAAATCATATGAACTATTCCTGGTGGAAAGAAATTGATGGATAGCAGTTATTTCATTTTCAAGCTATTATTGTGGTATCAGCTATTTCACCCATAGCCAGTTAAATGTTTTTCTCTGTCAATCTCTTTCTGTTTAAGTGAGTGGTTCTTGACCAGAAAAAGCTGCAAAGAGGACCAGACATTATGACAAAATACACCCATCGCTAGTGATCCCAATAGTCTTCGAGTTGTTTGACTCTGAACTCTTTCTCTCAGCAGTGATTTTCAGTTGGTAGTTGGGATCAATCAGACCACAGGCCGTGTTATTTTCATTACCCGCAGTGTTGAGTACAGGAAAGAGGAGCTTTCCCATAATTCTCCCTCCATCTGCAGCAGTGGTTCTGGAATCAGGCTTTAAATTAGATGGGAAAGTTCTGGTTTGTATTAGCTAATCTTAAACTAAAAAACCATGTGTGTGTACCTGATGGAAAAAGCTGAGAGAATACTTGCAATGTGCAGACCACTTATAACATCATTAGATTGATCATGAAATTAATGTATAATCCTTGTCCAGTTTATATGTTTTAGAGATCCCAAGCAATATAGAGTATGGTACAATTTATTGACTGAAATCTATTCTTTAGAATAGCATGCACTGATAAATAATGTACAATAAGCCCAGGAATGTATATTAAGAAAGTAAATAGGGAATGTGTACACAACATCCCCAATTATATGTTTTTAGGTCTACTTAATTAATATTCAGTTAGAAAGTCCAGACTGTTTTGTTGCAGGGTGGCATGATTTTTGTGTTATAAGTAGAATTTGGTGATAATGTGTTATGAGGGGAAAGTAAACAACATGTTTAGTTTACTGCAATTTGTATTTGTGTCTATGATGTTCATCAACATGAATGCAATACAGTGCCATTTGATGAACATAGAGGAATGTGCCTGTAAAACGAATCGACACATGAAAACACTTATTTAATTAAGATGTTTTCCATGCAAACATATCCCCCAGGAACCCAAGCTCGACCATAAAAGCCACAGCATGCTTAATTGGCAGGGCTAGTCTGTGAAAACAACAGAACTTAGGTCAATATCACACTTTTCACCAGCTTGAAGGTAAATAATAATGATATCATCAATAAGTCCTGCCAAAATATGGTTTCCATTACTTTAAGTCTTTAAAATAATTTAACCAACTTCATTTTTTTAAGTTGAGATTCAACTCAGTTTTTTTAGTCAGTGTAATATAACAAACTAGACTTAAGTTTTTAAGTTGAAATAGGTGGATTTTTTTTTGTTTTTTGTTTTTGTTTTTTTGCAGTGACGTGATATGCTCAGACTGCAATGAAATATATGGAATATATATTTCAAAAGTGCTGCTCAGTACATGAAATGTGAATCTACCAACACTTGCATCATGTTTTCGAGAATAAATGTGAGCGGTTGGTTGGTTTCTTGGATGGTTTGGAGCATTGGCTTGGCATACTCCATAATAACAGATTCTGTAGTAAAACTCTGGCTTTTACATTCATTCCTACATGGCAAATATTTCAAGCTACTGAGTGCTCTGTTACTCTAGCTAGGCCGTATACCATGTAAAAAGACACCCAAGAGTATAAATCTGACCTCATCAGAGCCTCAGTACTGTATTTCTGACTTTTTGTGATATTTGTCCACTTTTTTTTTTTATTTACAAAAGTGAATGACTGCCTACTCATGTGACATCATCATTGATCACTATCATTGATAATCATTATCACTAGTGATCATTGGAAAAGCATTTGAGACCCGTTTGAGTCCCTCAGTTGTCCTCAGTGTGAAAAGATGGATCTCAAAATCATACTGTCACTGGAAAGGGTTCAAATATGCAAAAAATCCTTGAAAACTGAAGAATCTGCAGGACCTGGAGGATTTTTCTGAAGAACAGCCATCACAAAACAAAAAAACAGTAGTCTATATCATCCAGGTAACCACACACAGTATTAAGAACCAATGGTTCACAAACTGAACGGGGTTATTTTAATAAATTCAGCTATTTTTTTGTCTTGTGGACTATATGTAAACATCTTTTATGTAAAATATCTAAATCTAAATAAAAAATAACATGCATTTTGTAGGATCTCTCTTATTTTGTTAAAATTATTCACATTTTCACAGATTCTGCAAGGGTTCCCATACTTTTTCATGCAACTGTAAATGAAAAGACATTATCTCAAAAAATAATCAGCTGAGGAAATGAAGAGTGTTTCCTTGCTGTGCAAATTTACTCTAATTTCATCAGATAACTGGAATTCTTTGGAATGCTCTGGAATGTGTTGTATTGTTCATGAAATTAAGTCTTTGTCCAGTTGATGTATTTTAGAGATCCCGAGCAATATATGGTATACTTTATTGACTTTATTTATAAGATAAATATTTTTCTTTAGAATAACATTTACTGCTTTATAATGCACAATAAGACCAGGAATGTGTATTAAGAAAGTAAACAGGAGGTGTGTCCACAACATCCTCAATTATGTTTTTTTTATTTTTAGGTCTGTTTAATCAACAGATTCAATTAGAGTTTGAAGTCCAGACTGTTTTGTTGCAGGGCGGCATGATCTTTGTGCTATCAGTAGAATTTGGTGATAATGCTATATGAGCGGAAAATAAACAGTGCGTTTAGTGATAATGGAATTCTTTAGAATTCTCTGGATGATTTATTTTATGTTATTTTATTTTATTTTATTTTTTCAAGAGTATGAACTCCAGGTTTCCAGAAAGCATGTTTCACATATTGTTAAGAGCTGCATGTGTTTTAGTGGCACTCGATCTGACTGCCAGCTCACATAAATATGTATTCAAGGCAGCTGCTACCTCTCACAAATGGATTAGACCATGTGTTGCTTCATTTGCTATTCATTCCTAGTTCTCAACCTATGTTCTCAACCCATGCATATATAGAGAACAGCTGGAAAGATCACATCATGTTAATTTCGGAACTTGGGAAGTGTTATTTCTCACTGTCTGTGTACGTATTTAAACAGAGTCTCCTCATAAACAAAGCGTCAACAGCATGGAAAGCAGAACTGTAACTTGTGAGAGAGGGGAACAGAATTTAACTGTGCTTAGTTTCTGTGCCATTACTCTTGTTCCTATTTTTAATATATCACAAAATATCTGTGTCAGATACAAAAGTCATGAATCCACGTAAACAAACAAATGTTTTGATCAGGATTGTATTTCATTGACCTTTGCATTGCACTTGTGGTACTCTTTGTTAATGTGAGCATCTGCCCTGCAAAAATGGCAGAAGTCTTCCCAAAACAAAAATGCAAGGCAGCTGGATTTTTTATTGTTTAATCTTGACATACAAACCATATCAACGTCATTCTATTAGCCTTAGGCATGAAAGCTGCCAGCAAGCTGCAGAAAAGCTGCAGAAAAGTCCCTGCTGAACCTTGAGCTGTCCGCATGAATCCAGACACCTCCAGGCCTCACCATTTCCTGTCTGTTTGTCTGCCCTCCTTTCCATCTTCAGCTTTCACTCAGCCATGCCAGCTGAGGGCAAACATTCGCACCATTTTGTGTAATTATGGCCTCCGTGCCATTTAAAGTAATTTCTTTGGTATGCATTATGAGTTGTTCCCTTTGCTTGCAGTTGTGTTGTCATAACGCTTTGTGACATAAAATTTGGGTAACACTTTAGTTTAGTGTCCAATTCTCACTGTTGACTAGTTGCTTATTAGCATATTATAAGGATATTGACTGTTTATTAGTACTTATAAAGCACATATTAATGCTGCATTACCATATTGTACATCACTTAATCCTACCCAATACCTAAACTTAACAACTACCTTACTAACTATCAATAAGCAGTAATTAGGAATTTATTGAGGCTAAAGTTGTAGTTAATAGAGAGTATTGTACCCTAATCTAAATTGTGACCATAAAATGTCAGTTTTATACTTCATCTGATAGAGCTTATATGGTTATACAGTTTAGCGGTTGATGTACAAAAATATTTTACCTCAGAAGAATTCCACGAAATTGGTGTAGTATTTACTTATCTGAGTGAAACAATTTTAAAATTAGAGAATGCTAGTAAATTTCACAAATCATTACAAAGAAATGGCAAGTAGCAACATTGAATTAAGCATGACATTTTGTAGAAGTAGACAGACTGAAATAGTATTATCTTGTAAAACGTAATCCAGTCAACTTTGTTTACAAAATAAAAGAAGTTTAAAGGATTAGTTCACTTTAGAATTAAATTTCCTGATAATTTGCTCACCCCCATGTCATCCAAGATGTTTATGTCTTTCTTTTTTCAGTCGAAAAGAAATGAAGGTTTTTGAGGAAAACATTCCAGGATTTTTCTCCATATAATGGACCTCAACAGGTTGAAGGTCCAAATGTCAGTTTCAGTGCAGCTTCAAAGGGCTCTACACGATCCCAGACAAGGAATAAGGGTCTCATCTACCGAAACAATGTCATTTTCAAAAAAAAAAAAAATTATATACTTTTTAACCACAAATGCTCGTCTTGCACTTCTTTGTGATGTGCCACGCATTACATAATCACTTTGGAAAGGTCACACGTGATGTAGGCGGAAGTACCAATCCAGTGTCTACAAAGCAAACGTGCAAAGACTTAGTCAAACAGCCTTTACAAAAAAAGTAAAACAATGATATCGGACGATTTTGAAGTTGGAGAAGAAAATTAGATGTTTTTCGACCTACCGTGGTACTTCCGCTTACGTCACGTGTGACCTTTCCAACGTGATTACGTAATGGGTGGCATATCGCAGAGCAGTGCAAGATGAGCATTTGTGATTAAAAAGTATATAATTTTAATTTTTTTTTTAAAATGTCCGCTCGTTTCACTAGATAAGACCCTTATTCCTCGTCTGGGATCATGTAGAGCTCTTTGAAGCTGCACTGAAACTGACATTTGGACCTTCAACCCGTTGAACCCCAGTGAAGTCCACTATAGAGAAAAATGGAAAGTTTTCCTCAAAAACCTTAATTACTTTTCGACTAAAGAAAGACATAAACATCTTGGATGACATGGGGGTGAGTAAATTATCAGGAAATTTTTATTCTGAAGTGAACCAATTCTTTAATGAAGCATCTGTGATTCCATTTGAACAGCTGCCCTTGGTGTGCCCATATGTGACCAGTCTAATGCAATTCTGTTACATTACATAACATGATGGAACCCATGACCCCTGGTCTGGCTAATAGAAGCCGATCAATGATATTGATGTACACAGAAACAATTATTGATCACAATCAGCTGGCTATTCAGATGTATTCATTGCACTAGTCAGTCGAACAAGGAAAAACTGTAAAAACACACTGAACTCAAAGCGTGTTGTCGTGTACTTGTGTGACAATAGTAATTAGGCTTCTGAATTTATGGGACCAGTGATTACACCAAAGAGAATTATACCCTTTCAGCACAGGGATATATGGGCTTTATTTATCACTGTTGAGATGTGTGTGTGTGTGTGTGTGTGTGTGTGTGTGTGTGTGTGTGTGTGTGTGTGTGTGTGTGTGTGTGTCAGTCAAAGGGACACTCAAACAAAATGCACCATTTGTAGGAAACAAACTCTATTGACTGACTCCTTCTGGCACGAGCCGTCAGTCAGGTGGGGAGCGCCTCATTGGCAGGACAATGAGCCAGACTTCTGTTTACTCTTTAACACGTCAATGGCTCTTTTGTAAGAAGGGCTATAGTTGGAGTGTAAGTGTCAAACCCTCTGGAGACTGCCTGCCATGCTGTCACCCCTCTCCATCTTTTGTTTCCCCACTCTGTTCAAGCAGGGGATATGCATAAAGTTTAAGGAGATTAAAGGGAGAAAGGGCTGAAGTATATTCAATCTGGAAGGCTGTGGTATCTAATTTTGCTATATACAGTGGCCTAAAAAATATTTGAAAATCGAAGTTACACTTAAACATCTCTGTCATTTGAAGATTTTCATGCTTTTGCTACAACTAACTACTTTTTTCCATCATTTTTGCTCAATGTCTTTCAATCAGCTGGTGTTTTAGACACTTATATTGGATGTATGAAGGTTTTTATAAAATAGTTTACTTGAAAATTGTGCGTGTGCCATCTTTCTTTAACATAAGTGCAATTTTCTTTAAAATTTTGTGATCCAATGCATTGACGTTCATGCATTTTTAAGTGTGACTTAAATGTCCAAATACTTTTTGGGGCCATTGTGTGTTAAACACATCACTCTGACATCTTGTTTCTTCTTGTGGTCAAACATCAAGAAAGGTCCTTCAGAAGAGTTTTGGTGACGGCCATCTGTCCCTCAGTTGTTCTCCCCGGGGGGCTTCTGTAAGACAGATCAATAATCATTTCCTAACGACAGACACACTTTCAACTGTCTCACTTCTCCTCCAGTAGAGCAATCAGTCTTGTTTTTGTTGATGAAAGAGAATTGAACTAGCCAAAAACAGCTGAGCAAAGGTACCTAACTTCATGCTTAAACTTAAAGATACTGTAGGATTTTGCATTCTTTTCTGCATTGATGTGTATATTATTTTTAATATTTTTTGAAAGAAGTCTCTTATGCCCACCAAGGCTGCATTTATTTAATCAAAACAGTCATATTGTGGAAATATTATTATAATTTAAAAGAACTGTTTTCTATTTCAGTATAGTTTTAAATGTAATTTATTCCTGTGATCAAAGCTGAATTTTCAGAATCATTACTCCAATCTTCAGTGTCACATGATCCTTCAGAAATCATTCTAATATGCTGATTTGCTGCTCAAGAAGCATTTCTTATTATTATCAATGTTGAAAACAGTGCTGCTTAACAGTTTTGTGTAAACTGTCATAGACCATGCATAATATTTATTCAAATTTAACTTAGGAAAGAAAAAAAAAACAATGAAAAGTTCCCAGCCAAGTCCCAATCTCTAGTGCGCATAATGTGTTTATCAGCAGTGATTTGGCTGAGCATTGTGGATCAGCTGGCTAACATATTTTGCCCCTCGGGCTACATATTAACTTTAGGAGATACTAGTTGCGTAAGAGGACTCATTTCATCTCTAGAATCCCCTGTGATGACGTTAAAGAAGTGGCATGGGCAAATCAGCTGATCGTTTTTATACTGTAACAACAGTGTTGAACAGAACCAGAGGAAATGGATTGTTCATCTGCTTGTTTGGGGCCAGAGGGGCCATGTGTTTCCTGAGTTACGCCTTTCAGCTTGCATATACTGGACTTTTGTGGTGATTCAACACATTGAAGTTTGGAATTTCAAAGACTGTCATAAGATGAAATGTTTCCCAAACATCCTACAGAACACCATTAGCACACTTGGAAAGATGATTGTAGACTTATCTACTCATAAAAATGAACAGACATTAGTCTTGCACAGCCAGACTATCATGATAAAGTTTATTTTCTCATCTTTTTCTGGCCAAGAACTGTCCAAATCAGTTTGTTTTGACGTGCTATTTAAAGGTGGGTTTATCTAAAGCATTTGATACCACAATAATAAACTATCATTAAAAAGATTTTAGTTGCCCCAACAACAACTCATGTTTCCATTCAATATTTGGCATTGAAAAACTCCTGGGTGTCTAGAGATTGAAACGAACTCTAAAAGCAGCTGTATAGGTTATGAGAATGAGTCCATTGTTATAGTTTTGGCGATGATTCTTTCTACCCCAAACCTTAAAGGACGTGAGCCGTTCCATTTTTATTCCACAGGAAGGGGTGACTTATCATGCTGCACCCTTTGCGTCAGGTTTCCTGTCTCTGAGAATCGACCATTGTGTTGCAGGCCACATCGAACAGTTGCTTAACAATTGCTTTACTCAGCTCCTAGTGGTTTGTCCATCACTAAATACAAGATCTTTTGTATGTACTCCCTTTAGCATTTTGCATTTGCAGGAGTCACATTTTCAATAGAAGCTTTTTAAAGTTGTCATTTGGTTATATGGTAGGTGCATTCATGTTGCTTAACAGTTGTGTGTTCCCTCAAATGTTTCTCTCTGGCATGGGCACTGCAGAGACACATGTTGAAGGGAGAAAAAGCCCAGTTTACAATGCAGCCTGTGATACAGTTTATGAAGAACAGATGAGAATGTTGGCAGTGCTCCATTCTGAGAGTGATGACCTCACATGTTTGGCCCAGGACTTCATAGTTTCATCCTCCATGGACTATAGCAACAGAACAGTGCTCTGTGAAAGATATACTGCATTTCAAAAATAAAAATGATTTCACTTAAACTCAAAGGAACTGCTAGAATATTTCTAGTTTACAATGCCTTAAAATTACAGTTCACCCAAAAATGAAAATTCTGTCATCATTACTCAGCCTCATGTCATTCTAAACCCATAAGACAAAAACATAAACCCATAAGATAAGACATGAAAGTCTGTTCACCCAATACTCTGACACTTCAAACCGTTCATAAAGATATCGTTAAATAAATCCATATGAATCAAAGTCTTTTGAAGAGACATGATCGCTTTATATGACGAACAGATTTAATTTAGGCTTTTTTTAAGCTCAAAATGACTAGCTTTACACTTACTAAAGCTAGCCATATTAGACTTTTTTGTCATTTTGGAGCTTGACATTTTGGAGTCTTCACTCTCTTTCGTTATATTAAAAAGAATGGATAGGGTATTTAAAAATATACCTTGTGTTCTGCAAAAGAAACCAACTGCTGTATATGTTGTCTTGGATAAAAGCATGTGCTAAGTTACTACTTTGTGAAGATTTGGAGTCTATTTGAGGGATGGTGTAAGAATTAAGGCCCCAATTTACTTCAAGCGAAATCGATGTGACATCATTTCGAACAAAATCAGGCTAAAATGAAGTTCGTTTGGAGTTCGATTAGGATGCTCGAAACAGTTTGCCAAAGCAAACTTTCCGTAAAGTTCACTTCGCTGGTAAACACCTTCAAACTAGATGTCGATTACGTAATAGGTACTGTAGGTGCGCTCTGGGGCTCCACTCTCTTTGACGTGGAAATTTATTTAATTTCCTCTGCTCTGTTGAGTCTGTCGAGGTCAGAAGTATGCGAGTGAAAACAAACACTGACATTGAAGTGCAATTCTAATTGAAAGCAACACTGACATTTTTTTCATGTTTAATACTGTAAAGCTGTCTGGTTTAAAGCAATCTATTGTATATATAAATAAACGTGACATGACTACTTGACTGGAGTGCCAAATTGCAGAGCTTGTGCACATCCACATGGCTATGATCAGATGCTTTCTTAACTGCTGTTTTCTCACTGCTGTCATTTTTGTTGTGTTTATTTTCTTATTGAGAGGAAAGTGTGCAGCATATATTTACATATTGATCTAAACGTCACTCTCAGCAACATGGATGGCATCCAGATGTTTACTAACAGTATATGCAAAGGTATTTTGAACCTCTTTTTACCTCTAAGCAAAGGATGAAAAAGAACTTTGCTGTGAACATATCGGGGCTGTTAGCATCTGTTTAGATTACGTTGGGGTTAGTAAGATGTTTAATGTTTTTGAAGCAGTCTGTTACGCCCACCAAGGCTGCGTTTATTTGATCAAAAATGCAGAAAAAACAGTAATGATGTGAAATATTATTCCATTTCAAATTACTGTATTTTATTTCAATATATTTTAAAATGTAATTTATTCCTGAGATTCAAAGCTGAATTTTCAGCATCATTACTCCAGTCTTCAGTGTCACATGATCCTTCAGAAATCATTCTAATATGCTGATTTGCTGCTCAAGAAACATTTCTGTATTGAAAACAGTTGTGCTGCTTCATATTTTTGTGGAAACCATGATACATTTTTTTAAGAATCTTTGATGAATAGAAAGTTGAAAAGAACAGCATTTATTTGAAATAGAAATGTTTTGTGGCATTATAAATCTCTTTACTGTCACTTTTGATCAATTAAATGTATCCTTCAAAAACTTTTAAATGGACAAGTCAAAGCATTAGTACGTGTGGCACCGCAACACAGATACAATCAAGTGATGGGATTATGAAGGTTCATGCCTAAATCTGAGGAGGCTTTCTAGAAGCTTAGAAGTCTTCAAATAGGATTTACATTTTTCCCAGAGACTAAAGGGTTTCCACATTACTTGCTTATTTTAACCCTCCCACGGAGTGGGAAACGCTGTCATCATATCCTTTCATGTGTGGTTAGACTGACCCATACTTCATTACTTAAAAAGCCTTAGCATGCAATGAAGTTTCATCTTCTCCTGAAATGGTTGCATTGCTATTTTCTTATGTATTGTATACAGTATGGTGTCTTTATTCGTTCCAACCTTGATATTAACCACATGACAGAAACCATGCAAGGACATCACAGTCTTCAGCACTTGTACAGTGTGAGGGAAAGTCTAACTTCTAAAAGTGAAGCTATGGCCGCAGATTGGGTGGAGTAGATATATCCAGTGAATGCCTTGCAATGTGGTCAGTGTCGCCACAGCATGACAAATTGATTGGTTTTGAAATTACTGTGGTTGAAAACATATGTTAGTCTTACTATTTACAGGACTGTACAGGGAACTCGACCCCTACCACTTTTGGACTTTTGAACAGTGATTTCTGTCCTGACAACATTTCTGAAGACTTAACACATATATATTTACACTATACCATTCAAAAGTTTCAAAACTTATTCAGCAGAGATGCATTTGATTGATCAAAAGTGACAGTAAAGACATTTAAAACGCCATAAAAGATTTCTATTTCAAATAAATGTTCTTTTGATTTTTGCTATTCATAAAAGATTTGTGATTTCCACAAAAATATTAAGCAGCACAACTGATAATAATAATAAGAAATGTTTCTTGAGCGGCAAATCATCATATTAGAATGATTTCTGAAGGATCATGTGATTGAAGACTGGAGTAATGATGCTGAAAATTCAGCTTTGCTTATCTGCTTTCCATTATGAGCCCAGGAAGAGCAACATCCTTTAGCAAATGAAGACCACGTAATTCACACACAGGTACAAGTCCAGTGAAGGTGAAATGGCAGATTAGCATGTCTACAGCAATCAGGTGTTGTGTCTCAGGTCTGTGGTAAAATAAACTAACCCAGAAGACAGTTTTATTGCACGATTGTATAGCTCTTTCATAGCTGTGGAGATTTAATGGAGTTCTCAATTATGTTTCTCCTTACACACAAAGTATAGAGCTATAAAAGTCATGCAAGCGCATTTGCTCCTGGAAGAATTTGAGGCCAGGCTTTGGGGAGTGTGTATAGTGCTATACTTGATGACACAAGCAGTGTATTTTTAGGTGAGGGTTTATGCATACTTTCACATGCCTTATGTTTGAAATGTTGTCAGCAAGATCAAGTCGAGACATGGATCTATTTTATTGAGCAGGACTTGCTTCCTCTTTCCAAGGAAGTCATAAAACCTTGTCTCCTTACATTTCCATGCACTGCACCTCAGGCAAACGTTTTGAACTGACGAAAAAGGTTTATGAATTTGTCGTTCATAATTTATAAGCAGGGTACAAATGGTTGTAAATGAGATGTTTGTAATATGTTCTCTATTCATTTTTTCCAGTATACCTGAGTGCACAGAATAATTCCTTCTTGTGCAGATGGACACAGAATTTACTGTAATGTATGAACTCTGCCTCAGGATTAGTATTCATAAAGTGCTTTCAAGCGTGTCGGTTCATGTGGGATGCAGCTTTTTTGTAGGCAAGCAGTGAGGAAAGACCAAAACATTCAAACCTTCAATGTTAAATCTGCAATAAAAGCAGTTTTAATATACTGTTTTTTTTTCTCTCATTTGTTTTCTTCTGCTTACCCTATCTCTGGTATCACATATCCTGCATGACCTCTGACCTGGAGTGGACTGTTTGAGTCCAAGACATGAGCTTTAAATGTGTCAGCAGGGTTGACAAGATCTATATCAGCTGTTAACGCCACATCTATGCATACTCAGTCAGCTTAATGAACTAGATGTAATATGCACGGGAGCGCTAGCATACCCTCAACTGAGAGCGCAAATGTGTTTTAATGTTTATTAAGCCAGTGTGTCGTGTCTGTCGGCAGGTTGCGGGGCAGCGGTACTCTCTCTGGGACGACTTCCTGGTGCAGGGCCGGCGTGAGGGTCAAAAGGAAATGACCTTGGAGGAACTGCTGAAACACATTAAGGTTAAAGCACACACGCTGTCAACATCACACACTTAGAGACATCAGATACCATTCACACTCAGTCTCACACCAGTTTTTTTCAAGGTTGAAATCTTCTTTGTCCTTTTCTCTGGCACCAGAACTGCTTTTTCTGGAATATTGTGATATATTATTTGAAAATATTATAAAATGTTATTTATCCCTGTGATGCAAAGCATCATTACTCCAGTCTTCAGTGACACATGATCCTTCAGAAATCATTCTAATATGCTGATTTGCTGCTCAAGAAACATTTATTATTATTATTATTAATGTTGAAAACTGGATTGGTTTTCTGGATTCTTTTTTTGTTGAATATAAAGAACAGCATTTATTTGAAACTGAAATAATTTGTAACATTATAAATAGTCTGTCGCTTTTGATCAGTTTAATGCATCATTGCTGAATAAAAGTATTACTGACCTCCAATTTTTGAATGGTAGTTTTTAGAAGAAATTGGTCAACTAGTTGTAAATAAGTCAATTAGACAATTACAAATGCTCCAAAAAGCTTACATTCTAGATGAAAACACATTGAATACACATATTAGTGATATACGTGTGGATGTGTGTTGAATTAGTTGATTTGATACTTATTTCTCATTTCAGGAAAAGCACAAGTTGAGCATCACTAGTTTGTATTATGGTCCTGCTGTATTGTATAGCGATCTCTCCGATCACACTGATCGCCTGAAGCTAAGGTGTGTATGCCGATATACAGCTGTTTAAAAGAGACATACTGCACACAGCATTAATTGTATACTATATTGAATGCTTACCTGCATAATATTAACCTGCATTCTAGAGCTATATATCATTAAATTTGTCTAGACTGAGAGACTTTGGTCCCTTAGTGTTTATTTTTGGGATAATGGATATTTTCCTATGCCATGGCCACACAGTCTTCCAGCATGACGGTCATTTGAAGCCACGCTCCTTCATTAACCCCTCACTCCCCTCTTTCTGCATGTGTGCACCTAACATCAATCTGTTGAGAGACCTCAAGGTCCTTCCTGGGTTTCTTCCTGTTGGAACCAAAATTAGTCTCAGAGGATAAATTAAGAGAAAAAAAAATGTATTACCCTATGTCAAGTGCTGCTCTTTCCTGACATTTCTTCATTTACATTTCTTTGAAATGTTTGGCATGACATAAAAGCATTTGAAATCAAGTATGCATGTACAGCATACACACTACTGAATAATTAATATTTTTGAAAGAAGTCTCTACTGCTCACCAAGGCTGCATTTATTTGATCAAAAATACTGTAGAACATTGTGAAGTCTTATTAAAATTTAAAATAACTGTTTTCTATTTGAATATGTTTTAAAATATAATTTATTCCTGTGATCAAAGCTGAATTTTCAGCATCATTACTCCAATCATCAGCCATTCTAATAAGCTGATTTAAAAAAAAAAAAAAAAAAAATCTTAATTATTCTAAACTTTTGACCAGCAATGTATATTGTGCACAGTATGCAAATGTTTTGTATGTACTGAATATCAATGACCTATTACATTTGACAAAATGTGCAGTATACATCCAAAACACACTGCATTGTTTACCGGATCACAATGCAGTGCACTCAACTTCACTCAAAGTGATGAAAAAGGCAGAATATAAACTAATATTTTTACACTTTTTAACTCATTATTTGATTAGACTGCTGAAAGTTCACATTTTCACACAAAAAAATGGAAGAAACTGCACAATAACAGCTTTATTTTCCTGATAACCACATCTTGCTGTATTAAACATTCAATGTAAAGAGGTCATGTGACATTTGAAACTGTTATTGTATGTTGCATTTCATATACACTACTAATAGTATATATTTTAAATAGTTAAATGTGCAGTTATCTAGTAATTTATTCTGAACATAACCAGTGCTAGTTAACAGTGACCTTCCTGTTCCTCTCTAATTATGAGTTACAGGCCATGCCACACCCTTACATAAATAAACACTCTCATACATTCATTCACAGCAACTCTTCTTATATAACAGGATCTTATGTAAAGAAGTACTCTGATGATAATGCTGTTTTTAAAGGTTTGGTGGTTCTTTGAAAGGGATTTTTATTCATTGATTAACTTATCGTTTATGCAGCATAACTGATTTGGTACGCTCCGCAACCAAGCGTGAGATTCCGGATCACCAGCAGATGTTGGAGATCATTCCCTCTTTTGAAGAGGATGAGGACTGCATGACTGTCCCGCCCATCAGATACCTCCTCAGGTGAAGCTGGAAAGAAGAGCCTTACATTTAAGAACATCACCTTAAGATGACAACTATTATTCCTTCTCTCTATTAACTCTGAGATTATTTGCTAAACAGTCATAAAAGTCATGAGAATTTTTACACTGCAAAAATTACTGTTAAAAAATAATAAACATGATGAATTTAATGAAGTAAAAAAAATATATATTGCCAACAAAATAACAAAAAAAAAAGAAATGGATATTTAAGATTCTTATATATAGTAACATTCTGGTAACATTTTATAATAAGGTCTCCAACATTAGTTAGTATTAAATGACATAATTTTTTTTAATTTAATATGTTCCTTGAGGTTCACTTAAAATGTTAATACATTTTTTGCGCAAAAAAACAAAACAAAACTATAAATGTGAAAAAAATATTTTTAACCTTCATTACAAGTACATCTTATATGTCAAAAGATCAAGGCATTTTGATTTCTCATGTCATGACCTCTTTAACTAACATTAACTGACAGTGAGCAATATATATTTTTACAACATTTATAATCTTTGTTAATGTTAGTTCATAAAAATGTAGTTCACTGTTCAAACTAATGTTAACAGATATAACTTTTTGTTTTGAAATTAACTAAGATTAATAAATGCTATAGAAGTATTCATTCTTAGTTCATGTTAACTACTGTAGTTAACTAATTTTAACAAATGAAACCTTACTGTAAAGTGTTACCAACATATCCTATCAAGAATCTGGCTAACTAGAAAACAAGACCAATAATGATTAAGTTTGGATATTTTGCGGCGTAAAATTTGAACTGTGAAGAGTCTCTTATTATGCTCTTTTACAGTCTATAAGTGAAATAGCTTTTCTGTTCATTCTTTTAAATGTGTATCCTGTATCAATACGACCCCTGTGGTTTCTTAATTCCCGCCCTCATCCCATTGTTATGCAGCCATGACCACCCACCCCTCACTTCACTATTATCATGTATGAAAACAATTCCAGAGACCCAAATGAGCTGCATCTGCTCCAGTTAATTTAATCACCTTTAGACATGTTAGTGTGCATTCGGACCTAATCACATTACAGCAGTGAGTTTCATTCACAAAAAGACTTGACAGCTGGGTCTTTATCTTTCTGTTGTATTCTGGTTACAAGCCTCCAACTCTAAAATGGTATTTAGCCTACTGCATCTGTACGTCATATCATTCTGTCAGTAAAGTCTTATTTTAAAGAGAGAATTACATATTTTAGTCACTTAATTACTGCCTGTTTCTTCGAAGTGAAGGGTAATATTTGCACAGTAAATGAGATATTTGATGTTGTGTGTTGAAACTATAAACTGTATTTGCTAATCTAGCACATCTCAAAGGTTTAAAGTTATTCATGCACTGGATGAAAACCAAATGAAACTTAGATTGTCAAACTTAGGAGAGCTAAACAAGATTATTGTTGGTTAGCTTTAAATAAATGGCAAGACAATAAACTGTATTGCTTTGCAACAAAAACTGCTTATTCTGATTCTTAACCAACTTAAATGTAACCATGTATTAAACATTGGTGTGCATATTTCTGTTGCAGCCAATTTACAAAAGCTTCAAGAAGTTGTGTGCTAAAGTGATTTTTTTTTTGTGTACCCTTATGGCATATATACATTTTTTTTTAAATGAGCTAAATGATATAGTATATAAGCCAAACCATGCTTTTTTTTAATGACTTATTGTCATCGGCAAGTATTTGACATCAGTTTCGTTGTTTTTCAGAAAATCAGAATATTCTCTTTTATATAAAAACATTTATTGCAATATTTATTCATACATAGAACAATATTATAAGACATTTTCAGAAATTAGATCCAGTTAGTTTTCAGAAACACATCAGATGTATCCAATGACGTCATTGCATATGATAGGCTGTCGACTCCCAGTCTTCATGACAGCACTAAACTGGTGAAAGTCTGGTCCCATCTGGTGCAAACTAGTGTGGGACTGGTGAAAGAAGGGTTTTGGAGCTTGAAATCCCACAGGACATGACATCCGTTTAGTGCGTCTCTCCTCAACTCCAACTCCCTTGGACATACCTGTTATTTTCCGCCGCATGTTAACCAGAAAGTCCTTGGCTATTTTGCGGCTGTGGTTCGGCTTCAGTTCTGCAGAATCTGGGCATTCTGGAAGGTCCATCCAGTTTTTAATAAGATCTGCAAAGCTGTTGTCCCCAAGAACCAGCGGTTGCCTGTTACGCCCTCTGGTTAACAAAGACGTGGTCCAGTCCGTTGGGTCGCTGGCCTCAAACGACGTCCAGCGCTCCAGGCATGCGTCTGATGTGGATTTGGGTCGGATTCGGTTGGTGCGGACACACGCGGACGATGAAACGCGTACATTCCTTGTGCGACGCAAAACCACGCCCTCATCCTGCCACGATGCTTCAGAGTACCCAGAATCAAAGTCCAGACTTTTCACGCTGCTGGGGGAGCCCTGAGGAAGACGGCCAACACCGGCTTCCTCATCCTCCTCTTCTTCCAACGGGCTGGCCAGGCAGCAGGCAGAATCATAGGTGCTGGCGTCGCTAACGTCAGATATCCGCAGGCGACTGAGTTGCTCCCGCTGTTTTGCCCTCTTTTGACAGGCTCGAGTCGCGTATGAGCACTTGGATTGATTGGCGGGCTCTCGTATCTGCTTCAGATCCTGCAGAGACCTCATCATGTATCGCATCTGGTCCCGAAAGCAGTCGCCTGAATTGCGAGCGCACAGCTGGAGAAAGAAAAAGAAGAGGTTAGAGCCTTGACTGCACAAACTTTAGCATATGTCGTTTACAAGGACACTAGATGTGCCCATCTGCCAGTTGTGGGACACCACACTGATCACCAGCTGTATGCATTTTTCATGGTATTTCCATCAATGTACCAATGTTATGATATATATTATATATATATATATAAAGATGGCTGATACTAAATTTCTCCATGGATATCGATAGCCGATTATTCAGAGTGATATCTGCTAATAACGATACCGATAGTTTGGGGGTTCTGCCTTTTATACCTTTTTTAAATTAATGATAATTTCATTGTAATTAATAATAAATCATTTTTTTTAATTATTATATTTTAAAAGAAAACCTTTCCATTTCATCAACTTGTTTCAGAGTAACTAGTATCAGTTATATACAAACATTACTCTTATATACAATATGTGCATATCTGAAATGTCTCAGCTCAAGGAAATAATCCATTATTTATTGACTTTAATATATCGGCCAAATTTTCTTATCCGGTCGATAACGATAACAAAAATGAACATATCGGCAGATACCGATATGGTGGCAGATATATCGCGCATCCCTATATAAAACTATTATTAATAGTGATAACCCTGCACTGTACCATGGTACTACCACAGTACTTTAAGGACAAGATGAGCCTGTTCCTCAAAAATGTTCTAAACAAAAACTGCAGATCCATTGCCAGACTGATGTGTCCAGGAACTATAATCGCCTTGGAAAACAATTCATGGACCAGGTCGAACAAGCCATAAATTTGCCTGATCTTCCCCTCAGATGAAAGCAATCCAGAATTTTCCACAGTTTAATCCAGCAGCATTAATCAACAACATGACGAGTGGGAGAGAAACAAACACACAATCCATTTGGCCGTCTCAGGGGAGAGGAGTCAGAGTATGATGCATGCCGATACATCCGCACCGATTGTGGGAACAGGAAACAAGAGGAGTCCCTTCCTGCACCGCTTCTGGAAGAAAGAGAGGCCACACTTCTCCCACCTCAAGTTCATGATTAATGAACGGATTGTTGTGGTCGAAAAGGAAATTATGTCATTTTTGAGGGGACAATGCTCAACTATGTTGGCCACAGTTCACAGCAAGTGATCTGGGATCAGAGTAATTGTGTCTATCAGTCTGTTTGGGACGGTCCAATACAAGAAAAAAAAAAAAAAAAAAAAAAAAAGTGTTTACAGTAATAAATTTATAATTAGGAATTACATCAGTAAGACATAACTAGATATCCACCTACTTACAAGAGCAGTGCCACTGCTAAAGGATGATTTAAATAATAAAAATATGAAATAATAAAATTGATTATAAAATAAAACAATTTATGTAAATAAAAATATTAATAAATGAAAAAAATTGAGGGACGTTTATGCTTTTAAACCCTTCCAGAATGTCTTTCCCCACAGACTTCCATCCTTAATTCTTTGAAATAACAAAAAATTCCTCTTGACCATGGCTTATCAAATAGATTTTATTCTATCCATGGTCCACACCTCTCATAAAGCAAGAAAAATCCCCATTTCCAGCAATAACATCCTCCTACCCTGAAGTAGCCGTTAAGCGTTTGGAATTTTTTGGGAATGCTTTTGAAAGGCAGAAAACACCCATCTATGTGTAGCGGCTCTTAAACTGAGCTGGCCTGCAGCCCTCAGACGGGTTTGAGCCACAGGACCAGTGACCACTCTATGATGTTATCACAGCTGTGAGAACTTAGCCATTTGGCTTGAAGCTGCAAATGTGTGTGTGCTTGAAAAGCCAGCGGTTGCCAGAGGCCATGAAAAATGCATAAAGTTGGGTAGTGGTTAACCTCCATCACTGCTGAAAATGTACATTTCATTTCACAATCCAGATTACAGTTCAAGTTTATAATGCCTGAGGGAGGCACAAAATACACCAGTGCATGTGTCACATTAATATTTGAGATAAAGTATAGGAAAATTAACAAATATATTTAAGATACTATATACAGCTTTTGAGACTCTAAACTGACATTTTAGTGAAAGTGCTCACAACCAAGAAAAACAAATTACAGTACTATGGTTGTTACTACTGTACAATCATAATTTAATATGGGATCTCCATTCAAAAGCTTTATAATTTTGGCCATTTGATGCTGCTACTAGTACATAAACAGCTCAAAACAATAGGCTGATGACATTCTGACAAAAATCTTGAATAACTAGTATATGTAGGCTGTTTTAGATGCTATATATGAAGTTAAAGTATTCACTTTATTCTGTTTTCTTCTTTGCATGACTTAGACTACAGACGCTGCTCTTTTCAAACATTATTTTTAGACAATATCGTCTCCAGATGAACAAGAACAAAACGTGCAAAACAAAAACGCTTACCATGTTTATTTTTCGTTTGCTGAGTTAGTCCACCTTTGTATATTTTGCTGTTTTCCCTGAAAAATAAAGGAAAATCTGGCATAAGTATTTTAAATAATGCACAACAGTGTGTATATGCGACCTAAGAGCGTTTGAGACACTTACCAAACTGTACTCAAAAAATATCCAAGATTTATAAAGTAGTCCAGAACGATATTAAACGCTCCTGCTGCAAACGCGTCTTCTGCTTGTTATCAGTCAATGCGCTTTTGCAGTGAGCGCTGAGGGCTTTTGACCGCGCCGTCAGTTTCCTCAGTACAATCTCAACCAATCAGCGCCACGCGTCAGGCTGCCATCCAATCAACAAGCGAGAAGTGAAACGTGAGCGAAGAACAAGCGCTTCACACCTGGTAAGATTTATTGATAAAACGTAATGATTAATAATGATAATAGTTTAATTAATTAATACTACTACTACTACTACTACTACTAATAATAATAATAATATTTTGTTATAAAATAAAATATAAATTAAGTATAAATTAATAAAATAATTAAATAAAATAAAAAAATATTTAAGGTAATCAACTAAAACCATACACAGAAACCAAAATTAGTATCAAAAAACTCCATGCCAATGTATTTTTTGACATGCACAACTTAATATCATTGTAGCATTTTAAGTACTATGGGGGAAAAAAAAAAAAAAAAAAAAAGAATTTACTCTATACCATAACATCATCATTATCACTGTACCATGGTACCACCACAGTACTTTTTTTTTTTTAAATAAATATTTTTTCAAATTGTAGTTTGGGGCTTGCAATTTGGGGGCTTTAAATGGTTTGGTGTGTAACACAAAGCTCTTAGGAATTAGTTTTAAAGTAGACTTCTGGATTGTCAGTAATTAAATGAACTTAAAATGACTAAGTGTTCTTCTAGCGCCTCCCTGCGGTGATGGAGTGACACTGCAGAAGTGTATATTGAATATGAATGATAATAGCATGAAATAAAATACATAAAACAGTATGCATTGTCTGGCAGCAGGGCAAAAACAAATTTGCTGCATCAGTGAGTGTTATAAAAGACATAAAAGACACAGGTCTGTCTTACATATCAACTTTTATTTCCAATGAAATCTTTTCTGGTATTTAGATATTAACCCAAAGGCTGTAGTCTAAGCTTTATTTAGCTCTTAAAATGTGCTCAACACTTTTACACTTCATTTGATAGCGTGAATAAAAACAGCCCTATGATCTACAGACAGTGAAAACAAGGCACACACATCGCGCAAAAGAAGGGATGGTACAGCAAACAGGAAGGAGAAATGTGAGGTATAAATATTTTACACGTTAGCCAATTTTGGACAGTGTCAAAGTCAAGCTAGTAGAGAGTGTCCAGATATATCAGCGGCTGAGGGAATGTCACGTCGAGGTTTAGAGCGAGCGAGCAATTTCATATGGTCCGTCATCATGCAACAATATACAGTTTGAGCCTGGGATGAAGATTCGGTGCTAAAGGTTTACAAAAGAGATGTCTCGTTTTCTTTCTGTGCTCACATTAACTTTACAAAAGAGGAATTCTGCCATTGAGTTGAATAAAACTAGCACATCCATAAAAGAAGTCCTCACCCACCCCATTGGTAACCTGGCAAAAACAAAAAACTCACTAGAAACAATTATCAGAATATAATCCTGATTCTCCACTCGTTTTTTGGCAGAAAATAACTGCAAAATTAAATATTTACACATTGAGAACCAATTTAAAATTCAAGGTTCAGGAAAGAAGGATGGTGTGCTGGAATTCCGTGAAGTTTCTCTTTTCCTGGTTCACGAGTCTTTTTCAGGTTATCACAAAAAAAAAAAAAAAAAAAAAAAAAAAAAAAAGATTCTTATAGGTAGCTGAAGGCAGTCTAGCATGTGGTGTATAACCCGTTGACCAGGTCCATCGAACAGTTTACACTTTCCTGAGGAATAATCACAACAAAAACAGCAAGGTTAATAATTTCAAACCTAACAAACTTATTACATTTTCCCCCGGTTTCACAGATGAGGCTTAAGCTAGTCTCAGACTAAAATGCATGTTTGAGCTGTTTTAACTGAAAGTAACTTACTGACAGATCTTAAAATATGCCAGTGCTATTGTTCTGTCTCAAGATGCACACCAGTAATGTTTTTTTCTAAGGTACGTTTATAAAAGTTACTTAAATATCCTAATTGAACTAAGGCCTAATCCTGGCTTAGTCTAAGCCCTGTCTGTGAAACCGGGCCGTTAAATGCTTTGAAAAAAGAGTGCTTGTGTCATCATTATAAAATATCAAACTAAATTTCATTTATTTTAATCTAATGAAACAAGAAATAAACTATTGTTCAAAAAGTTTGGGGTCATTAGAGAAAAGAAATTCTTTTATTCAGCAAGGATGCATTATATTGACCAAAAAGGACAGGAAATGTGTTTATAATGTTACAAAAAAATTCTGATATCTTAAAAAAAAAAAAAAAAAAAAAAAAAAATGCATGATGGTTTTCACAAAAATATTAAAGTTCACCCAAAAATGAAAATTCTGTCATTAATTACTCACCCTCGTGTCGTTCCACATCCGTAAGACCTTCGTTCATCTTCAGAACACAAATTAAAATATTTTTTTAATAAAATCTTTCTGTCCCTCCATAGAGATCCAACACAACTACCACTCCAAGGTCCAGAAAGATAGGAATGGCATCATTAAAGTACCCCATGTGACTCCAGCGGCTTAACCTCAATTTTATGAAGCGACGCGAGCGCTTTGTTTGCGCAAAAAAACATAATTTACCACTTTACTTTAAAATATTGATCTGCAACACACGTTCACAAGAGCTTCATGACGCATACATGTTGTGTTCACGTGAGAACTGGCCTTGTTGCGTGAACGCTTTGGATGATAATATTGTGTAAATAAAGTGGTAAATTATGTTTTTTTTGCACAAACAAAGCACTCGTGTCGCTTCATAAAATTGAGTTTAAGCCACTGGAGTCACATGGATTACTTTAATGATGCCTTTACTACCTTTCTGGACCTTGGAGTGGTAGTTGCGTTGGATCTCTATGGAGGGACAGAATCCTCTCAGATTTTATCAAAAATATCTTAATTTGTGTTCTGAAGATGAACGAAGGTCTTACGATGTGGAACGACATGAGAGTGAGTAATTAATGACAGAATTTTTTGGTGAACTAACCCTTTAGACAACACAACTGTTTTTAACATTGATAATAATCAGAAATGTTTCTTGAGTGGCAAATCAGCATTAGAATGATTTCTGAAGGATCATGTGACACTGAAAACTGGAGTAATGATGCTGAAAATTCAGCTTTGATCACAGAAATAAATTACATTTCAAAAAATATTCAAATAGCAAATAGTTATTTTAAATTCTAATAATACTTCCACAATATTACTGTTTTACTGTATTTTTGATCAAATAAATATAGCCTTGGTGAGCCTTCTACCAAAAACATATTTTAAAAATCTCACTGAACCCCACTTTTGAATGTAAAAATACATTTTGAGGCAAATATATGATGCTTTTTGAGCAACTATACTCATGCATATGAAAGTGTATCTGAAGTGTGTGTGTGTGTGTATTAACCTCATCATTCTCTTTGCCGCCTTCATTAAAAGAGGCCGCAATCCTTCAGGTTGTTTTTGATGATGACGTCAGTGACGGCGTCAAACACAAACTGCACGTTCTTAGTGTCAGTAGCACAGGTAAAGTGGGTGTAAATTTCCTTTGTGTCCTTTTTCTTGTTGAGGTCCTCAAACTTGGTCTGGATGTAGCTGGCAGCCTCATCATATTTATTGGCTCCTGTATGAAAATAGATGCAGTATATAACATGTTTTACTTTTCAGAAAAATAACCTCATGCTAAATCATGTTCCACATGCCAAATGAAACCAAACTGAAGTCAAATGAACGTTCTGGTTTCAGTTCAAACCTCATTGACAGCATTTGTGGTATAATGTTATCACAGAAAACAATTTTGATTTATCTCAGTTTAAAAAAAAGAAAAGTTAAAGACCTGGATATTCAGGAAAGCAGATGGTGAGAGGGCTGCGCGTGATCTTCTCCTCAAACAGATCCTTCTTGTTGAGGAAGAGGATGATGGAGGTCTCGGTGAACCACTTGTTGTTACAGATGGAGTCAAACAGTTTCATGCTTTCATGCATGCGGTTCTGAAAAAAAGAAGTGTGATTCTTGAGAAGGCAAAGATGTTGCGCAATAATTCAACACCAGAGGGCGCTGTCGGCTCACGTTTGCCCCACGAACAGTTGCAGTCTTCTGTATACTAGCTTGACAAGGATCTTTAAGGGTGTTCATTATAAATTAGTTTATAATTACACAAAAGACATCAGCCTAAAAAAAAAATCTAAATTGACTATTTCTTTCCAAAATAACACAGTATTAGCTTTTTTAATATCTCACATTTTCTAACAAGTTACTTAAGAAAAATATACTTAGAACATTACTAACAATTTATCAAATAAAAAAAAACAATCTTCATTATTTATGTCACATTTTAATTGCATAAAATTTAATAGCGGAGGATAATGAGAAACCATTTTCTACCTGAATCCTTTTCACTTTCTTTCCATATACTTATAGCTTAGTTACCATGAAATGAACTGACAACTCTTGTTTTTTTATGGAATATTGCAGTTTTTATTATAAATGATTCATTTGTGCAGAATATCATTGGTTAGATCTATTTTGTGTTTTCTATGATTCTGGCCAAATGTCCTGTGCAATTTTAATTTATGGTAAAATAGTCAATGTGCTCTAAAAGTGTGGCTTTCAACAGTTCATTAATTTGTTTAAATGGATTGCCAAACCTTATATATAGGACAGGGTTTGCAAAACTAATATAATGTTTGGACAATTCCCATGTTTTCCCATGACTTTTCCAGTTTTCCAGGATAAGGATTTTAAAGAGACTGCACCTTTCTTTTCAGCCGTCTCTGAAACTCACCATCTCCTCATCCTCAGCGAGCACCAGGTCATACGCGCTCAGAGCCACACAGAAGATTATGGCTGTTACTCCCTCAAAGCAATGGATCCATTTCTTCCTCTCCGACCTCTGACCTCCCACATCAAACATCCTGAAGAGAAAGAGACAGAGAGGGAGAGAATTAGAAGAAAGGAGAATATTTAATGTTGGAGATCCTGAGATGCAGCAGAAGCAGGTGAAGGGGTCACTTCGCCCTTCCCTGAGCATTAAGATTTCATGAGGGTCTCAGAAGAACAAATACAAGCGGAGGATAATGAGAAAACACTTTCTACCTGAATCTTTTCACTTTCTTTCCATATATAGGAAAGTCACCATGGAATCAAAACTGAATTTTTTTTTTTTTTTTTTTTTAAGGAATATTGCGGTATTTATTATAACCGATTTATCCATGCACATCAATATATTTTCAAGTGCCTCGTAAACTTTAACAATTTCCCTTCCCTCTTGCAGCCAGTGTTGGGTAAGTTACTATAAAAAAAAGTAATTAATAACTATCTACTAATTACATCTTCAATGGTGTAATTAGATTACTGTACTAATTACTCTCTAAAACATATTGCATTACTTATTACTAATTACTTTCTAAATCCCATATCAATCTCGACCTGTTCCACAATACAAGAATAGATTTAAAACTGCTCTCTTAATTATTTCATATAATTAAAATGGCTGACCAAAAAATGTAATTAAAATTGAACTGACCAAAATATATAAAGGGAGAAGGTTAAATTAAAAACATACATTTTAACATTAGACATTAAATTTTGATGTTAAATCCACTATTGATTTATATAGAATTGTTCTATAGCCTATATAGTAATTATTGCAATTACATCAGAAGTAATTAAATTACAGAAAAAGTAAGAGTAATCCCTTACTTTACTTTATTCAAGAGAAAAGTAATTAAATTACAGTAATTAATTACATTGTAATGACATCTCTTCTCTGATGACACGTTTACTGGTGTGAGGGCGGGACAACCTGTCACTCACATGTGATCCACCAATAGCAAACCACAACCATCCAATCATATCCCCATGGACAAAATCAAGTCCCGCCCTACATGTTTTCTCATTTCACTCGGATATATACATCACAATAGGGAAGAAAAACTATCCATTTCATGCCGACTTTAACCAGCTCTATAATAAACTCCTCTACACATCCAGAACTCTTATTTTCCCACAGATTTTTTGCCCATGTAATATTGATTTTGTGTTTTATAAATAAATAAAACCCTTTCAAGCTATATCGGAACAAACACATATATATCAAGATTCATGCTGAACTATATCAGCGAGCCGTCATTGATTTGTGTAAATGCTTATAGACACACAGCATTGAATATTTCTCACTTGAAGTGCAGATCTTTAAAAGTGAAATGTGTCTCCACGATCCCAGTGGTCTTCACTCTGGTCCTCAAGACATCCTGCTGGGTGGGAATGTAGTCTGCCCGTGCTATCCTATCCAGATCGTTCAGATAACTACACAAACACACACATATATGCAATTAGGTCATTCACATCACAGCTAATATGAGTAACTGTCATTAAATTTAATCATGAATACACTCAGAGCAATTGAAAAGCTTGATT